>NC_042990.1:19322926-19631676 GCF_901001165.1 Salmo trutta | reverse complement strand
CGGATTGATGGCCCTGTGGTAAGACTCATTACTGTATATTTTGTTCAGAAACTGCTGGCCGAGATTGAATGTGATAAACTTTGATCGTTATTGTTAGATACTTGTGGAACATCGTCATAGTAGCTCTACTAAATGGTTCATGATGCTGCATTATTACATCATGTGAAAGGAACGTTCTAGATGACAAGAATCGCAGGGTGTGGTACTGGGTCTGCTTTAGGGTTCTGCTTTCTTCTGTTCTGTAGTTAGTGAGCTCATTCGACAGGTACTTCATTGTACTGTTTCACTCTCAATGTTTAGAAAAAATAGCCGCGGAAGAGAGAGAACGAGGGTGAACGAGAGAGAGAATAGAACCCAAATCAGAATCAACGAGACTAAATTTACATTTACATTACATTTAAGTCATTTAGCAGACGCTCTTATCCAGAGCGACTTACAAATTGGTGCATTCACCTTAAGATATCCAGTGGGACAACCACTTTACAATAGTGCATCTAAATCTTTTGGGGGGGGGGGGTTAGAAGGATACTTTATCCTATCCCAGGTATTCCTTAAAGAGGTGGGGTTTCAGGTGTCTCCGGAAGGTGGTGATTGACTCCGCTGTCCTGGCGTCGTGAGGGAGCTTGTTCCACCATTGTGGTGCCAGAGCAGCGAACAGTTTTGACTGGGCTGAGCGGGAGCTGTGCTTCCTCAGAGGTAGGGAGGCGAGCAGGCCAGAGGTGGATGAACGCAGTGCCCTTGTTTGGGTGTAGGGCCTGATCAGAGCCTGAAGGTACGGAGGTGCCGTTCCCCTCACAGCTCCGTAGGCAAGCACCATGGACTTGTAGCGGATGCGAGCTTCAACTGGAAGCCAGTGGAGAGAGCGGAGGAGCGGGGTGACGTGAGAGAACTTGGGAAGGTTGAACACCAGATGGGCTGCGGCGTTCTGGATGAGTTGTAGGGGTTTAATGGCACAGGCAGGGAGCCCAGCCAACAGCGAGTTGCAGTAATCCAGGCGGGAGATGACAAGTGCCTGGACTAGGACCTGCGCCGCTTCCTGTGTGAGGCAGGGTCGTACTCTGCAAATGTTGTAGAGCATGAACCTACAGGATCGGGTCACCGCCTTGATGTTAGTGGAGAACGACAGGGTGTTGTCCAGGGTCACGCCAAGGTTCTTAGCACTCTGGGAGAAGGACACAAGGGAGTTGTCAACCGTGATGGTGAGATCATGGAACGGGCAGTCCTTCCCCGGGAGGAGGAGCAGCTCCGTCTTGCCGAGGTTCAGCTTGAGGTGGTGAGCCGTCATCCACACTGATATGTCTGCCAGACATGCAGAGATGCGATTCGCCACCTGGTTATCAGAAGGGGGAAAGGAGAAGATTAATTGTGTGTCGTCTGCGTAGCAATGATAGGAGAGACCATGTGAGGATATGACCGAGCCAAGTGACTTGGTGTATAGTGAGAATAGGAGAGGGCCTAGAACAGAGCCCTGGGGGACACCAGTGGTGAGAGCACGTGGTGCGGAGACAGATTCTCGCCACGCCACCTGGTAGGAGCGACCTGTCAGGTAGGACGCAATCCAAGCGTGGGCCGCGCCGGAGATGCCCAGCTCGGAGAGGGTGGAGAGGAGGATCTGATGGTTCACGGTATCAAAGGCAGCAGATAGGTCTAGAAGGATGAGAGCAGAGGAGAGAGAGTTAGCTTTAGCAGTGCGGAGAGCCTCAGTGACACAGAGAAGAGCAGTCTCAGTTGAATGCCCAGTCTTGAAACCTGACTGATTAGGATCAAGAAGGTCATTCTGAGAGAGATAGCAGGAGAGCTGGCCAAGGACGGCACGTTCAAGAGTTTTGGAGAGAAAAGAAAGAAGGGATACTGGTCTGTAGTTGTTGATATCGGAGGGATCGAGTGTAGGTTTTTTCAGAAGGGGTGCAACTCTTGCTCTCTTGAAGACGGAAGGGACGTAGCCAGCGGTCAAGGATGAGTTGAATGAGGTGAGCAAAGCATACCCATCAGCTTTCTACTTCCAAATGAATCTCTGAAGTGTCCTTTGTACAGACTGAGTAAATACATGCACTACATGCAGCTTAGTGGAGTCTGCCACGAGCACAGTTAGCGTAGTCAGCTCAGCTTTCCCCATTGAGACCGTGTCTGTGCCTCGATCTTGGTTGGGCAAAATTAAAAATGGCGGTGTTCGCTTCAGTAATCTTACTAGTATAAAGACCTCCTCCATTCCTGCCATTATTGAAAGAGATTGTGATCCTTCACATCTCAAAATTGGGTTACTTAATGTTAGATCCCTCACTTCCAAGGCAGTTATAGTCAATGAACTAATCACTGATCATAATCTTGATGTGATTGGCCTGACTGAAACATGGCTTAAGCCTGATGAATTTACTGTGTTAAATGAGGCCTCACCCCCTGGTTACACTAGTGACCAAACCCCCCGTGCATCCGGCAAAGGCGGAGGTGTTGCTAACATTTACGATAGCAAATTTCAATTTACAAAAAAAAAAAACAATGACGTTTTCGTCTTTTGAGCTTCTAGTCATGAAATCTATGCAGCCTACTCAATCACTTTTTATAGCTACTGTTTACAGGCCTCCTGGGCCATATGCAGTGTTCCTTACTGAGTTCCCTGAATTCCTATCGGATCTTGTAGTCATAGCAGATAATATTCTAATTTTTGGTGACTTTAACATTCACATGGAAAAGTCCACAGACCCACTCCAAAAGGCTTTCGGAGCCATCATCGACTCAGTGGGTTTTGTCCAACATGTCTCTGGACCTACTCACTGCCACAGTCATACTCTGGACCTAGTTTTGTCCCATGGAATAAATGTTGTGGATCTTAATGTTTTTCCTCATAATCCTGGATTATCGGACCACCATTTTATTGCGTTTACAATTGCGACAAATAATCTGCTCAGACCCCAACCAAGGAAGATTAAAAGTCGTGCTATAAATTCTCAGACAACCCAAAGATTCCTTGATGCCCTTCCAGACTCCCTCTGCCTACCCAAGGACGTCAGAGGACAAGAATCAGTTAACCACCTAACCGAGGAACTCAATTCAACCTTGCGCAATACCCTAGATGCAGTTGCACCCCTAAAAATTAAAAACATCTGTCATAAGAAACTAGCTCCCTGGTATACAGAAAATACACGAGCTCTGAAGCAAGCTTCCAGAAAATTGGAACGGAAATGGCGCCACACTAAACTGGAAGTCTTCCGACTAGCTTGGAAAGACAGTACCGTGCAGTATCGAAGAGCCCTCACTGCTGCACGATCATCCTATTTTTCCAACTTAATTGAGGAAAATAAGAACAATCCGAAATTTCTTTTTGACACTGTCGCAAAGCTAACTAAAAAGCAGCATTCGCAAATGGAGGATGGCTTTCACTTCAGCAGTAATAAATTTATGAACTTTTTTGAGGAAAAGATCATGATCATTAGAAAGCAAATTACGGACTCCTCTTTAAATCTGGGTATTCCTCCAGGGCTTCATTGTCCAGAGTCTGCACAACTCTGCCAGGACCTTGGCTCAAGGGAGATACTAAAGTGTTTTAGTACTATATCTCTTGACACAATGATGAAAATAATCATGGCCTCCAAACCCTCAAGCTGCATACTGGACCCTATTCCAACTAAACTACTGAAAGAGCTGCTTCCTGTGCTTGGCCCTCCTATGTTGAACATAATAAACGGCTCTCTATCCACCGGATGTGTACCAAGCTCACTAAAAGTGGCAGTAATAAAGCCTCTCTTGAAAAAGCCGAATCTTGACCCAGAAATTATAAAAAACTATCGGCCTATATCGAATCTTCCATTCCTCTCAAAAATTTTAGAAAAAGTTGTTGCGCAGCAACTCACTGCCTTCCTGAAGACAAACAATGTATACGAAACGCTTCAGTCTGGTTTTAGACCCCATCATAGCACTGAGACTGCACTTGTGAAGGTGGTAAATGACCTTTTAATGACGTCAGACCGAGGCTCTGCATCTGTCCTCATGCTCCTAGATCTTAGTGCCGCTTTTGATACCATCGATCACCACATTCTTTTGGAGAGATTGGAAACCCAAATTGGTCTACATGGACAAGTTCTGGCCTGGTTTAGATCTTATCTGTCGGAAAGATATCAGTTTGTCTCTGTGAATGGTTCGTCCTCTGACAAATCAATTGTAAATTTCGGTGTTCCTCAAGGTTCCGTTCTAGGACCACTATTGTTTTCACTATATATTTTACCTCTTGGGGATGTCATTCGAAAACATAATGTTAAATTTCACTGCTATGCGGACGACACACAGCTGTACATTTCAATGAAACATGGTGAAGCCCCAAAATTGCTCTCGCTAGAAGCCTGTGTTTCAGACATAAGGAAGTGGATGGCTGCAAATTTTCTACTTTTAAACTCGGACAAAACAGAGATGCTTGTCCTAGGTCCCAAGAAACAAAGAGATCTTCTGTTGAATCTGACAATTAATCTGGATGGTTGTACAGTCGTCTCAAATAAAACTGTGAAGGACCTCGGCGTTACTCTGGACCCTGATCTCTCTTTTGAAGAACATATCAAGACTGCTTCAAGGACAGCTTTTTTCCATCTACGTAACATTGCAAAAATCAGAAACTTTCTGTCCAAAAATGACGCAGAAAAATTAATCCATGCTTTTGTTACTTCTAGGCTCGACTACTGCAATGCTCTACTTTCCGGCTACCCGGATAAAGCACTAAACAAACTTCAGTTAGTGCTAAATACGGCTGCTAGAATCCTGACTAGAACCAAAAAATTTGATCATATTACTCCAGTGCTAGCTTCCCTACACTGGCTTCCTGTTAAGGCAAGGGCTGATTTCAAGGTTTTACTGCTAACCTACAAAGCATTACATGGGCTTGCTCCTACCTATCTTTCCGATTTGGTCCTGCCGTACATACCTACACGTACGCTACGGTCACAAGACGCAGGCCTCCTAATTGTCCCTAGAATTTCTAAGCAAACGGCTGGAGGTAGGGCTTTCTCCTATAGAGCTCCATTTTTATGGAATGGTCTGCCTACCCATGTGAGAGACGCAGACTCAGTCTCAACCTTTAAGTCTTTACTGAAGACTTATCTCTTCAGTAGGTCCTATGATTAAGTATAGTCTGGCCCAGGAGTGTGAAGGTGAACGGAAAGGCTGGAGCAACGAACCGCCCTTGCTGTCTCTGCCTTGTCGGTTCCCCTCTTCCCACTGGGATTCTCTGCCTCTAACCCTTTTACAGGGGCTGAGTCACTGACTTACTGGTGTTCTTCCATGCCGTCCATGGGAGGGGTGCGTCACTTGAGTAGGTTGAACCACTGACGTGGTCTTCCTGTCTGGGTTGGCGCCCCCCCCTTGGGTTGTGCCGTGGCGGACATCTTTGTGGGCTATACTCGGCCTTGTCTTCGGACGGTAAGTTGGTGGTTGTAGATATCCCTCTAGTGGTGTGGGGGCTGTGCTTTGGCAAAGTGGGTGGGGTTATATCCTGCCTGTTTGGCCCTGTCCGGGGGTATCATCGGATGGGGCCACAGTGTCTTCTGATCCCTCCTGTCTCAGCCTCCAGTATTTATGCTGCAGTAGTTTATGTGTCGGGGGGCTAGGGTCAGTCTGTTACATCTGGAGTATTCTCTTGTCTTATCCGGTGTCCTGTGTGAATGTAAATATGCTCTCTCTAATTCTCTCTTTCTTTCTTTCTTTCTCTCGGAGGACCTGAGCCCTAGGACTACCTGGCATGATGACTCCTTGCTGTCCCCAGTCCACCTGGCCATGCTGCTGCTCCAGTTTCAACTGTTCTGCCTGCGGCTACGGAACCCTGACCTGTTCACCGGACGTGCTTGTTGCACCCTCGACAATTACTATGATTATTATTATTTGACCATGCTGGTCATTTACGAACATTTTAACATCTTGACCATGTTCTGTTATAATATCCACCCGGCACAGCCAGAAGAGGACTGGCCACCCCTCATAGCCTGGTTCCTCTCTAGGTTTCTTCCTAGGTTTTTGGCCTTTCTCAGGAGTTTTTCCTAGGGAGTTTTTCCCAGCCACCGTGCTTCTTTCACATGCATTGCTTGCTGTTTGGGGTTTTAGGCTGGGTTTCTGTACAGCACTTTGAGATTTCAGCTGATGTACGAAGGGCTATATAAATAAATTTGATTTGATTTGATTTGATACATCCATGTAATGAACCTGTTATTGGAACAGTTAATAACAGGGCTCTACAGAAAGGGGTCCCCCACCACACATAGCCACACAGCCCTACAGTACTGTACATGTCAGCACGGTGGCGTGTCACATTGGTTAGACCATAGGGGAACATACAAGACCCTGTCTGATCAGATACCATTTAGAGCTTCATATGGGCCACATGACGGTCATGTCACCATTTCTTGTGGCTGTGAGGGAAGGTCTCTGTGGCCTGTCTGTCTGAGTCTGGGTTTGAGTGTGTTTGTGTCTGGGTTTGAGTGTGTTTGGGTCTGGGTTTGAGTGTGTTTGGGTCTGGGTTTGGGTGTGTTTGGGTCTGGGTTTGGGTGTGTTTGGGTCTGGGTTTGGGTGTGTTTGTGTCTGGGTGTGGGTGTGTTTGTCTGGGTTTGGGTGTGTTTGGGTTTGGGTGTGTTTGTGTCTGGGTGTGGGTGTGTTTGTGGGTGTGTTTGGGTCTGGGTTTGGGTGTGTTTGGGTCTGGGTTTGGGTGTGTTTGGGTCTGGGTTTGGGTGTGTTTGGGTCTGGGTTTGGGTGTGTTTGGGTTTGGGTTTGGGTGTGTTTGTGTCTGGGTGTGGGTGTGTTTGTGTCTGGGTGTGGGTGTGTTTGGGTCTGGGTTTGGGTGTGTTTGGGTCTGGGTTTGGGTGTGTTTGGGTGTGTTTGGGTCTGGGTTTCGGTGTGTTTGTGTCTGGGTATGGGTGTGTTTGGGTCTGGGTTTGGGTGTGTTTGGGTTTGGGTGTCTGGGTGTGGGTGTGTTTGGGTCTGGGTTTGGGTGTGTTTGGGTCTGGGTTTGGGTGTGGGTGTGTTTGTGTCTGGGTATGGGTGTGTTTGGGTCTGGGTTTGGGTGTGTTTGGGTCTGGGTTTGGGTTTGGGTGTCTGGGTGTGGGTGTCTGTACATGTCGGACCACATACCGCCTGGCTAGCTGACATTAGACGGTCATACACTGTTGCTTCGTTCCACTGTCCATACTAACGTAACACTTCGTACGCATGCCCAGTACATTGATTCATTCTACGTAGTGGGCTACTGTGGATATTGGGAACAGAGATAGTATAAGCCTTTGAGCTGCTACTTGTGGTGTGTGCTCTACCAGGCAGAAGGTTATCTTTCTTTTATCCTGGTTGACTCCTGCTACGGCTGCTGCTGCCTATTGAGTGGATGACCATTAGGCCTATAGTTAATTGATTGACATGATGGACAATGGAAACTCGAGCACGGGTATAGACAGCAACAACCGGGAGAGACAGGAGAGTAAGCCTTGTATTTTATGTAAGAGCTTATATAAACACTGCTTTTGCTTAAGGATAGCTAAATATAAACTCACAAACACTCTCAAAGCAGTCAGACATGTAAAAATAGCCACAACGTGATTGCACAGGATTAATTCTCCTTGTGTGTGTGTTTCTTATTTGACCCCTTCCTCATCTTCTCTCCCAGTTAACCGCTAGTGAATTTACTGTCTTGCTCTGAGGCAGTACAGCACAGTACAAAGAATGCAGTGAGTGTCTGAGTCAGTGAGGATAAGCAGAGAAATTGTGGGGACTAGGGAGACTCAGACAGGCTGGGTGTATCTCTGTGATGTTATTCAGTCCCCCCCAATCAACATGGCAACTGAAGGGACCAGTTGAGGGGCAGATTGAGGCTGGCATCACGTTATGGCGAATAGCCGTCCCATTCAAGGCCCAGCTGCCTGTGGAGGGCGAGGAAACACAACACACGCACACTGGCAGCTCTGTCACTGGCGTTATGGCTGTGATGTTGACAAGGACTCTCTCTGTACTGCCTGCTAATGCTGCAGAGGGATGAAGACCTTGGTTAGGACTGCCTCCTGTTTCTCTCTCCACTCTCCTACTGCCTCTCTGCCTCTCCTTTCAAAACCAGCCAGTCTGTGTGTGTGAGTGGTCGTCCTTTAGCTACCAATTGTCTTGATGGCATTACCTCAACACTCCACACGTCGGCAAGCTTTCAGCCTCTTGAAAAGGGAAAAAAGGGAAAATAACATCCCTCCCTCCCTCCTGTGGTATAAAGAGAGGAGTAGTGATGTCAGAATCACTGAATCTCCTGGACTGTGTTCAGCTGGCTCTGTCAGGAGTATGCAGATGGGAACGGTGTGTGTGTGTGTGTGTGTGTGTGTGTGTGGACATTCTCCAGAACCACTCTGAAAAATTGGAACCCTGTGAGCCTTTTTCCACCTGGGTCCTGTGTTTTCAGCTTTTCCAGGTTTTTGTCAGAACGCAGCATCAGCAATAGGCAACTGCTGCCTTGCTTCCCCCGCCTATGGAAAGTGAGAACTGAATGGGGAAACTGTGTTTTAAAAATATAAGTCACCACCACACACCCTTCCTCTCTGTTCTCCCTCTCTGCCAGCTGAGGAGCCTGAGATTCCTGCCAAGAACAACATGGCCTGACGTCACCCTCCAAATAAGGATATTCCACTTCACTTTTACTATCTGAGAGAGACGGAGAGAGACGAATAGGGAGGGATAGAGAGGGCGAGAGGGAAAAAGAGAGAGAGAGAGAAAGAGAGAGAGAGTCCCCTCCTCCCCATTCATTCATACACACAGACAGGAGACGAGTAATATACTCTGCTAGCTAACTATTTGTCAGCTCAGTGCACGTACAGTAGAGTGGTGTCTCGATTACCCTTCTCCTCACAGTCACAGAGCGGGCTCTCGCTCTCATTCATTCACAATCTCTCTCTCGCTCTGTTCCTCGCTGTCTCGCTCGCTCTCTCTCTCACTCCGTCTCCCAGCCTCTCTTACTCACCCTCTTTCTGTCAGATGTGGAGGGAAAACCACCTGCCACCAGGTAAAGGACAATGCTATTCTCTAACCATTTAGTGTTCATAGCTGTGTTTTATTCCACATTGTTCATTTACTGGATTATTGCCTGGTTATTGCTGTGTGTGTGTGTGTGTGTGTGTGTGTGTGTGTGTGTGTGTGTGTGTGTAGTGTTTCTGTGATTGGTTTCCATGTGTGTTGTTTGTCCGTCCATGCTCCAGCACTCTGTCAGGGACAGAGTGTCCAGAGACCCCTGGGCCTCAAACACACACCTGCTCGTGCGCGCATGCAGGCGCACACACACAGACACACAGCCCTGGGAATGTCAGCGTTGTGCGTGTGATGCCCCCAGGGCTCTACTTCCCTGTCTCTCTGACTGACTGCTGATGAAGCTACGGGCGCTTTCTGACTAAATGCCCTGCTAATAGTGTTCCTGGGATAATGTAACAAAGGAACAGGGAGAGAGGGAGAGAGGGAGAGCTAGAAAGAGCTAGAAAGAGAAAGACAAAAAAAGAGAGAACTGGCAGAGAGAAAAAAGAGACATCATCTTGAAATAATACATTATGTCTGGGAGAGAGAAATGGAGGGAATGTTTTGTGTTGTTATTGGAAAACATTTATTGTTACATAAGTCACAACAAAGAGTATTTGTAAAACACTTGTTTGGTGACAAGAAATATAAAATGAACAAATGTTCTTTGACAAGTTAATTTCATTTCGCAGTGTCACGGTGTTGTTATTGCTGTTTAATTATTTTGTAAATCATTGATGTCAATGTATTTTCAGATTTCGATATTCTATTTTGTATTTACAATGGTTTCTTAGTTCTCCGTTGTTATCTCAAGAACTGGATCATATTCTCAGTTTCTCTTCTGGTGGGATACGTGTCTGTAGAGCTGGGATTAATGCCAGGTATTGATTTTTGGATTTGTACCATTTTTTGTCCAAAGAGATACGCTTTGTGGGAGAGAGGCATCTCAGTTGGCTTTCTCGCTCTCTCTCTGCATCTCTCTCTCCGCATCTCTCTCTTCATCTCTCTCTCTCTCTCGCTCTCTCCCTCTCTCTTTCTCTCCATCCTTCTCCCTCTCTCTCTTTCTCTTCCTTTCCATCTTCCTTTCACTCTCTCTTTCCATCTCTCCCTCTCTCAGCGAGGATGCTGGGAGATATATTTAGCTCTCCTTCCCTCCATCTGCTGTGCGTGGTTTAGGGGCGTCGCCATAGCAACCACCGCTGGGTGCATATTGGTACGAGAGGAGGGAAATTTATTGGATTTTTTAAAAAGCGTTTTCAACTCAAATAAATTCAGTTATGTGTCACAAAAAAATTATTGGGGGGGATATTATTTGAAAATGTAGGAGACTAGGCAATGCTACTAACCCAGTTTACTCTCCTTGGCAATGAGAATGAGATGCCATTTCTAGTGTTTGAACGAGATCTTAGAAAAGATATGGCTGTGTGTTATGGAGTTTAAGGACTGCGTGAGATATTAGACTGAATATCGGGTAGATCAGGATGCTTGCTGCTGCCTATAACAAGCATCTTTTTGAAAATGACCTGCTTCTCTGAGCCCATGCAATAACTGTGAGACGCCAACACCTCCTGACAACGAGCAAAATGTAAACACACAATGAACACACTCCACTTGTTTGACAATTTGCACCGCTCACACTTGTTCCAGATTTAACAGAAGAATGTCACCTCTTTCTCAAAGTCTAAATGAATCTCTTACTGTAGAAAGCTCTACTCTTTGATAGTCCTCACATGAACCGTTTTGTAGTCTCTTAGTCCACCTGCAGTACAGTACCTGTCTGACCTACATTCCATCATCCACTCTTGAAATGCACTCTAGACGTTGTCCTGGACACTGATGTACATGCCAGATAAACACCTAACACACTGACAGTCCATACAGATGTACTGTCTTCTATTACTAAGGGCATTTGGAAACAGAATTAAAATGACTGGCCCAAAAAACTTTACAGTTAATTATTTAGTTTATCACAGTAGCATACCGTCAGTAAAATGCTACCATATAAGAGTTCTACAGTACTACTGTAAGAATGGCAACATGTCATCAGTTGTTTTACATTGACCAGCAGCTAGCTCCTCTTGTGGTTTTGCCCTCTTCCGGAGGAGCTTGGGTGCAGGCTGCAACCAGCTGATCAGTGGCTCTGTTCAAATACCATCCTAGCATACTCCCTAGTAAGAAGCAATGTATTGGGCATGCATTCTAGGTAGTACGGTAGTGTGGATATTGGAACGTACCTAGTGTGTGAGATGAACGGGTTGTTGCTTCAGTGCAGTATGTTGGCGCAGAGAAAGTAGAGGGAGTTCAACAAGAAAAAAAAAAATCTAAAAAAAAAAAACCGGAAAAGTGGTGCGTGCATATGTATTCACCCCCTTTGCTAGGAAAGCCCCTAAACAAGATCTGGTGCAACCAATTACCTCCAGAAGTCACATAATTCTGAAATGAAAAAAATGACTTGTTTCAAAGACTTCTCAAAAATAAAAACAGAAAAGTGATGCATGCATAAGTATTGCTATGAAGCCCCTAAATAAGATCTCGTCCAACCGAGTCACATAATTAGTTAAATAAAGTCCACCTGTGTGCAATCTAAGTTTCACATGATCTGTCACATGATCTCAGTATAAATACACCTGTTCTGAAAGGCTCCAGAGTCTGCAACACCACTAAGCAAGGGGCACCACAAAGCAAGCGGCACCATGAAGACCAAGGAGCTCTCCAAACAGGTCAGGGACAAAGTTGTGGAGAAGTATAGATCAGGTTTGGATAATATTTTTTTTAATCAGAAACTTTGAACATCCCACGGAGCACCATGAAATCCATTATCAAAAAATTGAAAAAATATGGCACCACAACAAACCTGCCAAGAGGGCCGCCCACCAAAACTCACAGACCAGGCAAGGAGGGCATTAATCAGAGATCCAACAAAGAGACCAAAGATAACCCCGAAAGAGCTGCAAAGCTCCACAGCGGAGATTGGAGTATCTGTCCATATGACCACTTTAAGCCATACACTTCAAAGAGCTGGGCTTTATGGAAAAGTGGCCAGAAAAAAAGCAATTGCTTAAAGAAAAAAATAAGAGAACCTGTTTGGTGTTCTGCAAAAGGCGACTCCCCAAACATATGGAAGAAGGTACTCTGGTCAGATGAGACTAAAATTGAGCTTTTTGGCCATCAAGGAAAACACTATGTCTGGCGCAAACCCAACACCTCTCATCACCCCGAGAACACCATCCCCACAGTGAAGCATGGTGGTGGCAGCATCATGCTGTGGGGATGTTTTTCATCGGCAGGGACTGGAAAACTGGTCAGAATTGAAGGAATGATGAATGGCGCTAAATACAGTGAAATTCTTCAGGGAAACCTGTTTCAGTCTTCCAGAGATTTGAGACTGGGACGGAGGTTCACCTTCCAGCAGGACAATAACCCTAAGCTTACTGCTAAAGCAACACTCGAGTGGATTAAGGGGAAACATTTAAATGTCTTGGAATGGCCTAGTCAAAGCCCAGACCTCAATCCAATTGAGAATCTGTGGTATGACTTAAAGATTGCTGTACACCAGTGGAACCCATCCAACTTGAAGGAGATGGAGAAGTTTTGCCTTTAAGAATGGGCAAAAATCCCAGTGGCTAAATGTGCCAAGTTTATAGAGACATACCCCAAGAGACTTGCAGCTGTAATTGCTGAAAATGGTGGCTAAACAAAGTATTGACTTTTTTTTGGGGGGGGGGGGTGAATAGTTATGCACATTCAAGTTTTCTGTCTTTTTGTCTTATTTCTTGTTTGTTTCACAACAAAAAATATTTTGCATCTTCAAAGTGGTAGGCATGTTGTGTAAATCAAATGATACAAACCCCCCCAAAAATCTATTTTAATTCCAGGTTGTAAGGCAACAAAATAGGAAAAATGCCAAGGGGCGTGAATACTTTCGCAAGCCACTGTATATTATCCTCATGAGAAACAGAGATGATACAAAGCTAAGATGAGGAAGATTGTTTGTATTTGGCTGCCTGGCGTTTAGAAATCTTTAACTTCACTAGTTAGTTAGAGTTTTGGAGCCCTTTTAGTTTTGGAGCCATTAGGTGTATGAAAGTAAATATTTATTAAAGAACATATTATTTAGTGAAATTGATATTACTTCATGGGCTTTCAGTGAATTGCTATCTTTAGAGAAGTCTGCTTGTTTGACAGTGTAAAGTTAGAATAAGGAGAAATTGGAAATCAAATGTGTTATTGTAGATGAGTATTTGACTAAATGACGGTAGTGTATTTTTTTCACAGCTGAATGATGTAACCCACTTCCCAATAGGAGAGGTGTTATCTTATGGTGGTATCTATCTGCAGACTACACCATCAGGAAGTAAGTGTTGGTGTTATCTTGCGGTGGTATCTATCTACAGACTACAACATTTGCATTTGGCCTAATTCTTTTTATCTAGAGTTAGCAGCTGGGGTTGGGAGACTTTGGGGGAATCTGGATGAATGAAACTATTGACTCTTCTGGCTGCAACAAAAGCTCATGAGTTGGGTAATCAAAAGGAAAAATCTGTCATCTTGTCTTGGGAGTGTGATCCCTGAGAAACACGTAGTAGCTTTTGTTTGAGCAATGTGCAATGCACACGGCTGATTGGGAACTATTCAAGGCGCCATTTGTTGCAGAATCTGAAAATGGATGCTATGACTTGGAGCGTTTTCTTCATAATAAATAATCAGGTAAATTAGATGTTTTTGTAGCTAGATTCCAAATCACAGTTTGGTAGCTAACACCTACATTTTAGGTGTACAGTTTTGAACTTTTGAAGTAGACTTCTTTCTGCATTGAAGAACTTTCTATATCATGCTAATGTTTGTTGTTGTTGTTGACGAAGTGAAACTGGTCGCTATGAGAAATGTGCCCCTTTAATACGACCAAACCCCAAGCTTTGTTTCCAACTTGATCATCCATCTTGATGAAATAAGTGATTAAAACCTTGCTTTTTAGCTGTTTAGTTCCCTCCCTTCGACAGTAATGTTTTTAGATCATAGTGGGCGGAGAGAGACTGTTTCTGCCATCTGTCTTCATGATGTAATTTCATTTGGTGTGTGTGTGTCCATGTGTGCACACTGTGTGTGTGTGAAAAAGAGAAAGAAGGAGAGATAGAGACTACCCCTCAGGTGGGTCTGTCTGTCAGTCATATAATATTTTCTTTTTTTTCCTTTCAGGTCCTCTGGAGTGAACCAGAGGACACAGACATCCAAAAAAAAGTCCTGAAAACTGGATCTGAAGACCTGAAGGCCTGACACAAGGACGGGTTCAACCCAGTATCTGAATACCGGACAACGGGGACTGGCTCAGAGACTGAGGGCAGAGTTGTTCACTCTGGGAGCCAACAGAGGTCCGAGATGGGAAGCTTCTTTGGCTCAGGATGGAAAAGGACTTCCTCATCACCGCATGACAATTCAGTTGTTGCCCAGGATCCATTGAATGAATGGCTTGACTGGAGTAAGTACTAAGTATGAGTACAGACAGCCTGAAATCCACTACAAGACAGATATTACTAAGGAACAAAATACTCATCATACATCAATCCCAGAGTCCGTTGAATGAATAGGCTTGTCCTGTGTGGCCTGCCTCAGGCAGAGGGATCCCAGGTGTCTACCTGAGGTTTTTGTTCCGTTTTATGGAGGCGTTGCACAGCTGTAGCCACTTGCCGACTGGGGAGCAGTCCAGAGGTCATGACCAGCCTCAGCCAGGAGAGTCTGCTCTGCCTCTCGCAGACCCTGAGCCTCCCAAATCTCCCTCCTCCCAGAAAAATCAACTGCCGACACAACAGACTCGCTCCAAACAAGGAGGCCCTCAACATCAACAACACCACAAACTGCCTAATAAGAGGGAGCGCAAGCGTCTCCGACATCAGAGGCAAAGCGTTGATTTAGACACCCCACTGTCGGAAGAGGGTAAGCATGCAAAGGCAGGGGCAACACCGACTACAGTGTCTCGGACCCCGTCTGGAGGGACCCCGGCAACTCCCTCCTTATCAACCACCTCCACCCAGTCTACAGAGGCTCCTGCCACAGAAGAGAACCAGGAGGGCACCCTGAAGCAGAAACGGGAGCATAAGCCTGGAAAACCTGGGAAATATGTGTGTTCTTACTGCGGCCGTGCCTGTGCCAAGCCCAGCGTCCTGCAGAAACACATCCGATCCCACACTGGAGAGAGGCCCTACCCCTGTGCTCCTTGTGGCTTTTCTTTTAAGACCAAGAGCAACCTCTACAAGCACCGGAAATCCCATACCCACAGGGTGAAGGCTGGCCTCGCCTCTGGAGAGCCCAGTGCTTTAGAAGAACCAATGCCAGAGTCAGAAGATGAAACCAGACAGCCATCGTCTGCTGCCTCCTCTAACTTGGAGAGACATGACAGTGTAGCCAATGAGAAGACCCATGAAGACACAGAGAGGTCTAAAGAGCAGTCCAGTGGGATGGACAACTCCTACGCCATCAAGAAGAGGCTGGCCATGCGTTTATGCCGAGGGAAACGTGGCCCTCTAGGCTCGTCTGACTCGATCAGTTCCTCGTTGGGTATGGTGAGTATAGGGAGTAGAGGTAGCACAGAGTCTGGCTATTTCTCTCGCTCTGAGAGCACTGAGCAGTCGCAGGACATCCCACCCAACGCAACAAGTGCCAAAAGCTACGCAGAGATCATCATGGGGAAATATGGCCATCTGGGCCACCTCCAGAAGATGTCCCGGCATCAGGACCAGCAGCCTTCTGGAGGCCAGGGACAGCAGGAGAAGAGCAGCCCGTTCACAGTGCCCAAGAAGCAGGTCATTGACCACATCACCAACCTCATCACCATCAACGAGGCTGTGGTGGACACAAGTAAGATAGACAGCGTTAAGCCCAGGAGGTTCTCTCTGCCTAGGAGAAGTAGCAATGAGTCTAACTCTAAGGTTTCTCTATCTCTGAAAGAGCCGCCGGTAGTCCACCACAGCACCAAAAACCCTGGAGACCCAGGCTTTAAGAGCAGTGGTTCCATCACTATGGGAGTTCCGTGTGAGAAGTTCCATCATCAACAGTCACTACACGTGGATTCAACGGCAGGCCTGTCATCCACTTCCATGGCTCCTCTTCTGAGAAGCCTCTCTATGCCCTCTGCTGCTAGTTCAACTGATGCCTCCTCTGACGTCTTCCCACGAAACTTCCGCCTTAGCCAATCTTTCGATGAACGGTCTGAAACCCAGTCTCGCCGCACTGGGATGCTACGACGCCAGCCTGCTATCGAACTACAACCTGGTGCTGAATTCACTAAAGAGGAACATAGTTTACACAGTAGCTCCAACACACTCTACAATCACAATATGTCCATCGTGCCTCCTGATCACAAGCAATGTCAACCAGAGCCATACGAGTGTGAGTCCTGCGGCATTGGATGTAAGAACTGGGAAGGTTATAAGGCACACAAGAGAAGTCTTTGTATAGCACGACTTCCCCAAGAGAGTCTTGATACAACAATATGCCAGCTGGACCGTTCACATTTGATACACTATCCGATTAGCAAACCAGGGGCTTTGGCAATGCGCAAGAGAAGGAAAGAGGAGAGTTTTGAATCTGATGATCCATCCTCTCCTGTGTCTTTATCCATACCCACCTTCTCCACGTTGGTGCAAGGCAGAGACAGAAAAAGTGTAGCCTGCAATAGAAGCTCATGGCCATGGGTAGAGCAGGATCGGGGAGACACATCGAAATGTTTCTCAGTGATTCAGCATACCAGTTCATTTGAGAGACAAGACCCTTTGTTTACAGAGAGTCAAGGTAAAGAGGAGGCGCATTTTAGTTTTCCATCTCATGAGGATGTGTCTCAGAAACAACCGCAGAAACACTCGTCCAAACCAACACCTCGCAAACTGGTGCGCCAACACAATGTTCAAGTCCCGGAGATATTCGTCACTGAGGATTCCAACATCAATCTTATTGAGTCTGTTCAGACACAGTCAGAAACAGCATCCATAATGCCTAAACAGACTGAGAGGACAGACGAGTTCCAGTGGCCACAGAGGAGCCTCACCCTGTCTGGGGTCCCCATCGAGAAGCTGCCCCCGAAGAAGAAACGTATTCGCCTGGCCGAGGCTGCCCAGTCTTCAGGGGAGTCCATGTCCAGCTTTGACTCCGTCTCCCTGCCTCGCAGCCCCAGCCAGGATAGCTGTGCATCCCACGCGTCTAGCCGCTCTGCATCCTTCGAGGAGTCCATCAGACCTGGAGACATGGAGACCCTGGCTGGGACACCGTTGAGGAGGTCTAGGGCCCCTAACATGTTGACCGTCCCAGGGCTGCATCTTCATAAAAGGGAGATGCGGCGGTCGGTCTCAGAGCAAGCACCTCACGACCCACAGCAGCAGTCTGTCCTGATGGCGATGTTGGAGATGCGAAGCAAGTCCTTTGACTACAGCAGTTTGTCCCCTGAGCGCTCCGCGGCCGGCTGGAGTGACAGACGCAAATGTCTCCTCATGAGACACACTGCGGTCAAGGACCCAGAGGAGGAGCAGCCTGCCAAACCTGTAGAACTAAAGCGGAAGCCCAGTTCCTCCATTTCTGCCAAACACACAGCACTAAAGGTGAACAATCCTTCTCACTGTAGCCCCAGTCCTGACCCTGTCAGTCCCAGCACTTCTTCCAGACTAAGCCCAGGTCCTCGATACCTTAGTGCGACTGCTGGTTCCCCTCTGTCAGGCGAACCCACATCATGTAACCCTGTACAAACTCTTTGCCAAGAGCCCCCCTCACAATGGAAACTGGGTCAAAGTATTCAGTTGACTGGACATTGCTCTGAAGTCCTACCCTCAAAGAACTCTGTAGAATCTCCCGACCCCCTCCAGAGGGTAGCCCCATCACCTCTCTGTTCAGGGAAACCTGTAATTATCTCCCTCCGTCCTGTCCACACCTACATCCATCCTGCCCAATCCCAACTCCGCCCTGTCTACCCTCCCCACCCCCTCTCCACCCAGTGCCCATTAGGGATAGCTAGGGCCCACTACCTTCCAATGTCCACAGGCCTGAAGCTGGAGATCCCAGTCCCAATTCACAGTCATGATGGACATTCAGAGTTTGTAACACATCCTCCGCAGATACTCCACCCTCACCCTAATATCTCACGTAGCCCAGAGTTACTCCGGCCCTCTATATCACCAGCAGTAGCAGTAGTCCGGCTACAGGCAGACACCAACACCCTAGCCAGTGCCATATACACCACTCTGTCCCAAACCACAACATCTAGGTCCCAGGAACCTGTGTGTTCTGGGTTAAACAGTGGCAATAGAAATTCCCCAATGCCTGAACATAACAGCCACCTGGTCATGACTCTGCCTGTAAGTAGCAAGATGTTGTCTGAGACTCTGCTACCAGTCAGCCAGTTGGCTCTGCCTCCAGGCAACCACTTGGCTTTGCCTCTGCCTTCAGGCAGCCAGCTGTGGTCTGACGAGGGCTGTAGATCTTCAGGCTCAGGGAGCAACAAGCGATTGTTATCCCCTTCAAACAGTGTCGATTTCAGCCCTGAGTCCAAACAGCAGCAGAAACGAGTGAAGGAGGGGGAAGATGAGGAGAGTTGTGTAGGAAACGTAATCGCGGAAACATCCACAAAAGAAGAAAAGGTTGAGATTCCAACATGTTTACCTAAGGTGTGTACTCCAATAAGTCAAGAAAGACCTTCATATCCGACCCTCCAGTCCACCACCTCTCACAGCTGGTGTTATCTGAACTACGTCAAGCCAAATCCTTCCACCTCGACTGACCACCAGCCCTCAGTTTACTCCTCTTGGTCTACCAGCGAGTATGACCCCAACCCTCCAGGCCTCTCCAGCAAGACAGCCCTGTCCCTGTTGGACTGCAAGCAGAGGGTCTGCCCCACCATCTACACCATGTCTCCCATGTCATCCACCCCGGCAGAGACCCCACCAGAGCCCACCGACATGAAGACGCCATGCCATTCTGAGGTAAAGAGACTTTACTGGAGGCCTCCTCATAGAATGGTCAATGTGAAATTTGCAGTACTGTATGTATTTATTTAGCCTTGTCCCATACTGTACTATGTGCTGTAGTTTTTTTACTTTATTTTGTATATGACCCAATACACCCAATACAGTTTGGCCTTATTTCTCATTTCAAGCGTGTAGGCCTATATTGTAAATTGTAATGCTACAGTATAATTTAGATAAGTACTGAAACACATAAGTTATGATGAATTCCCCCCCCATCCCTGTCTCCTTGGCCTGATCTTGCTGGAGCAGGGTTGGTGAATTTGCCCTGCATGTCTCTCTCGAGTGTAGGTACATGCCACTCTGCCCGGCGACAGCCACCGTGTCGAGACAACAGAGCAAGAGCAGTCCGCAGAGGACAAGGAGCTAAAGAAGGAACGAGAGGTGGAGGAAGAGGAGGAAGAGAAGGAAGAGGAGGAAAAAGAAGCAGAGACCCAGTCAACCAGCAAATGTAGAGAACCTCCACCTCGAATCTGGATCTGTGAGGGAGGGTGAGTAGGCTATGACTGATTACATTTTACATTTGAAATAACACTTACACATTTAAAGATGCAAAGCATTATTGGCTTTACATTCATAAAGACATGAGAAACTACACTCAGCCTTACAAGTTTTGCTCTATACAGTACAGGGCATGGTACTGTAAGCTACTTGTCATAGACAGTGAGGGTATTTGGTCTCTGTGTTGTGTATGGAGAGCTGTGAAATGTTGTCGTTCCCCTCTGCAGGACATGAGGGGCTAAGGGTTGTCTGTCTGACTACACCAACAGAGGCCGTCTGTTGAGTGGCCCTTGCCAGGAAATGACCAACAACTACCCAGCTTCCTCTACTGTACCCTATGTAGAAGCTCAGTTACACCCAACACAGTCAATGGTTCTGGTCATTCAGCTGTAGAGGGAAATAGTGGCCAATTTCATTCCCGATTTCATTCCCATTTTAGATGGTGATTGATTGAATGAATGAGAACCTTGAGTCTATTTACATGATTTCTCTGTGCATCTGGGTTTATGTGTATCTATTTGTAGACAGAGAACAAGAAGGGCACTATTTTCAGAGGAGAGAGTGGAAGGTGTTTTATACTAACTCTGCTTCTCTAGTAATGGGACTTATGTAGGATGTGTCAGATAGGAGAGAGCGCTGTGATTCATCTGTCTTCATTTACAGTAATCCACACAGCTAGATTGAATTACATTGTTATGAAGCAGACATAACTGAAACTCCTGAGAACGCTTGGTCTCCTCCATCTTATCTGTGCATGTGCTACTGAGGTGCCATCTGTGTGTTCCTCTGCATCTCTCTGAGTACTGCTGGGAACCTGTTGTTGTTGTCGTGACTCAGGTTCACAGCCTTCTTCTCATCAGTCACAACCCAGCTAGCACATAACGTTCTGAGAACAATATGTTTCTTAGAGCTTGGTGAGAGTGTGTTTGTCCAATAGTTATTTTGCATACAACCTTCCCATGACCTTCTGGGAATAGTGCAGAATAGTTGCTTGGCTTTGGAACATTCCCAGCACATTTAAGGAACTTGACAAAAAATGTCTTTATTTTTCTTGGTATTTCATTAATTTAACAGAAAGTTTCCTAAACATTCAAACATGGTTACATTCAATTTCAATCTTGGTAATGTTCTAGGAACGTTTTCCTACTGGTTTGACATTGGGAAGTTCTCAAATAGTTCAGAGAACGTTAAGAAACAACGTTCTTCTGTGGGAATTTCAGTAATTCGACATAATGTTTCCTAAAGATATCCTCATGGTTTTGTTAAAAGTCATGTTCTCAAGTTGTTCCGAGAACATTAAGAAAACTTTCCATAAAAACTACAAGTAAACTTTAGTAATGTTCAGAGAACATTCTAAGAATGTTATTTAAACGTCTCAGAAAAGCTTCCCATGGGGGGCACAAGGGCAAGCGCCCCGTCAGCATTGTCCTGTTTTTCATTTTTTCAGTTGTTAAATTAAAACCCCTTAGAGTCGATTGACGCACCTGTGCGTCACACCGCGATGTCATTTTCAATAGCTACCTGTGTGTTTATGCTAGAGACTTACAGTTTCTTGCAGTGGCTGCAGCTCAATCCCCTCTTTCCGCCGATATAAAGTTTCTGCCTACTTCATAACATGGGGCTTTTAAAAGCTGTTTTTCTACAGTTGAGAGGATCCGGACAAGAAAATGGTCACCAAATCGTCTGTAGAACCCGAACCGTTAGAGCTACAAACTAATGAGATGAAAGAGGAGACTCTCATGAACACGACAGTGTTGTTTGTTTTGCTCTACGACATCCGCAAGCTTTACGGCAGTCGTCTGAACTCTCTGATGCAGACATCCTAATTTCAAAGATGTCTTCTCACAAAAGCAACTGTCCGGACCAAACCGTTTGGGCTAACTAATATATCAACAGGGGTCCTAAAATTCCAAATCAAATAGCTAAATGATCAATTTTATGACCATCCTAAAACAATTCGAAACATTAGCTTAGTAGATATTGCGATCTAAGGGCTTAGACCTACAAGCCCACGTTTTATCATAATAATTTATAAAAACATCTGTCAGCGGTATTTTGCAGAGGGGGCACACTGACTGGACCAGGCAAAGAGTACCCCCCACCCCCCCAAGATATGTCGCCTATTGATTCCTTCTCAATTAATAAATAAAACTGTAATACAGCCACCTAGCAATTTTATGAAGTTGGCTTTAACTAGTCAGCTAAATAGGTTCCCAATCTCCCAAACTCATAACTAGCTACCAAGCCATTTCAGGCTGTCAATCAAGTTAGAGTAGCTTGTCTAACTATCTTACACCTCAGCTCCACTATAAGCGTTGCGTTGCTTTGCCATCAGCGTTGTGTCAATGTGACGTTCTACTTGCTACACAGAGCACGTTGTTTTGAGAACTGTGAGGAGCAGAGGGGAAGCGCGTCTTTATTCTATTGTCCCCTACTGTACCATATTCATTATTTATGCATAAGTACAATAGCTTTGGTCCAGTTTTTCACAAGTACTCATTCAATTGTTGCTAGTGCTTGTACTAAATGATCCTTTAATTACACAAGTTGCTTTTGTTTACATTGTGAACATACTCAATGTAGCTAGTTAGCTAGAGTTTCTGCTAGCTAGTAGCTTCTTGACTTCATACACCTTAGTACAATAACCAGTGGTGTATAGTCAAGGCCATATGCATCCAAAATAAACTTTATTTCTCATTATTTCAATTCACAAGATGGAATGAACGCATGCGTCAGCCTTCGAGAATTGAACCATTGAGAATTGGATGCAGTATAGCAGCTTTTATTGATTTTAAAGGAAGCATTTCCTCGATGGCTGATGGCAATGCCGGACGCCCGATGGCTATTGTGTAGCAGGGCCATTAGCTGGCATCCCTGCTGGCAAAAAAATACTAAAATTGTCAAGAGGTATGCTTAGATAACCTATACAGAAAAATAGACATTTGTGACCTAGAATAAGGCATAATGATTATGCCTCTAGATTGCAGGAAAAGGCTGTAAAGGTGTTTGAAAAATGTTAAATTCTCTGACTTACGGAGCCGTCCACTGGACCACCTCCCCTCCATCCTCATGTACTTCGCGCCCCCTTTTAAATAATGGGTGCATGACGCCCCTGTTCAGAATGTTAAGAAAACTTTCTTTAAAAACCACAAGAAAACTTTTGTAACATTCAGTGAATGTTCTATTAATGTTATTTAAAAATGTATACAGTCCGTTCTCAGCATCAACAAAACGCTCTCTATCCTCTATCTTGTTAAGTGTGTTCAGGTGTGTTGGCCGCGCCCAATAATTGGCCACAGATTCAGGAAGTTATAAAAAAAACTCTAAAAAACCTATAATTTCCGTTCTCAGAGCGTTAATAAAAACTCCCAAGAAATATTTCAAGGAAACAGAGTAAAACATTCTCAGAATAGGCTAAATGTTCACTTCTGTTCTCAGAACTTTGCATTTTTTTCAGTTTTACCGGTCAGGAAATGTATGGCTTCGTTCCCACAACCAATGTGAAACCAAAAACATACATTCCCACAACTTCCAATAAGCCCAATGTGCTACCTGGGAATGACTCATCTCTCTTCCCTGCTGTGCTGTGTGGAGCTCTGAGTCCGCCAATTCCATCTGTTTGGGCCGTTGTGTGTGTGCGGGATGATAAGACAAAGCAGTGAACGAGAGGAAGTCAAACAATGACCTTTCAGTATGGCTACATTACGGGGGAGTGAAGGCTGAGTGAGGGAAGATTTAGTGTAGGCTGTCTCTCTGAAGATAAAGCTAGGGGCAGGATCTGTGAATGGCTGTCAGAGTAAACTATGAATTGCGTGGGTTGGTGGCCATCAATATGCCTACATGCTGTATATCAGTTCGGCATGTGGGATTTTTTGTCAGTGGGCATGTACACACACACACACACATTTGAAATACTTTATTTGAATCACATTACATCATAAAAGATTCAAACATAATTCAAACAGATGCCCATAACGGCTGAAACAGAGTGGTACCTTCTCCTCCACACAGCTAGCCTGCCCATAACGGCTGAAACAGAGTGGTACCTTCTCCTCCACACAGCTAGCCTGCCCATAACGGCTGAAACAGAGTGGTACCTTCTCCACACAGCTAGCCTGCCCATAACGGCTGAAACAGAGTGGTACCTTCTCCTCCACACAGCTAGCCTGCCCATAACGGCTGAAACAGAGTGGTACCTTCTCCTCCACACAGCTAGCCTGCCCAGAACTGCTGACACAGAGCAGTACCTTCTCCTCCACACAGCTAGGCGGTCCATAACAGCTGAGACAGAGCAGTACCTTCTCCACACAGCCAGTGGTGGAAAAAGTACCCAATTGTCATACTTGAGTAAAAGTAAAGATGCCTTAATAGAAAATGACTCAAGTAAAAGTGAAAGTCACCCAGTAAAATACTACTTGAGTAAAAGTCTAAAAGTATTTGGTTTTAAATATGCTTAAGTATAAAAAGTTAATGTAATTGCTAAAATATACGTAAGTATAAAAAAGGAAAAAAAATAATTTCAAATACCAAAAACCAGACGGCACCATTTTCTTGTTGTTTGAATTCACGGATAGCCAGGGGCACACTCCAACACTCAGACATAATTTACAAACGAAGCATGTATGTTTAGTGAGTCCTTTTGATCAGAGGCAGTAGGGATGACGAGGGATGTTCTCTTGATAGGTGTGAATGGGACCATTTTCCTGTCCTGCTAAGCATTCAAAATGTAACAAGTATTTTTGGGTGCCAGGGAAAATGTATGGAGTAAAAAGTAAAAAAATATTTTTAGGAGTGTAGTGAATTAAAAGTAAAAGTAGTCAAAAAAATGAATAGTAAAGTACAGATATCCCAAAAAACTACATAAGTAGTACTTTAATGTAGTTTTACTTAAGTATTTTACGCCACTGCACACAGCTAGCCTGCTCATAACGGCTGAAACAGAGCAGTACCTTCTCCTCCACATAGCTAGCCTGCTCATAACGGCTGAAACAGAGCAGTACCTTCTCCTCCACATAGCTAGCCTGCTCATAACGGCTGAAACAGAGCAGTACCTTCTCCTCCACATAGCTAGGCTGCCCATAACGGCTGAAACAGAGCAGTACCTAGCCAGTTGTTTTGGCTACTCTTAGTCAGGCCTACCTAATCTGAGCCTATGTACATGGCCAAGACTGCCAAGTTTCAATGCCACCAACTTGCATTTGTATCTTAGGCTGTCCAAGCGTGATATGAGGGGCTGGTATTTAAGGAGCTTTTAAGAAAAGACCTGCTCCATTTTTAAAATTGTTTTATTTAACCTTTATTTAACTAGGCAAGTCAGTTAAGAACAAATTCTTATTCACCATGATGGCCTATGTAACACTGTAACAATGCAACAATCGACACACACACACACAAACACACACACACACACACACACACACACACACACACACACACACACACACACACACAGATGATATGGGTTCATGAAAGTTCTACATTGAACTGCTGTAAGGACCTCGCAACAGCTGTCTCATTCATTTAGTCAAAACATTGCTTTTAAGGCACCAAACAGTGATTAAGTTGAGAAAATTAAGCATGTTAGCTATTATTGTAATTACCGATCATATTAATAGAAAGACGTTTTTGTTTTCTGTTTATTTGGAGCAGCTGGTCTGAGCCCAGGGTTTCCTCCCTCTCTGGTGTGTTTTTATTGGCTGGCTGTTCCAAACCCCAGCTGATGTTGCAGGCTTTCTGTGTTTGGACTGGGGCTGGGTGGTGGTGGTGTGAGAGGGTGGTGATGGGGGTTAGAGTCCCACTGCAGGGCACCCACTTCAGCATCACACAGAGAGGCTTTTATAACCCCAAACCAGAACACCCTCCACCCCAAAAGCACGCACACACGCACGCACACATACACACACACACACACACACACACACACACACACACACACACACACACACACACACACACACACACACACACACACAGGGGTGGACCCCCTAACCAACTGCCAGAGTGTGAGTTCACTGTGTAAGAAGGGTGTGTGCCAAACAGATACAGCAATAAATATAAACATTATAGCAGCTTGCAGGTGCTATATACAGTATATAGAACCAATGATTTTAGTGCAGCCATATGGACTGTGGTTTTCATCAGGGGTGGAAATTAACTCACCACTGAAAATTTGACCCGGGATTCAGATCCAAATATCTAAACTTTGGGTACTCTGTTCACTCAGGTTCCTCTCCATTCCTAGATGTTATTGAAAGAACACTAGCATCAATTCACAAGGTTTATGGTGGTAGCATTAGCTATACATAATAAAACAACACTAAAATAGAAGTAAAATTCTCTCTCTCTCGTCCGTCAGCTACAGGTCTAGTGAGGAGTATGTGTACGTGAGGGGTCGAGGCAGGGGCAGATATGTGTGTGAGGAGTGTGGCATCCGCTGTAAGAAGCCTAGTATGCTGCGTAAACACATCCGCCTGCACACCGACTCACGACCCTACGTCTGCAAGCACTGCAACTTTGCCTTCAAAACCAAAGGTAAGCTATGGATGGACACAGGATTGCTGCCTTACTGAGGTTATAGATAGTCACAGGACTGTGACTCTCTAGTGGGTATGGATAGGTGGATAGGTACTGAAATGGCTGCCTTATTGGGACAAGGCCTCTCTTATAAAATAGATTTTGAAGGAAAAGTGTACTGTTGACCTGCTCGGAGTTGACATCTCTGTTCATCCAGTGTGTTGTTAGGGATGTCTCATGATGGCAATGTAATGGTTCTCTGTTGTTCCAGGGAACCTCACCAAACACATGAAGTCCAAGGCCCATGGGAAGAAGTGCCATGACGGGCCAATGACTGGTTCTGAGGCTGAAGAAGGTCAGACGATGTAATGTTGCTGTGTCTACATTAAAAATATCCAATAATACTTTATGTTGCCTAATTCTTACAATGACCCCCCCCCCCCCCCCCCCCCCCCCCCCCCAGACTGCTCAGTCTGGCCAGAGACAGGACAGGACGAGCACCGGTACTCTGACATCAGCGAAACTGAAGCAGACGACGATGACAACGAGTATGATGATGAAGAAGATGATGGTGAAGTGGAGTCCTGGTCCCATGAAGACCCTTCCACCACCTCAACAAGCCACCTGAAGCCACCCAAACCCCCAGACCAGAACAGAACCACACCAGACCGGGACAGGACCAGGCCATCTGGGTCAAGCCAGCGTAGCCAGCCTCAGAGGCTGAATCCCCAGGAGCCAAGTCTCTGTTATACTGCTGGTTCCCACAGCAAGAAGAGAGCTCTATTCTCTCGGAGGAGGCACCTGGACCCCTGTGGTCACTGCTCCCCATTGCACTGTCCATCACCAACTCCAGAACTGTCTCCATCCCTCTCCCTAACCCATCAGCTTTCTCCTGCTCACTCCCTATCCCCTAGAGCGGACCTGTCCCCTCTCCGATGCCCTTCCCCCAAGCGTTACCTCTCCCCTGTCTCCTGCCATCCCTCCCCTCCACCACTCTCATCCCTGTCTCCTCGGCATAACCTATCCCCTGCCCCCTCCCACCCCTCCCCACCCTCCTCTCTGTCCCTGCTAGGTTGTCATGTCTCCCCCTCCTTAGAGAGACATCCGTCCCCCCTAAGAGGCCTCTCGCCTATCAGGCCCAAGTCCCCCAGCGGTGGCTCCCCTGCTCCTCAGGCCACCATCCCTGTTCAACACAGAGCCTGTCTGCCCAGAGACCCATCTTCAAATCCCCACAGGGACAGACCTGCTACGGCTACAAGCTCCAAGGCAAGGCTGGTGAGTATTTCAGTCTCTCTCTGTCACCCCTAGAACACAACACAGACACACTTTGTGTCCGACCTGTGGAAGACTGCTTGGCTCTCTTGTATTTTTGTTGCATAATTGAATTTTATGTCTATAACCCTTTTCTACACACAAAGCAGTTCCTGTGAGGGCTAAACAGCCAAATACAAGTAAAATAAACATCCAAAACAAATATAGATACGTAGCGTGGTACATTCAGGGTTATTTTAAAGTCATACAGGAAAAGGAAGGAAGGGTAACGCTCTACTTTTATATGATTCTAACCAACAACACAAAACCTGAAAATAATGACAGATGGTTCCCAAATAGACGCAAATGTGTTTGTTCTGGGCAGTCTGTGATAAAACGAGACACACGCCTATCATTAGATGTCTGAGATTGTAACCACAAGGACTGTGCCATCAGCCTCTAAATGTGTGTCAATGTCTCAGTCAACTCACCTGATATAAACATGGTATGTTTCTTCACAAGTCGTGTTGACGTTGTGGTTTGGTTGCGTTGTGGTTCTAACATTTACACCCTTACTCCCCTCATCTCTACCCAGCTGAAAAGCTACTCTGTTCAGGAGGACGACGAGGTGCGTCTCCCTCTCCTGTCCCCCAGGACTAGACCATCCCGAGGGGGCCACGGTGGTGTCCTCAGCCACCTGCCTCTCCACTCTCAGCAGCTAGCCAGGACCCCCAACCTGATGATCCCCATTGGGGGGATCCACATGGTACAGCCCAGGAACAGTCGTCACTACAGCCTGGTGACTAGCCCTGTGGCATCACAGAACACCCCTACCCCGGCAAAGATGAACCGATCCATGGCAGCCCAGAACACCCCTACCCAAGCAGGAATAGACTGGTCCAGGTCATCCCAGCACACTTCTACCTTAACAGGAATGGGCCGGCCGATGACAGCCCAGAATGCCCCTACCCCAGCAGAGATGGACCACTCCAGGACCAGGGGAGCTGGACTGGAAGAAGGGCCACTTAGTAGGCCTTCATCGCTGAAGCACCATCAAAACCCTCTGAAAGAGGCTGCTGGGCCTAGCACAAGCATGCACACCAACTACCAGGGCAACAGGGTAGGAGAGGGAGAGGCCGGGGGCAGACTGTCAGGACCTCTCCCAGACAAGGCAGGTACGGCCCATGTACAGGTGTGCTCCATGAGACCCGAGAATCATGGGAATTTGAGTCAAAGGGAAGAAACTAAACTACTGTTCACTGGGACAGAGCTAGGAGGCACCTCACACACTACAGGCGTCCGAACGAGCACTTTGTCCAAGGGAACCACACACACAGAAAGAGATGCAGATACACACGTTAGAGAAGGAAGTGTTTTTCCAGTGACTAACCAATGCCAAAAGATGCCATCTTCTTTCCAGACTAAACTCTGATAGGAAGGAGCACCTTTAGGGAACAGTGCAACAGACTGGTCTTGGGTACATCTGATATGGCAGCGTTTTTCCTACATAGGGGATACAGTGCCATATCAGACACAGACATGGTCTCAGAGCTAGAAGCAGTTCTGGTTTTGAGACTGAAGAAGACGGAAGGAATCCAAGTAGAGCACTCAGGAGCGTACGGCTTCTGACTATAATGTGTAATTAGATTATGTAATTATATGAATGATATATAGATACAGTTGAAGTCGGAAGTTTACATACACCTTAGCCAAATACATTTAAACTCAGTTTTTCACAATTCCTGACATTTAATCCTAGTAAAAATTCCCTGTCTTAGGTCAGTTAGGATCACCACTTTATTTTAAGAATGTGAAATGTCAGAATAATAGAAGAGAGAATGATTTATTTCAGCTTTTATTTCTTTCATCACATTCCCAGTGAGTCAGAAGTTTACTTACAGTCAATTAGTATTTGGTAGCATTGCCTTTAACTTGTTTAAGTGTGGTCAAATGTTTTGGGTAGCCTTCCACAAGCTTCCCACAATAAGTTAGTGTGAATTTTGGCCCATTTCTCCTGACAGAGCTGGTGAAACTGAGTCAGGTTTGTAGGCCTCCATGCTCGCACACACGTTTTCAGTTCTGCCCACAAATTTTCTATGGGATTGAGGTCAGCGCTTTGTGATGGCCACTCCAATACCTTGACTTTGTTGTCCTTAAGCCATTTTGCCACAACTTTGGAAGTATGCTTGGGGTCATTGTCCATTTGGAAGACCCATTTGCGACCATGATTTAACTTCCTGACTGATGTCTTGAGATGTTGCTTCAATATATCCACATAATTTCCATCCTCATGATGCCATCTATTTTGTGAAGTGCACCAGTCCCTCCTGCAGCAAAGCACCCCCACAACATGATGCTGCCACCCCCGTGCTTCACGGTTGGGATGGTGTTCTTCAGCTTGCAAGCTTCCCCCTTTTTCCTCCAAACGTAACAATGGTCATTATGGCCAAACAGTTATATTTTTGTTTCATCAGACCAGAGGACATTTCTCCAAAAAGTACGATCTTTGTCCCCATTTGCAGTTGCAAACCGTAGTCTGGCTTTTTTTTGACGGTTTTGGAGCAGTGGCTTCTTCCTTGCTGATCGGCCTTTCAGGTTATGTCGATATAGGACTCATTTTACTGTGGATATAGATACTTTTGTACCTGTTTCTTCCAGCATCTTCACAAAGTCCTTTGCTGTTTTTCTGGGATTGATTTGCACTTTTCTCACCATAGCACGTTCATCTCTAGGAGACAGAACGCGTCTTCTTCCTGAGAGGTGTGACGGCTGCGTGGTCCCATGGTGTTGATACTTGCATACTATTGTTTGTACAGATGAACGTGGTACCTTCAGGCGTTTGGAAATTGCTCCCAAGGATGAGCCAGGCTTGTGGAGGTCTAAAATTATTTTTCTGAGGTCTTGGCTGATTTCTTTTGATTTTCCCATGATGTCAAGTAAAGAGGCACTGAGTTTGAAGGTAGGCCTTGAAATACATCCACAGGTACACCTCCAAGTGACTCAAATGATGTCAATCATCCTATGAGAAGCTTCTAAAGCCATGACATAATTTTCTGGAATTTCCCAAGCTGTTTGAAGGCACAGTCAACTTAGTGTATTTAAACTTCTGACCCACTGGAAATGTGATACATTGAATTATAAGTGAAATAATCTGTCTGTAAACAGTTGTTGGAAAAATGACTTGTGTCATGCACAAAGTAGATGTCCTAACTGACTTGCCAAAACAATAATTTGTTAACAAGAAGTTTGTGGAGTGGTTGAAAAACGAGTTTTAATGACTCCAACCTAAGTGTATGTAAACATCCGACTTCAACTGTATGTTGAATATGCAGTATATGTTTTGTAATCTTTTTTTACCCTCTTCTTTTGTTTGATGTCATTGATGTTAATTTATTATTGATGTGCTCTTATGCAATTCTGTACTATCCTCTGTGAGACCTGGAATGAAATGTAGATGATACAGATTTTATTTAGTTCAACTCTCCCCTCATCGACACCTTTGATAACTCTAATTAATACATTATACTACCCTTGCTGTGTTAATACTGTATGATCTACAGATGTAGGATCTTCATTTGACCTATATTGTCTCAGATAAATAATCTTCCAGCACCAGGATTTGAACGTTTACACCATAATGTTGCTTGATCGGTGGTTAGGCTATTAGCTGGCCAAAAATAGGCTACAAGAAAAGTGCAATACCGTTAATATAACCGTGTATTAATGTGGGTTTTCAGTGAATTCATGTAAATCACAAAGCTCATCTGCATTTCCTGTGGTGCAGGAAAATTCTCAGCAACAAAAAGAGTGGTCAAATTAAGATCCTACACAGGTACGATCAAATAGAAAAGTACTATAAATCTACTCACTCTGACCAGTATTTTGAAGTGCAATTTCTGTAAAGATTGTGGCTTGAAATATCATTGTTAATGGCTGTGATTATTTTTTATTTAATGCTAAGTAGGAATCCTTAATGGTGAAACAGCCACGTCCGTTTGCGATATTACAACAATAAAGAAGTCACTGCAAACAATAATCACTTTTTTTTCTTCACTCGGTACATCGTTGGACGCGCGCTAGAACGGTGGAATATGTACTGCATGTTCTTTTACCACGCTGTGCGACGCTCGCCGCTCTGCTTCGTCAACAAAACAAAAGCAACGACAGTGGCGCCGTTTCCCCACTACGGATTCCATCTTAAAAGATTGTTCTTTAAAAAATATATAATATCTGATTTTTTTTTTTAAGAATCAGGGTCAGAATAATATCTTATTTTGTACTATCTTGTTGAGACAAAATATTGGAATAATAATACGCATTGGTGGTAGAAAAGCTTACTGCACTCATTGGATAGTCATACATTTATCTTGTTTCGATCATCTGCTGTACATGGTGCAGTCTATATTTATTGTCATAAATACAGTAATAACAATTGTTTTTATAAAGGAGGCAGTTTCCATATTTGTCATTTTCATGTATTTTGCCATTAATAAAACTCGTTTTTACAGATTTATAATGAAATGGTGTCCCTGTGTATATTTTCTTTCAACCTAAACATTTTGGTTCTGTATAATTCAATGCATGATCACACAACAGTACTACCGTTTATCTTGAATTATATATCGCTACCGTGTGACTGCTAGTGTTAGTCACTCACTAGTCTAGTACATTTGTATAGTTGAGTCATTCAACAGACGCTCTCATCCAGAGCAATTTACAGTTAGTGCTTCAAGATAGTTAGATGGGACAACCACATATCACTGTCAGACACTAGTCAGATACTATTCATGTACAATGCCATGGAGCAATTCAAACCCTTTAGAAGTTTGATTTCTATCTGCAACCCTCCAAACGTTGTCATCTACTGAGTATCCTATCGCTCTATTCCAAATTGAACCTGTAGTTTACTTCCTCTTTATCAAATCTGATTTATAAAGCCCTTTCTACATCAGCCGATGTCACAAAGTGCTGTACAGAAACCCAGCCTAAAACCCCAAACAGATGTAGAAGCACGGTGGCTAGGAAAAACTCCCTAGAAAGACCAGAACCTAGGAAGAAACCTAGAGAGGAATTATATGACGTAATATGTAACCAATATGGTAATAGTGCCACCTTAAATGACAAGCTACATTGCTCGGCCCTATCTCCTTCTCTCAGAGTCTATGGGCTTGACTTGGGATAATGACTCAACTGCTATTAGCCCCTACCCCTTTAAGCAATAAGTCCCGAGGAGGTGTGGTATATGGTCAATATACCACGGCTAAGGGCTGTTCTTGTGCACAGTACCTGGACACAGCCCTTAGCCGTGGTATATTGGCCATATATCACAAACCCCCGAGGTGCCTTATTGCTATTATAAACTGGTTACCAACGTAATTAGAGCAGTACATAAAAATGTTTTGTCATACCCGTGGTATACAGTCAGATATACCACAGCTGTCAGCCAATCAGCATTCAGGGCTCGACCCACACAGTTTATAAATAGATATAACATAATAATAGCACCACTAGCCAGTTGGAATTGTTGCTATATTGTGTACACCTATCCACTTCTCTCAGATCTACACTAGTGTATAGGGGGCATAGGGGTTATATGGGTTGATTTGGTATGGGACATCTACAGTATGCCCTGGAGTTACTTGGGTGTTTCAGGCTGTTTCTTTGTCTCACTATGAGGACAGTGTCTCTGTCAGCCACTAGATGTCACTAGCATCAAGCCACTGGAGACCGATGCTCGGGACTGCAGCTTGCTGAAAACCATGACGTCATGTAGTTAAGATATTAGTCATCCGTCCCTACTGTATTTCCACCAGAAATTGACATAAAGCATAATTGACATGATTATACATTTCCAATTATTTCAGCCATGCTTGCATTTCAATCTACATATTCCCAGTGTAATTTATTCTTGGTAATGCAGTAGGGTCATTCAAATGAGAACACGTCGAAATTAAATAATGAAATAATTATTGCAGAGGAAACATGCTACCAGACTGGTTCATTTGACCATCATATTTATTTTCAGAGACAGGGATATGTAGTGAACAGGTCATTCTGGCTATCACATGGAAAATGTATTATATATACTGTATATAGTATATTTTCAGTATAAGTCTACATGGATGGAAAGAGCAGGAGCCACACATAATTTGTACTGCTTATTATCCATTCTCTCCTCGCCAATTACTAAGGAAATGCCTTGCACCTGAGGGAGGTGTTGAAGTGACATACTGATGTGTTGAAATGTGTGTTGAATCTCATTATATGAATTCCTCATCTACCAGTTATAACATGGAAGATTCAAGTGTTAGTTCTTGGCCATGATATTCATTAGGTCAATGAGGTTGTTCAGTGAGATGGGCCGTGTTCCAAACATTCATACTAGCATATCACCTAAGTAATGTATTGGGCACACATTCTATCTAAATATGCTTGTATGGACATTGGAATGTAATCATAGCAGTGAACCAGATTGTACCAATACATCTGGCTGGCTAGAGCTAGAAGTTAGTTACACTTTCCCATATGTTTATAGTGTCTGTGGAGTGATACCAGCATTGGATTGCCCCTGGGCAGATATGATGCCTAGTTAGTGCCCCTGAATTGCACATTGCAGAATATCACCATGGAAACACCTAAACTATCATCAAACATTTGTTTTATTTTTGAGGTGGGTGTTGATCCAAAACTTTGAGTCAGAAGCTGCCATTGTTTGATTTCTTTGAAGGTGTAGTAATTCACAGATAGGTATGTGATATGATATGCCGGTGGATATGTTGGATATTACAGTCAGAGTTGGTTTATAATACAGGCTTGATACGGGATTTGTTATGGTTTCAAGATTCAGCCCTCATGGTTACACTCTCAACCCCCAGTCATAATGAGGTGTTGGGCCCACTTTAAAAGGACCTGTTTACATTCTTTACCCTGTGTCATCTCCACACTCTCACACCAATGGAATTGACAGGAAAAGGAAAAGGAAGAGGGGGGGGGAGGTAGTAGTCTGCACTCTGTCCTTAAAGGCAGGTGTGTGTTTTAATTGTTTCCCCATCCCCCACAAACCCGACCCCCCCAACCCATAGAAACTGATGTTGGCTTTTGTTCTTGTTTTCTAGAAATCATTATCTCTCTCAGAGAAGTACGACATAATGCTAACATCCTGTCCTGTGATATCATCTAGTAAGTCACAACCCCCCCACATTCTAAACACATTCCAAACTGACCATGAAATTGCTCAGTTAATACTGAGCAATGGAGAATTTCCTGTCTGTCATAATAGACATTATTTAACTTAAGCCTACGTGCTGTTAACTTCCCTCTCAGTATGCTTGTCTATGCTACCCTGTCTGTGGTTTCCTTCATGCAAATAATATTAAGGGGGTTTTATTGGGTGCAGGCAGATTAGTAATTTTGCAGATACTCAAACGCTGTACAGTATTGACTGATACGGAGCATTCAAATGCTCATTTATGAGTCAAATATCATTTTATGAGTCACATATATCATGTGTCAAAGATAATGACTGTCCACCTACACTACATGGCCAAAAGTATGTGGACATCCCTTCAAATTAGTGGCTTTGGCTATTTCAGCCACACTAGTTGCTGACAGGTGTATAAAATCGAGCAAACAGCCATGCAATCGCCATATACAAACATTGGCAGTAGAATAACCCGTACTGAAGAGCTCAGTGACTTTCAAAGTGGCACCGTCATAGGATGCTCAGAACAAGACCGCCGAGTGCTGAAGCGTGTAAAAATGATCTATCCTCGGTTGCAACACTCACTACTGAGTTCCAAACTGCCTCTGGAAGCAATGTCAGCACAACAACTGTTCGTCGAGAGCTTCATGAAATCGGTTTCCATGGCCGGGCAGCCACACACAAGCCTAAGATCACCGTACACAATGCCAAGCGTCAGCTGGAGTGGTGTCAAACATTCCGCCATTGGACTCTGGAGCAGTGGAAATGTGTTCTTTGGGCCTCCCGAGTGGCGCAGTGGTCTAAGGCACTGCATCGCAGTGCTAGCTGTGCCACTAGAGATTCTGGGTTTGAGTCCAGACTCTGTGGCAGCCGGCCGTGTCTGGGAAACCCATGGGGCGACACACAATTGGACCAGCGTCGTCTGGGTTAGGGGAGGGTTTGGCTGGCAGGGATGTCCTTGTCCCATCGTGCACTAGAAACTCCTGTGGCGGGCTGGGTGCAGTTCACGCTGACACGGTCGCCAGGTGTATGGTGTTTCCACCGACACATTTGTGCGGGTGGCTTCTGGGTTAAGTGGGAACTGTGTCAAGAAGCAGTGCGGCCTGTTTGGGTTGTGTTTCGGAGGGCGCATGGCTCTTGACCTTCGCCTCTCCCGAGTCCGTACGGGAGTTGCAGCAATGAGACAAGACTGTAACTACCAATTGGATACCACAAAATTGGGGGTGATAAATCACGCTTCCCCATCTGGCAATCCTACGGACAAATCGGGGTTTGGCGGATGCCAGGGAAACGCTACCTGCCTGAATGCATAGTGCCAACTGTAAAGTTTGGTGGAGGAGGAATAATTGTTTGGGGCTGTTTTTCATGGTTCGGGCTAGGCCCCTTACTTCCAGTGAAGTGAAATCTTAATGCTACAGCATACAATTACATTCTAGATGATTTTGTGCTTCCAACATTGTGGCAACAGTTTGGGGATGGCCCTATCCTGTTTCAGCATGACAATGCCCCCATGCACAAAGCAAGGTTCATACAGAAATGGTTTGTCGAGATCTGTGTGAAAACATTTGCCTGGCGTGCACTTAGCCCTGACCTCAACCCCATCAAAGACCTTTGGGATGAACTGGAATGCCGACTGCGAGCCAGGCCTAATCGCCTAACATCAGTGCCCAACCTCACTGCTCTTGCGGCTGAATGGAAGCAAGTCCCCGCAGCAATTTTCTAACATCTAGTGGTAAGCCTTCCCAGAAGAGTGGAGGTTGTGATAGCAGCAAAGGAGGGGGACCAACTCCATATTAATGCCCATGATTTTGGAATGAGATGTTCGACGAGCAGGTGTCCACTTTTGGCCATGTAGTGTGTGTCTACCCACGTCTGGCGGATTATTCCACTTTGTTCAGTCACTGACTCTTTCTCTGTGTCTGTCTCTCTGTCTGTGACATGTTTTAATGAAGGGAGGTGATGATGATTATGTCATCATCATGATTTCAAAGGTCAGCCAATTAGCACATTCTTTCTGCTCTAAGGAATTCCATGGAATCCAGCGCTCTGCTCTGTTTGTCATCTCGCAGCCCTGCATTCCTCTCTCTCGCTGTGTTTCACTCTCTCTGTGTCTCTCTCTCGCTGTGTTTCTCTCTCTCCTTGTCTCTCTCTCTGTGTTTCTCTCTCTCTCTCCGTCTCTCTCTCTTTCTCTGTGTCTCTCTCTCGCTGTGTTTCTCTCTCTCCTTGTCTCTCTCTCTGTGTTTCTCTCTCTCTCTCCGTCTCTCTCTCTTTCTCTGTGTTTCTCTCTCGCTGTGTCTCTCTCTCTGTTTCTCTCTCTCTGTGTGTTTAACTCTCTCCATGTCTCTCTCTCTCTGTGTGTCTCTCTCTGTGTGTCTCTGTGTCTCTCTCTCTCTCACTTTTCTCTTTCTCTTTTTCTCTGTCTCAGGTGTGTGTGTGTCTCTCTCTCTCTATGTGTGTCTCTCTCATTTCTCTCTCTTTTTCTCTTTGTCTCTGTGTGTCTCTTTCTCTCTTTCACTCTCTCTCTTTCTCTCTGTCTCTGTGTGTGTCTCTCTCTGTCTCTCTCTCTATGTGTCTCTCTCTTGCTTTGTCTCTCTGTGTGTGTGTGTGTATGTGTGTCTCTATCTCTCTGTGTGTTTATACCTCTCTTTCCACATATATATATATATATATATATATATATATATATATATTAAAATGAAAATATCACATTTATTTAAGTATTCAGACCATTTACTCAGTACTTTGTTGAAGCAACTTTGGCAGCAATTACAGCCTTGAGTCTTCTTGGCTACAAGTTTGGCACACCTATATTTGTGGAGTTTCTTCCATTCTTCTCTGAAGATCCCCCTCAAGCTCTGTCAGGTTGGATGGTGAGCGTCACTGCCCAGCTATTTTCAGGTCTCTCTTTCAGATCGGGTTCAAGTCCAGGCTTTGGCTGGGCCTCTGAAGGACATTTAGAGACTTGTCCCGAAGCCACCCCTGTGTTGTCTTGGCCGTGTGCTTAGGGTTGTTGTCCTGTTGGAAGGTGAACCTTCACCCCAGTCTGAGGTCCTGAGCGCTCTGGAGCAGGTTTTCATCAAGGATCTCTCTGTACAGTGCTCTGTTCATCTTTCCCTCGATCCTGACTAGTTTCCCATTACCTGCCGGTGAAAAACATTCTCACAGCATGATGCTGCCACCACCATGCTTTACTGTAGGGATGGTGACAGGTTTCCTCCAGACGCTTGGCATTCAGGCCAAGGAGCTCAATCTTGGTTTCATCAGACCAAAAAATCTTGTTTCTCATGGTCTGAGAGTCCTTTAGGTGCCTTTTGGAAAATTCCAAGCGGGCTGTCATGTGCCTTTTACTGAGGAGTGGCTTCCGTCTGGTCACTCTACCATAAAGGCCTGATTGGTGGAGTGCTACAGAGATGGTTGTCCTTCTGGAAGGTCCTCCCATCGCCACACAGGAACTCTGGAGCTCTGTCAGAGTGACGATCGGGTTCTTGGTCACCTCCCTGACCAAGGCCCTTCTCCGCCGATTGCTCAGTTTGGAAGGGGGCCAGCTCATTTGTTTTATTGAATTAATTTTAGAATCAGGCTGTAACGTAACAAAATGTGGAAAAATGGAAGGGGTCTGAATACTTTCCGATTGCACTGTACATATATTTGTGTGTCTCTCTCTCTATCTCTCTGTGTGTGTGTGTGTCTCTCTCTCTCTCTCTGTGTGTGTCTCCCTCTCTGTTTGTGTGTGTGTCTCTCGCTCACTCTCTCTCTTTCTCCCTCTCTGTTTCTCTCTCTCCCTGTGTTTCTCCCTCTCTGCGTCACGCTCTCTCTCCCTCTCCCTCTCTCAGAATTGGCATCGGAAACATATGTTCATGTGAAATAACATATGTGAAATAAACAATCATAAATTAACTTCTTAGGGCTAGGCCCCTTTTTTCTCAATTTCCGCCTAAATGATGTGCCCAAAGTAAACTGCCTGTGCTTTACTTTATTATTTATATTTTTGTCAATGTTTACTTTTACTTCACTACATTCCTAAAGAAAAGAATGTACTTTTTAACTCCATACATTTTCCCTGACACGCAAAAGCACTCGTTACATTTTGACAGGAAAATGGTCAGATTCACACACTTATCAAGAGAACATCCATGATCATCCCGATTGCCTCTGATCTGGTGGACTCACTAAACACAAATGCTTAGTTTGTAAATTATGTCTGAGTTTTGGAGTGTGCCCCTGACTATCCGTCAATAAAAATAAAAAAAATAAAATTGTGCCATCTGGTTTGCTTAAAATAAAGAATTTGAAATGGTTTATACTTTTACTTTTGATACTTGAGTACATATTAGCAATTCAATTTACTTTTAATACTTAAGTATATTTCAAACCAAATACTTTTAGACTTTTACTCAAGTAGTATTTTACTGAGTGACTTTTACTTGAGTCATTTTCTATAAAGGCATCTCTACTTCTACTCAAGTATGACAATTTAGTACTTTTTCCAAAACTGCCAATTGCCCTGTATGGAAGTGAAGTATGGGGTCCGCAAACCAATACAGATTGAAAAAAATGGGACAAACATCCAATTGAAATTCTGCATGCAGAGAAAAGAAAAGCCCTACATAAAGCATGCAGGACCGAATTAGGCCAATAACCATGAATAATTAATATTCAAAAACAAGCCATCAAATTTTATAACCACCTAAAAACAAGCGATCCCTAAACCTACCGCTACAAATCCCTGAAATGCCATGAGATTAACATAGAGAAAAGTCCCCTCATCCAGCTAGTCCTGACGCTAAATTCACAAACAACTACCAACCCAACAATGCCTCAGAACAACACTCAGACAATCTGGCCCAATCAAATTATAACCAAACAAAAATAAAATGACATTACCTATTGGGAAAACATGCAAACTGAAATGCTATTTGGCCCTAAACAGGAAGTACATGGTGGCCGACTATCATTTAACATTAACATAGAAATCTGAGGAAAGAATTGACAATATACAGACTCAGTAAGCATAGCCTTGCTATTGAGAGAGGCCGATGTAGGCAGAGCTGGCTTTCAAGAGAAGACATGCTATGTGCCCACTGCCCACAAAAGAAAGTTGAAACTGAGCTGCACTTCCTAACCTCCTTCCAAATGTACGACCATATAAGAAACACATTTTTCCCTCAGATTACAGGGACCCAAAAATATTTTGAAACAAATGAAATATTGACAAGTTTCCTTATCTGTTAGGTGAAATGGCGTAGGGTGCAATCATCGCAGCAACATTTTTGACCTGTTGCGATAAGAAAAGAGTAAACAGTGGAGCAGAAACACCAAAGTAAAGAGAACCTATATATTTATCTGTTCATTTATTTTCCCATTTACACTTTGACTTTTTTCACACACAGCACACGCACCAGCTGGCTGAGCGGGCCCTGGTGGAGCGACTAGTTAAATTTGCCTGTGCACTATTTTATCTTCATTTATAGACTATTTAGAGTGTATAGACCGACAGCCTGTACAGGTCCAGACCAATACACTCGTATTTGTGTTTGTTTTTGTACATAGTTAATAATATAACATTTCAAATGTCTTTCTCTTTTGAAACTTTTGTGTGTTTAATGTTAGCTGTTAAGTAGTACTTTAAAGTATTTTTACTTAAGTACTTTACACCACTGGCAATTGGTACAATTGTAGATTTGAATATTTTGAACCAGGTTTTAATTCGTATGTTTACTTGAATTTGTCTTTTGATAGTGTAAAAATCCCTTCTTGCTTTCTCTTTCAGTTCATTGACAGCCAAGCCGAAATTACCCATGGAGCTTGTTTTTGAAGCCCAGATATGATTAGACTTGCGTGTTCTATGCCTTTCGTTCCTGCTGTGAAACTGTGTTCGAAGTCTTGGGAATTTGATATTTTTGGGAAAATCATGTTTTTTTTGTCTACTTGAAGTTTACTGTCATGGACCATGTCTGACAGAACTGATGTAGGATATTTAGATTCTGTTGTAGACTCTTTTTTGTGGGTGACAACAGAACTAGATTGTCTGCATATAAGCAGGAATCGATCTTCCGTTTCATGCAGGGCGAGACCAGGTGCTGTGGACTTTTCTAATAGTTTTTGCCAATTCATTTATATATATGTTAAATAGAGTGGGGCTTAAGCTACAACCCTGTCTAACTTCCCGACCCTAAGTCAAGTAGTTTGTTTGTTTGCTTCCCATTTTTATTGCACATTTACTGTTTGTATACATAGATTTGATAAAAGCATATGTATACCTCCCAACACCGCTTTGAGGAGGAGACCCTCATTGCCAAAATGGAATCAAAAGCTTTTTCAAAATAAACAAAGCAGGAGTATATTTTGTTTTTAATTTGGTTCACATGGGTGTCAATAAGGGAGTTCAGGGTGTAAATATGATCAGATGTGTGGTAATTTGGTAAAAAGTCCTATTTGGCTTTAGGTCAGGACACTGTGTTCAATAAGGAGGTCTATAATTTATAATACTACAAAGTACCTTCCCCAGGCTACTGTTCACACAGATGCCTCTGTCATTTTTATGGTCAAATTTATCTCCACTCTTAAAGATCTCTCTCTCTCTCTCTCTCTCTCTCTCTCTCTCTCTCTCTCTCTGTCTCTCAGATTGCTTTATTGGCATGAAATAGAATTAGTAGATATTGCCAAAGCAGTATAGTGGTACAGCATTTTAGTAAATGCAGTTAACTATAATAATGTATACAGGTACAACACTAGTGCTGTTGTATTGTGAAATAAACAACAAAATGTACATGGATGATGGTTACACTATGTGTTACTGTCAGTTATATACAATGGAAAACACTTCAGGAAATTCATGGTCATGGGATGTCCCTCATGCTACGGAAATCATATACATATCTGGCAGTAATATTTGCAGTTTCTCCCTCACCCAGAATAATTCCCAGCTTTATGTTATTAGAACATTAGAACATGTACAGAAGTTGGGTATTGATTGAGATATTTTCTTGAAAATAAAATATTCCCTTATTATTTATCTCTCTCCCCTCTCTGAAGTGGAAATGGATAAGGGCACATTTTTACATTGTGAATGCAAAATCACTACCATACATCCCCCCCGTGTTGTTTAGAAAGAGCAAGGGAGAGCAGGGTTTAGGAGGATAGAGGGGTGGGGGGGGTCTATCTCCAGACTGGTTCCACTTCGCCAGCCCGCGCAATGTTGGACAAATATTTGCTTTGGACAACTTTTTTTCCCCCTAATGGAACAAATCATTTCTAAAATGCCATTGTTTTGTGGACTGTGACATCACGTTGGCATTTCCTCCAAGGCCCCCCTCCCCCTAAAAAGACTGTGTTCCTACAAAGTGTTTTTCCCCTTTAATTGAAGAAGGTTGTTTTCTGAGATGAGGTTGTTCCCAGTGTGCCCTTAGCTTGCCTTTGATGGTATAGCTATATCATGTCTGGGTAAATGGTAGCCTACTGCACTGCTGGCTTTTCCCTCATTGAACATTTGGGGGATTTAAAGTTAAAACACTGGCATATAAAGCACAGTGATTACTGTGCCTTAACTGCTGTTGACATTCTGCAGGGAATAGTTTCAACATTTGGCTGTGAGGGTACTAGAAAGATAGGTGTCAGTATCCAAATGCAACTTATTTCTCACTGACCACAGGTGAATTGGAAGCATTGCAGCCAGTGCTATTTGGTGTATTAAATAACACTTTGTAAAATCTTTATATTTTAGCTGTAGACTATGGTATTGGAGCATGGCATCACATAGCCTACCCCTCTGAACCTCACAGCACAATATTGTCCTTTGTGCATGAATGAACGTACCTATATTCCACTCTAATCAACAGTATTCATTGCAGTAATCCTTTAAATTATGTATTTGCATGCATTATCCGGTGGTAATCCTTTATCTGATGCACATAGGGGTTTTCACTTCTACTGCCTGATCATCTGCTGCTGGAGTTTACCACTGAATCGCATAGTCTTCCTTCACCACCGATAGGAGTAGGAATACCCAGGAGGATTTGCATGACTTTACTAGTATTTTGTCTATCTGGATTGACACTCCACTCTGTAGGAGGGCAGTTCCGTCCCTCAGGCCGATCAAGATTTACAGCTTTCCTGTCAGAGTGGAAGGACTGTGTGATTGCCCATGCAAACCGGCAGAAGGGTGTGTGTACCTCTGTGTGTGGGTACGTGTGTGTGTGCGCATGTGTGTGGTGTGTGTGACTGTGTGTCTGTGTTAATGTGTGTGTCCCCTGGGGGTCATGTGGCGTGTTCTACAGTATCTCTGTATCAGGGGTCATGTCACATGTGTGTCAAAGTGACGATACTGAGATAGCGTGTGTGACAGTGGGGTCGTCCCGGATGAACATCACCAGCCCTGGGGCCCTGTAGTGGCAGCATGCAAAACAACAGTCCCCATCATTAGACACTATCTTTACAGCCTTTCCTTTTATTGATGACACCAGGTCTTCCCTCTGCCTACAGGTTTCCTTCTCCTGCCTGCCTTACGTCTCGGAAAACTCCAAAGCATTCCCAGATTCCAAGCCTTCTCTGGTGATTTCCTGTTTCTGTTAGTGACAATGACCTGCATACTCCATAAGGGTTACAACAACTACCCAATAGCAGTTTATTCCTTTTCCCTATCTCTTCCTGTTGATCTGGAATGTGTAGAGAGTGAGAGGGAGGCAGGCAGCTGCTGAACGGTGAGCATTGTGTAAGAACATGGATAGTAGGTGTGGCTAGGTAGGTGACATCACAGAATAGGGGTATAAGTCATGGAGATCTCTACAGCACCAAGCACCTGTTGCCTCTCTCTCTCTCTAGCTGCGTCACTCAGGACTGTAAAGCTGTAGCTACTATTACTGTGCGTGTACTCTACTGTCCTGTGGACTCTGGATACTATTGCAGACTACGTCTTCAGAGATACTCTGCCAGAGAATAACTATGGCTCTCTCACTGAGCTCTATCCTGGCTCTCACCATCATAACACTCTGTGTGCTCCTGCAGGAGGGTAAGTTTTCATCCTTTAAACTGACTTTTTATTCAACATTTATATCACTTTTTTAGAATGTATTCTAAGGTGTATGGGTGGTACATGAAAATGCGGATTTGTATTCTTTAGTCGTAAAGATGACTGACAGTGAGTGTGTATAAGTTTTATTATGCAAGTGCTCCATTTTCTTTTCATTAGGTTGTTAAATTGAATATGAGGGGTCATAGTTCAGTTGAGATGTAGAATTGGAGCTCATGGTTGGTTGAGGTGGTGGGGATAGATCAGAATAACATGATAAAACCTACAATGATGAAAGATGGAGAAACACCTTAAAAAATAAGAAATGTTTCACCTTGTCAGCTCGAGCTTTCGAACCAGGGATCATTCAGTTACTGGCTCCGCACTCTAACCTCTAGGACACCTGCCACCCTGATGCTAAAACTCCTGCTGCAGCATGATTGTTTGGTTTTCTCATTACTTCGTTTCACTCTCTGAATGATAGCTCAGTTAATCACGGCTCTGGCAGGTTTGCTAATGGGTGGGTGGCTAATGACCATGTTGTGAAGTTACTGCATGACACATGCTGCCTGATGCCAGACTCTATGACCTACTCCCACTGTTCGCCCTACAGAGATATAATACAATGAGAGATCCTGCTAGGCCATACATGCAATCACACTCTCTCTGATAAGATGCAGATTATATAGGCACGGTTCAACTCCTATCACTGCATTTGACTTGAAATAGCCCCAGTTGGCAACCAACACAGTCTTTGTTTGACTTGGATAACATTTCATAACAGAGTAATGAATCAAAGTTCAAATGTGTTGAACAAGACCTGATACATAGGAGAACGGGATGGCAGGTAGCCCACATGTACTTCTCTGTATTAGTGAAAAGGGCTTTTGATTAGGATGTGGTGACGTGTATTTGCTCGTTGCTGATTGTCAAATTGCACAGTCATCCAGTGATTTTGCTGAGTTATAACCAGGCTCTTAACCAATGATCCTTTCTGTCTCTATAGGTTTTGGGCTCCCTGTATCCAGCCAGCCTGAGCTCCCTGCCCAGTCACCCTCCCAGAACATCCCACACCGCACCAGGGTTAAACGATGCTCCTGCAGTAACTGGCTGGACAACGAATGCATCTACTTCTGTCACCTGGACATCATTTGGGTCAACACTCCCAATAAGGTCATCCCCTACGGTCTTGGCAGCCCCCTGTCCCGACGTCGCCGCTCCACCGGGCGATGTGAATGTGCCCACCCAGCCGACAGGACCTGCTCCGGATTCTGCCACAACAGGTGAGCTCACCTTCAAGAGACAAGGAACTTCTACCCTCCTTCCTTCCCTCCCTCATCCAACCCTACCTTTTCCCCTCCTTGCCTTGTTAGATACCAGATTGTATCAAGCCAGTGACTATCTGTGGCAGTCAGTCGTCTGTGACCAGCCTGTATCAGGTTGTATCAGGGCTGCTTGTCAAGGAGATGCAGGGAGGAGGCGTATTGTTTTTATGGCTTAGATGTGTAACTAGCGATGGGGGAGGAGAGAGGAGGGGGAGGGAGGATGGATGGATGGGGGAATAGCCTGCATGTTCTGGAGGCTTAGAGCCCCCTTACAGACAGATCCATTAGTCATAACACTATTTTTGGAATGTTTTACCAGCGGGAATGTCTGTTGTATTAATACAGTTATTGCTGTTATGACATACCAAGGTTGAGGATTAGTCTGTGTGTCTCAACAAGGATTTATCCTGCTCTGTGAAAAGTCACTGAGAACAGGCTGTAGGGCATGCAGTACAGACATTAGTGGGTTGAAGTCCATAGCCAACCGTCTCTCACTGCTAGCATTGTAGAATGATGTACCAATGTAGAATCCAGTCTCATGGCCCTTTAGGAGTAGTCTAGATAATGTGTTCTTGGTTTGCTCTCATTTTGACATGGTAGTTCTTTCTGTCTGCAGCTCAGAGAACCCCAGATTCGTAGTGGTAAGCCCCTCAGACCAGACCCTGGAACAGACTGTTAGCAGTCCAGACACAACCAGCAACGACCTACTGACCTCTCTCAGGTAAGAGAAAAACAAAATATCATTAAGGACCAGACAGTTTCCCAGGCCTAGATGAATCTTATTCCTGTATCCATTAATCTTATTCCTGTCTCCATTGAGGACGTTAACCTGATGTTTCTCTCTTTGTTCTTTACAGAAACACGGTCCGATCCAACATGGCTGCCATAGAGCAGGCTGCTCCCTCCAGGAGGAAGAACGTGTCCAGAGCCAACAGACTGAACATCGGGTAGATGAGGAGGGAGGAAGAGGAGCTGAAAGAGGAGCTTTAAGAGCTCCAGAGCATCCGAACAAAGACCCCCTGGAGGAAACTAGGGAGTCCTCCCCAGGGAAGACATAGAAGAGAGGTCCTAAGAGGAGAGACCCTGAGAAGAGGGCAAAGATGGAACACTGGCTGCCCACTGATTGTTGTATAACACCCAGTAGACTGGATATGGACATTATCTGGATATGCGTCTTGGACTAATCTGGCAAAGAATCCGATTCGGAAGACTAGGGAGGATCAAGTGTGTCCTCTGTGAACTGTGACAGTCTGGACTAGAATGGTTACTGACTGTTTGCTGGTCATGGGTTGTCATCATGTCCCAAACATAAATACACTTTCTGTGTCTGAGCACCTGAAATGGGTGGATGCAAGCCAAGGCATTCTGGAGTGATGTTAGTCTATGTTTACTTTACAGGCTTACTTCATTAGTGCCTTGAAAATATTGACCACTATTCTCATTTAGATTTTGATCCTAACTTTACCTGTCACACGACATCTACTATATCAAAGAATAAAACATAAAAGAAGATTGTTCCTCTGTATCAGAGATGTATCGCCAGTTTATAGTGATTGCCATGCATGCATTTAAAATACTTGAAATATTTTTGGCACATGAGGGACATTACTTTAAGGGACAGGGAATTACTACACACACACAGCCTTCCTGTAGCAGCAGATAAAAGCAGGTCTATTGTGGTGGCGGAAGTATTTATTGCATAGCCACTGTTGAATGTTTTGATTGTAGACGGAGCCAAGGCAGCAGATTTCAATGGGTGTGCTCCTTGCCAAATATGCAGTGACTGTTTTTCTGCTTTCAACAAATATCCATTAATGTCCATGTTATTACACATTGGGAAATTATGACACTGCACTTCTGTTCTAATGCCTTCAAAGGAATGTGTTTTTATGTCCAGTAGACTTTAGATGGATTGGACAGACCATAAGGCATTTACTGGAAACACTACATCGAAAAACAAGTCTTCCACTGATGTTCAAGTCCAATATCACAATGCTGTATATTTATGATATGATTATTTATTTATTTGTTTGTGTTTTGTTTAGGAATTTGTGTATCAAAATGCTGGACTGCGCTTTTGTTTGACGTACTGTTGTTGTCTCTAGAAGGCCAATTCACCCACAATAGTCTATTTAGCAGTCAAATACACTATAGGACGTTGAAAGAAATGTTTACTTACAAATTGTTCTATTCCAAGCTATTCATATTATCTATTATCAACAATTATTTATTTAACTTATTTTTGGCATATATTTATATATTTGTGTTGTGTGAGTTTATCACTTTTAATGTGTGATGAAATAAATACTAAAATTAATGCTCTTGCTTTGTTTGATTATTTTCTAACCATGATAATTGATTCTTGTTTAGTACAGTAACAAAAAACTGAATGAAAGCTAAATTCAAAGAATCCTTAACACAAATCTCAGATACCTCCATTTTTCAAAGGTCATGAACAGTCAACATCATATTTTTCATGAACGTGGATGATATTTGGATGAAACCAGATTAAAGTATGACAAAGTATGAAAAATGACTGTTGCTTCTACATTGACAAAGTTTGATCATAAAGTTACTGATCCCCTCCCCCATGTCAAAGACTTGGATTCAGGAGGTGGGATTATCAAGGGGATAGGGTGACATCACCATAACTCACATTTTAAAACACCAATGGTAACATCATATTTTTGTACCTAATTTAAATAAGTACTGCCTTGTAACCAATATCGGAGAAGGCATGTTTACAGAGGGACGTGGTTTATATAGCTAGATAGCTACTCTACTGGTGCCAAAATCTGACTGTAGGGTGTCAGCAAATATAATTAAAAGTTTACACTATTCATCTATAGCAGTGATCCCCAAACGTTTTATAGTCTTGTACCCCTTCAAATATTCAACCTCCAGCTGCGTACCCCCTCTAGCACCAGGGTCAGCGCACTCTCAAATGTTGTTTTTTGACATCATTGTAAGCCTGCCACACACACACTATACGATACATTTATTAAACATAAGAATGAGTGTGAGTTTTTGTCACAACCTGGCTCGTGGGAAGTGACAAAGAGCTCTTATAGGACCAGGGCACAAATAATAATATAATAATCAATAATTTTGCTCTTTATTTAACCATATTACATATAAAACCTTATTTGTTCATCAGAAATTGTGAATAACTCACCACAGGTTAATGAGAAGGGTGTGCTTGAAAGGATGCACATAACTCTGCAATGTTGGGTTGTATTGGAGAGAGTCTCAGTCTTAAATCATTTTCCACAAACAGTCTGCCTGTATTTAGTTTTCATGCTAGTGAGGGCCGAGAATCCACTCTCACATAGGTACGTGGTTGCAAAGGGCATCAGTGTCTTAACAGCGCGATTTGCCAAGGCAAGAAACTCTGAGCGCAGCCCAATCCAGAAATCTGGCAGTGGCTTCTGATTAAATTCAATTTTCACAGAACCGCTTGTTGCAATTTTGATGAGGCTCGCTTGTTCAGATATCGGTAAGTGAACTGGAGGCAGGGCATGAAAGGGATAATGAATCCAGTTGTTTGTGTCCTCCATTTCGGGAAATTACCTGCATAATTGCACACCCAACTCACTCAGGTGCTTCACCATATCACATTTGACATTGTCCGTAAGCTTGAGTTAATTTGCACACAAAAAAATCATACAATGATGGAAAGACCTGTGTGTTGTCCTTGTTAATTTAATGCAGACAGAAAAGAGCTCCAACTTCTTAATCATAGCCTCAGTTTTGTCCCGCACATTGAATATAGTTGCAGAGAGTCCCTGTAATCCTACATTCAGATCATTCAGGTGAGAAAAAACATCACCCAGATAGGCCAGTCGTGTGAGAAACTCGTCATCATGCAAGCGGTCAGACAAGTGAAAATTATTCTCAGTAAAGAAAACTTTAAGCTTGTCTCTCGATTCAAATAAACGTGTCAATACTTTGCCCCTTGATAACCAGCACACTTCTGTATGTAGTAAAAGTCTTACATGGCCACTGCCCATATCATTGCATAGTGCAGAAAATACACAAGAGTTCAGGGGCCTTGCTTTAACAAAGTTAACCATTTTCACTGTAGTGTCCATAACGTCTTTCAAGCTGTCAGGCATTCCCTTGGCAACAAGAGCCTCTCGGTGGATAATACAGTGTACACAATTGGCATCGGGAGCAACTGCTTGCACGCGCGTTACCACTCCACTATGTCTACCGGTCATGGCTTTTGGACCATCAGTACAGATACTAACACACCTTGACCACCAAAGTCCATTTGATGTCACAAAGCTGTCCAGTACTTTAAAAATATCCTCTTCTGGTTTTCAGTGGTTTGCAGAAGAGGATGTCTTCCTTATTTGACCCCCCATAAAGGTAATGGACATATACCAAGAGCTGTGCCAGGCCCGCCACGTCTGTTTACTCATCCAGCTGTAACGCATAAAATTCACTGGCTTGTCTGCGAAGCAGTAATTGTTGCAAACATCTCCTGCCATGTCACTGATGCGTCATGAAACAGTGTTGTTTGATGAAAGCATTGTCTGTATAGTTTTTTTGGGCCTTTTCCCCCAGTATTGTCCCAGCCATATCTGCGGCAGCAGGAAGAATGAAGTCCTCCACAATAGTATGGGGCTTGCCTGTCCTAGCCACTTGGTAGCTCACCATATAAGATGCTTCTAGCCCCTTCTTATTAATGGTATCTGTTGCTTTTATACATGTCTTACCACTCGAAAGTCATCTTTATTCTCGCTCCAAAAACTCCCGTGGATTATTTTTCAAATTGTCATGTTTCGTTTCAAAATGTCTGCTCACGACTGAAGGTTTCCCACGAGAGAGTAACAGCTAATGTGATTGGATGTTAATTATTTGACTAGGCTATCTGTATTTGACATTTGGTTGTTATGTCGCTGAACACTCGATGGTTTAATTTTATTTTTGGCAGTAAAACGAGCCTACTCAGGTGAGAAAAAAACCTCACCCAAACATACTGTTTGATTAAAAAAAAATATCATGTGAATGACATTTTTATTTGTCTTACCCCCAACGGCATTGCATACCCCAGTTTGGGAATACCTGCTCTAGATTATAGACTCTGTGTTGACTGTTCTAGGAGCCATGCAGTTGAGTTCAGAAATAGGATGAGGACCAGTATTGTCATATGGAGGACAGCCAAGGTCCAAACAGAATTATAGCCAAGCTCGTCCATTATGCTCTGATTGCGATTGATTTACTTACTGCATGCATTATGCAATATCGTTGGGCAACTCAACTCATCAATTTGTTGTGTATTAAAATACAATTGATGGTGTTATTTTGCACGTACAGCATAGTAAACATCCTGATAAGCTAACACCATTCCGACCCTCGTTGCCTTACAGAATTATAGATGGAAACAAGCGTTCAGTCAGAGCTTCCATTGCTTTCCACCTGTGGCTATGTGTGTGAGGGGAAGAGGGTTACGCTGGGACAAACAATACTCTCTGACTGCACCTGGGTCAGCATTCGTAGTTCACCCAGTCACCTCCTTTCCTTTCTTCCTCTCGTATTTACACACAGACTTCATGATAGATACTACAGTCCCCCAACGAGGCTTTACCAACTGTGGTTAAACAGATTACTTAATGTAAGAAACCAAAACAGGATGCTTTTCCTACATTCCTGAAAACTTCCCGACACATTCCTCTAGCGCAGGAGAGAACAGAAGAGAACAGGAGGGAAAAAACAGTGGAAAAACCGGGGCATGTGTGCTGGCAGGGTCACTGATACACAGCTGATATGGATGGAGACTGATTAATCACTTGGTTGTCATAACATTGCTGTATTGTTTTCTTTTCTTTTATTCCCCTCTCATTTGTTTATCTTTGTGGGAACATTATGTGTTGTGGGATTTTACCCACAGTATACCTGTGTGTGAATACATGCTTTTGTCTGTTCTCTTTGCATATACACTGAGTGTACAAAACATTAAGAATACCTTCTTAATATTGACTTTGCCCTCCATGCCTCTACAGCCTTAATTCGTAGGGGCATCCCATTCCACTGGGATGCTGGCCATTGTTGACTCCAATGATTCCCATAGTTGTGTCAAGTTGGCTGTATGTCCTTTGGGTGGTTGTCCATTTTTGATACACACGGTAAACTGTTGAGCATGAAAAACCCAGCAGCGTTGCAGTTCTTGACACAAACCGGTGCACCTGGCACCTACTACCGTACCCCGTTCAAAAGGCACATACATATTTTGTCTTGCCCATTCACCCTCTGAATGGCACACATACACAATCCATGTCTCAATTGTCTCAAGGCTTAAAATCCTTCTATAACCTGTCTCTTCCCCTTCATCTACACTGATTGAAGTGGGTTTATCAGTGATATCAATAAGGGATCATAGATTTATCCTGGATTCACCTGGTCAGTCTACAGTATGTCATGGAAAAAGCAGGTGTTCCTTATGTTTTGTACACTCAGTGTATATGTGTGTGTGTGTGTGCATGTGTGCGTGTGTGTGCGTGTGTGTGCGTGTGTGCGTGTGTGTGCATGTGTGTGTGTGAGTGTGTGTGCATGTGTGTGCGTGCGTGTGTGTGCGTGTGTGTGTGTGTGTGTGCGTGTGTGTGTGTGTATATATGCATATTGGTTTGCCTCAGTGTTTGTATGTTTGCTGTTATTCAACTCCAGCCATAAGGTCCAGCAGTACCCAGACTGCAGACTGTGGTTCCAGAACAGACCGGTATCTGAACATTCCTTTACTTCCTGGGTTTGTTTCAGCCAGGGGACTTTAATGTAGGTGGCTGGTAGGCACCGGAGGGGACATTCTGACAGGGCTATCATGGATGTTTGAGCCAGACACCGTCTCTCCTGATACTACTCAGCTATGTGTCTGGGCTGAGAGTAGCTGAGATGAGCAACAAGGAAACACAACAAGGAAACAGGGGTTAGGGATCAGGTTAAAGGTCAAGTTGTTTTAGTGGATAAAAGCCCCCTGATTGTCGTGCCATGCAGGCGGAATGGAACCTCTTTGTGGTAAACAACGCCAGTACAGTAGAAAGAACAAACATGGTGACATTTTTGTGACGAGTACTGTATTGCATTCCTCTACGCATACTCACAAAGTCACACAGTCAAACAATGAGCCCTCCTTAGCCGACGATCTCAACATTCCAAGCTTTCTATTCTTGTCCAAGTTTTTGCTACATTCTTATCCATCGTATGTCTTCTGTAACTTGCCAGTATGAAATTGGTCATTGTAATTCAAGTTTACAGTAACCCAGACCACCAAGAACAAACATTTCTTAATCCGTACGAGACAATAAATCCGATGTGTTCTTTTTATAAAACACTGTCGGTCAATGAAACGTCTGTACTGGATGGCATTCCTGCTTGATAGTTTAAATAGCCATCTGTGTTTCTGTACTGTGTCCCGGCATACAGTACCAGTCAATAGTTTGGACACACCGACTCATTCAAGTATTTTTCTTTATTTTTACTATTTTATCATTTGTAGAATAATAGTGAAGACATCAAAACTATGAAATTACACATATGGAATAATGTAGTAACCAAAAAAGTGTTAAACAAATCAAAATATATTTTATATTTGAGATTCTTCAAAGTAGCCACCCTTGCCTAGATGACAGTTTTGCACACTCTTGGCATTCTCTCAACCAGCTTCATGAGATAGTCACCAGGAATGCATTTCAATTAAGAGGTGTGCCTTGTTAAAAGATAATTTGTGGAGTTTCTTTCCTAATTAATGCGTTTGAGCCAATCAGTTGTGTTGTAAGAAGGTAGGGGTGGTATATAGAAGATAGCCCTATTTGGTAAATGACCACGTCCATATTATGGCAAGAACAGCTCAAATAAGCAAAGACAGTCCATCATTACTTTAAGACATGAAGGTCAGTCAATCCAGAACAGTCACAAAAAATCATCAAGGGCTATGATGAAACTGGCTCTCATGAGGACCGCCACAGGAAAGGAAGATCCAGAGTTACCTCTGCTGCAGAATATAAATTCATTAGAGTTACCAGCCTCAGAAATTGCAGCCCAAATAAATGCTTCACAGTGTTCAAGTACTCTTTTTAACATCAAATGTTCAGAGGAGACTGTGTGAATCAGCCCTTCATGGTTGAATTGCTACAAAGAAACCACTACTAAAGGGCACCAGTAATAAGAAGAGACTTGCTTTGGCGAAGAAACACAAGCAATGGACATTAGAACGGTGGAAATCTGTCCTTTGGTCTGATGAGTCCAAGTTTGAGAGTTTTGGTTCCAACCGCCATGTCAGACGCAGAGTAGGTGAATGGATGATCTCTGTATGTATGGTTCCCACTGTGAAGTTTGGAGGAGGAGATGTGATGGTGTGAGGTGCTTTGCTGGTGACACTGTCAGTGATTTATTTAGAATTCAAGGCACACTTAACCAGCATGGCTACAATAGCAATCTGCAGCGATATGCCATCCCATCTGGTTTGCGCTTAGTGGGACTATCACTACCGCCAGGCTGTGTAAGGGCTATTTGACCAAGAAGGAGAGTGATGGAGTGCTGCATCAGATGACCTGGCCTCCACCATGCCCCGACCTCAACCCAATTGAGATGGTTTGGGATGAGTTGGACCGCAGAGTGAAGGAAAAGCAACCAACAAGTGCTCAGTGTATGCGGGAACTCCTTCAAGACTGTTGGAATAGCATTCCATGTAAAGCTGGTTGAGAAAATGCCAAGAATGTGCAAAGCTGTCATCAAGGCAAAGGGTGACTACATTGAAGAATCTCAAATATAAAATATATTTTGATATGTTTAACACTTTTTTGTTTACTACATGATTCCATCTGTGTTATTTTATAGTGTTGATGTCAGTGCTACAGTGTTAATAACCAGACACTCTGTAAACATCCAACCATCTTCCACTCTATAACCACAGATGTACACCCACAGACTACAGATGGATATCTTCATTTCCCGTTCACACGTATGAATGATGGCCAGCTCCTGTCCTCTCCAGCATACCAGAGGATGTAGCAGCAGACTGCAGACGCAGGGAGCAGGGAGGGTGGTGGCCGGCCAGTACCCATACCCGCATACCACACCATGGCGACAGTGTAGACCATACACACATCCCTGGGATGAGGACCACACACGTACATTGTATGTTTATGCTGTAATGTATCTGCATGCTGTGTGCTACTACTAGACAGGCTACTGTGTGTAATGTCCTGGATGTGACTTACAATGTAGAAATCATCATACTTGTGTTTACTGCCATCCAAGGTCAATTAGGGCCATTATCAGACCAATGATGTAGGTTTTGGAAGGCTGGAGGCTGGAAAGTTGTCAAAACTCACATTGAGTCAATGGGGAAGGCTGTGAAACAGTGAACCAGGCGTGTGCTTTCTTTGGAGAATGATAGATAACATTGAAACTCCCTCCAAGAAAAATGTGTGCTCAGATTCACACAAGGTCGGCAAGGCCGTGATGATATGTGTTGTTTAGGACAGGCTGACTTCAGAATACAAGGCTGGCAAGGCCGTGATGATATGTGTTGTTTAGGACAGGCTGACTTCAGAATACAAGGCCGGCAAGGCCGCGATGATACGTGTTGTTTAGGACAGGCTGACTTCAGAATACAAGGTCGGCAAGGCCGTGATGATACGTGTTGTTTAGGACAGGCTAACTTCAGAATACAAGGCTGGCAAGGCCGTGATGATATGTGTTGTTTAGGACAGGCTGACTTCAGAATACAAGGCTGGCAAGGCCGTGATGATATGTGTTGTTTAGGACAGGCTGACTTCAGAATACAAGGCTGGCAAGGCCGTGATGATATGTGTTGTTTAGGACAGGCTGACTTCAGAATACAAGGCCGGCAAGGCCGTGATGATATGTGTTCTTTAGGACAGGCTGACTCCCATCTACAGAGCAGGGAGAGGCAGGTAGAGATGCTGCCAAGAAACAGTAGAGTTGCATGGAAGAGGAAGAGAACTAGCCTCACAACTGAAATTGCCTTAATTATTAACAGCTTTTTCATTATCACTATCACTTTCATTATCACATTATGGATGCACTGAACAGCGTTGCAGCATTCTGTACATCTTTATCAAAATAATCCTAAAGTCAAATTGAAAGGACAAATAAAAAGAAACAAACAGTAGTCATTGTTAGGTGATACATATTTTCAGTACGGAGTGTTGACGTAGTCTCAGTCCAGACATGTCTGTGGGGACAAAAGGACAGAATCCCCCTTTCACTGGCTCCATTACAGGAAATGCCTGTTTCCTCAGTGTCCAGGAACTACTGTAGCCCTCTCCATCCCTCTTTGATACACCCTTCTACACATCAACAGTCAACAGCCCCTCTATCACCAATCCTCTCTCCCTTTCTTTTTCTCTCCCCCCACACACTCTCTGTCTTAACATGAGGCCAGGAGGTGGTAGTGTTTGTGTTGTGTCTGAAGTCCACCAGGAACAGCTCCTGGCAGGCAGGCAGGCAGGCAGGCAGGCAGGCAGGCAGGCAGGCAGGCAGGCAGGCAGGCAGGCAGGCAGGCTGGTACACAGCAGGAAGCAGAGAGCAGAGGAGAACATTCCCTGGTCCCGGATGGGAGGAACACAGAGGAGATACAGCAGATAGATAGGTGCTATCATTAACAGGGAGGCATCCATTATCTGTCTACACTGGGTTATGTGGTCATGATTTCACTTCACTGAGGTTTTGGTTGGATGCTTTCAGTGCAGTGAACCCTGTGTTATGTTACTGTACTGAGCTACGGTCCAGTAATAATACCAAGATCACAATGCTTAGCATGAATGGTGCTTCCATTGAAGATGTGAATGGACTATAAGGCCAACATTTACATTTTAGTAATTTAGTAGACGCTCTTATCCAGAATGACTTACAGTTAGTGTATTCATCTTAAGACAGCTAGGTGGGACAACCACATATCACAGACATAGTAAGTACTTCCCTCATTAATGTAGCTATCAGCAGTCACCACCACCAAGGCCTCAGGCCATCTCCTTCCAGACTGCTGGAGGTCTATACTCAAATCAAATCAAATTTAGTTGTCACATACACATGGTTAGCAGGTGTTAATGCAAGTGTAGTGAAATGCTTGTGCTTCTAGTTCCGACCATGCAGTAATATCTACCAAGTAATCTACCAATTCCACAACAACTACCTTGTACACACAAGTGTAAAGGAATGAATACGAATATATACATAAAAATATATAAATAAGTGATGGCCGAACGGCATAGGCAAGATGTAATAGATGGTATGGAGTTCAGTATATACATATGAGATGAGTATTGTAGGGTATGAAAACATATAAAGCAGCATTGTTTAAGGTGGTTAGTGATACATTACATCAGGATGGCATAGAGTACAGTATATACATATGAGATGAGTAATGTAGGTTATGAAAACATTATATAAAGTGGCATTGTTTAAAGTGGCTAGTGATACATCTAATTACATCAAGATGGCAAGATGCAGTAGATGGTATGGCGTACAGTATATACATATGAGATGAATAATGTAGGTTATGTAAACATTATCTAATATAAATAATATAAAGTGGCAAGTGATAAATTGATTACATCAATTTTCCCATTATTAAAGTGGCTTGAGTTGAGTCAGTATGTTGGCAGAAGCCACTCAATGTTAGTGATGGCTGTTTAACAGTCTGATGGCCTTGAGATAGAAGCTCTTTTTCAGTCTCTCGGTTCCAGCTTTGATGCACCTGTACTGAACTCGCCTTCTGGATGTTAGCGGGGTGAACAGGCAGTGGCTCGGGTGGTTGCTGTCCTTGATGATCTTTTTGGCCTTCCTGTGACATTGGGTGGTGTAGGTGTCCTGGAGGGCAGGTAGTTTGCACCCGGTGATGCGTTGTGCAGACCTCACTACCCTCTGGAGAGCCTTCCGGTTATGGGCGGAGCAGCTGCCGTACCAGGCGGTGATACAGCCCGACAGGATGCTCTCGATTGTGCATCTGTAAAAGTTTGTGAGTGTTTTTGGTGACAAGCCAAATTTCTTCAGCCTCCTGAGGTTGAAGAGGTGCTGCTGCGCCTTCTTCACCACGCTGCCTGTGTGAGTGGACCATTTCAGTTTGTCCGTGATGTGTACGCCGAGGAACTTAAAACTCTCCACCCTCTCCACTACTGTCCCGTCAATGTAGATAGGGGGCTGCTCCCTCTGCTGTTTCCTGAAGTCCACGATCATCTCTTTTGTTTTGTTGACATTGAGTGAGAGGTTATTTTCCTGACACCACACTCCGAGGGCCCTCACCTCCTCCCTGTAGGCCGTCTCGTCGTTGCTGGTAATCAAGCCTACCACTGTAGTGTCGTCTGCAAACTTGATGATTGAGTTGGAGGCGTGCATGGCCACGCAGTCGTGGCTGAACAGGGAGTACAGGAGAAGGCTGAGAACGCACCCTTGTGGGGACCCAGTGTTGAGAATCAGCGGGGTGGAGATGTTGTTACCTACCCTCACCATCTGGGGGCGGCCAGTCAGGAAGTCCAGGACCCAGTTGCATAGGGCGGGGTCGAGACCCAGTTACTCAGTTACTTATTAAGAATTTCATCCCCTTCTGAAAGCTGCGGGAGGGCGACCCAGCTCCTGTATGCGCCCCAGAGAGAGAGATTTCAGAATGTGTCTAGTGTTATTAACCATCTAATGTTCTACAGTCACGCAATATGCTACGTGTTTTTTGATTTGCTGGGTAGGGTGCATTCTGAAGCACTTCATGAAGTTGAACTCATTCAGGTCTGTCTCCTACCTTTCATGGTGTTGCTTTCATCCGTGTAATTTATCTTCATCTGATTAGTATTCCCAGACTTCATGAACAAAAGTTTGTATTTTTATCTGCAACAGTGTTAAATAAATAAAATAAAAATCAAATTATCAAGTTGAAATGTTTCTCTGGGTTGTCTTTTTCAAGTGGGCTATACAAATCTTGACAAATGTGTAAGAACTTACTTAAAGCTGGTTTCAGATGCACTCACACATCCTTAATATTTTGCAATCCATTTAAACAAGTCACTACATGTGAATAAGACGTTTCTGGGAATCCTTCTAGTTCAGGTAAAGCTGGGTTCTATAATGGTCACATTTCCTCAGTGAAATACATTAAGATCTACAGGAAATGATAAAGGTGGAAGATTCGTTCTTGCCATAACCAATTGTACAGTAACTGAAGCCTGACTGACTGCTATCTGTGAAGGAATGGCAGTTTATGTGTCACGGCTCCCCCAGCTACTGCTGCTCATTCTGTTCACCAGTTCCGGAGGTCTACTTCACCGGCTTTCTAGGCTTCACTGAATGGGATTCATTATCATCAATCCCGGACTGTCTTGTCTGATTACATACACCTGGTTCCCATTTCCCCTATATATGTGCCCTCTGTCTTTGTCGGTTATTGTTCCCATGTCCGTTGGTTGTGTGAGTACCTATGCGTTGGTGCAGCTGTTACGCGGCGTGCTTTATATATTGTGTATTACGGGTATCGTGTCGTTCAACGATGTTTACCCTCGCTCTTTTGTTTGGGTACAGCCCAGTGTTTTTGTATACGTGTTTGTTTTGGGTGTATTGAAAACCCTTATTGTGTATTCCTGCGCCTGTCTCCAAAATCCTTTATACCAGCGTGACATTATGTCTGATATAATCACTTTACTGTGGTGACACACATCATTCTGGATGACAACCATGTCTAAATTCAACATACTTATTGTGGACGTGAAGACCCATGGACAAAAAAAGGACGGAAAGACAAAGTAGTTACTGCTGAGTAGTATATACAGTAGTATTGTAGAATTACACATACCCTTATCATTTACAGTTTAGAAATGAAAACACTTCATATATCTAGTTCCCCAATTTGAAGGTGTCGTAAGTATTTGTACAAATTCTATGATATGTGTATTAAAGTAGTCAAAAGTTGAGTTTTTGGTCCCTTATTCCTAGCACACAATGACTACATCGAGCTTGTGAAACTTGTTGGATGAATTTTCAGTTTGTTTTGGTTGTGTTTCACATTATGTTGTACCCAATAGTAAATAATGTATTGTCACGTTTATTGTAAATGGGAATAGAATATGTTTCTGAACACTTGCAGTATATGTGGATGCTACCATGATAACGGATAATCAGTGATGAATCTTGAATAATGATGACTGTGAAAGGCATTAATATCAACCCCCCCAAAAAAACAAACCTCCCCTAACCTCCCCTGCTAACCTCCCCTGTTTTTTACTTGTTGGATACAATTAGAGCTATTTATAACATGGCCTACCTTCAGCAGTATAGGCTGATATTGAGTAGACAGACAGTCACTGTGTACTATGCTTATGGTCATGGTTATACAGTATGTAAGCATTTCACTACCTTTGCACAGGTCTAGACCTTGACTACGGATATACACTGAGTGTACAAAACAATAGGAACATCTTCCTAGTATTGAGTGCCCCCTTTTGCCCTCAGAACAGCCTCAATTCGTCGGGGCATGGACTCTACAAGGTGTCCAAAGCATTCCACAGGGGTGCTGGGTCATGTTGACGCCAATGTTTCCCACAGTTGTGTCAGGTCGGCTGGATGTACTTTGGGTTTTGGACCATTCTTGATACACATGGGAAGCTGTTGAGCGTGAAAACCTTGCAGCGTTGCAGTTCTTGAGTCACTCAAACCAATGCGCCTGGCACTTACTACTGTACCATAACCCGTTCAAAGGCACTTAAATCTTTTGTCTTGCCCCTTCACCCTCTGAATGGCACACAATCCATGTCTCAACTTACTCAGGCCTACAAACCCTTCTTTAACCTGTCTCCTCCCCTTCATCTACACTGACTGAAGTGGATTTAACAAGTGACATCAATAAGGGATCATAGTTTTCACCTGGATTCACCTGGTCAGTCTGACATGGAAAGAGCAGGTGTTCCTAATGTTTTGTACACTCCCTGTACCCGTAAAGTCTAGTCTGATTGTCATAGTCTATTGTGGTCTTGTCTGATTGCCCTTGTTTGTTCAGCCATAGATCATCTCATAGTTGTGTAAAGTGATGTAACTATTACAAACTGATTTCTAAGGAGGGCTCATTGTCCTTTTGTAGGATCACGGCCTTATGTACGAATCTTCACCATCTCACAAACCCAAGAATACCACAGCCTTGTCAAAGTGAATGGTTTCCAATAGGACAGAAGGCCTCTTACCATGTAAGGGAACTCATCGCCTCTGAGCACAGCTAACAAGGGGAAATGAGGTGAGGAAGAGGTCAAAGTGTAGCTGTCATCATTGTTACATTTAGCTACACTAGCTGTCATGATCATTGTTGGCCTTTTACACGTAAGCCCACTGGAATGTTCATGACTTGACGACAAAGAATCATTTTTCTAAACATTCTGTTCACATTCCTTGTGTCATATAGCGATAATTGCCTGGAATAGTTTAGTCATATGAAATCCAATAATGATAATTATAGGGTAATGATGTCTGCGGATGGGATTCTAACTACACTATAAGAATACATTTATAGTAACAATCCATAACATTGCCATAATGTTGTGTTGATATATTTAAAAATATGTTTTAAAGAGGTTTTATTGTCACATACACTGGATAGGTGCAGTGAAATGTTTTTTTTTTTTAAGCGCCAGCCATAGTAGTATGACACCCCTGGAGCAAATTAGGGTCAAGTGCCTTGCTCAAGGGCTCATCCACAGATTTTTCACCTTGTCGACTCAGGTATTCAAAACTGCGACCTTTCGGGTACTAGTCCAACGCTCTAACCGCTAGGCTAGTACTAGCTGGTGACATCATTGGCCTTTCATTTGATCCCTGTGACATCTCTGTAACCCTGTTCTTACTTCTAGCCATATCTCCCATGTACATCTACCTGTCTTGCGGGCTGCTGGTGGCCTTTCTTTAGACAGGTGATGTCAATGCTGCAGGCAGTGAGGTGGCACCATGCACTACCTACGTCTTGGCTGGCAGACAGGGCACAGTGCTGCTCTGTCTCCTGGTCATCTCTGTTGAACATCTCACCAGATCTAGGAATTCCAGAGTGCCATAAATACCGACCCAATTTCATTCTACTCTAGTTCTATTGATTGGTTTTCTATTAAAGCATTTTGCACAATTTAAGATGCCAAACACATATGGGTTTAGATTAGAAGACACTATTTTAAGAAGTATACAGCTTACACTATGGGAGCATAAGAATATAATTATTTGCTGTAGAAAATCTATTCTATTTCTATTCCTATGCTCAGCACACACTCACTACCATGGTGTATGATAGTTTGATCCAGGCTGGTCCATTGAAGCTGGCGATATGGGGATGTTCCACCTGGATGATTTGCATCCTAATGGCATCCTTCTTCACCCTTCCAGTAAGTCATACAGGGAAACATCCTAATTATGCTGTTAGTCTTGTAACCTCAACATCAGTGTTGAGACATGACATTTTCATGACCTTCCTCTACAGTCACCTGTGGCATTGAAAGGTCCACAACATTAGTAGCTAATCTTCATCTAATCTGGATAGGAGGATTCCCCATGGGTTTCTTCCGTCTTCCTGGTTGGTGAACACATACGTCTGGACGGAGACACACACACACACACACACACACACACACACACACACACACACACACACACACACACACACACGCATACGCACACGCACACGCACACACACACGCACACGCACACACACACACACACACACACGGATGCATGTGGTTGGGCGCACACTAACATACACTCACAAACACACACACATGCACACAAGCACATACGCATGCATGAACGCACACACACACACACACACACACACACACACACACACACACACACACACACACACACACACATAGGCAAACACACATTTAGATAAAAAGGGTTCTACCTGGAACCAAAAAGGGTTCTCTTATGGGGACAGCTGAAGAACCCTTTTGGAACCCTTTTTTCTAAGAGTGTACACAGTAATACATAGTTCATCCACATATTTATCACATTATACTGAGGCACTTAGCACTTTATAAGTTAACTAGGTCACTAGACAAAACCCAATCAAATGTATGACAGTGTTATGTGCCCTAAATAGAATGTGAATTAGAGGATGAGCGTCTGCTAAATGACTACAATGTAAAAATGTAAATATTATTCTTAACAACATACTGCAGCACCAGATAAATTACAGTTACCAAGCCACTGGCCAGAGCCTATCAGAGACCTACTTCTACACCAGGCCTGAGCCCTCTGGTTGGCATTCATCGTCCACACTACTGGGTGGAATCCACCCAAATACCACAGCCTCAGACGCATTGTTTTCATTTTCCACTCTAAGTTTATCTGACATTTTCCAGACGTTTGAGCCTCCTAATTTTAGTCTTTAGAACCCTTGGTTGAAAACAATAACCTAGCCTCAAATAACTTCTGTTATCAAGGTTCCATGATGCACCAGGGGCCTCAGGATACAGGTTGTCAACCTAGGTTCTGAAGAGAGGAGGGAAAAGAGGAGGGAAAATGAGGACGAGAGTCCTTTGTTCATCCCTGATGTGTTGAGTAGTGAGGAGGCGTTTGGTTGTGGCACTGGTGCATTTAGGGTGATGTGATGGAGGTGGTTCGGTGAACCATGCTCTGTTCAACCTTGCCTGAGACTCGACGTTTGTGTTAGCTCCTCAAGCTTTAGCTTCAGGATTAACCTCAGCATGCTAGTACAGTATAGCACGCAGGTGACCCTGTTGGATCACACACTCCCGTAGCAGGAGTATGGGCCATTGCTAAATGTAGCAAATGGTGACTACGTCTTATCTTCTATAGTGATGTCAGACAGAAGGGAGGGGCAGTGCTTTCTTTAGCGAAACCATAGTGAGACCCTCCCCTGCCTGGTATAGGTTGGCATGCAGAGAGCAGACACATATGGCCCTGGCACGCAGTGCAAACACATGCGCTCATTTCCTGCCCAATCTCCCACTGCCAGGGCAGTGAGTCATCAATGACTAGGATTGGATACCGATACCTTTCTGTTTTTTTTTATTAGTGTATATTGCAGTAATTGTCCCCAATTGAGTTTCTTGTAAGACGGGCTAGCTTTCTGGCTACCTGTCCGTTCTTGACAAGATCAGAAACTTTCCATAATTCGTTGGCTGTGTTGGATTAGTAGCTATTTATTATGTGTACTTGTGCATCTCCAGAAGACCATAAATGTTTCACCCTGCACCCATCTTTCATTCTCAGCATAAAAACACAACTGTTACTTAGTATGTCTGTGAACTCTGATGTAATCACCTTTATGGCCTTGATAATAAGAAACTAACACTGTGAAATTATTTAGCTTTGTGTTTCAGACAAACATGCAGATTTCGCACATGAAAGACTACAATGACTGTGTCATAAATAACTGCACAAATACCCACTATACTATATATCATAAATAAGTGCATAAATACCTACAATATGTCATAAATAAGTGCATAAATACCTACTATATGTTATAAATAACTCACACATGTGGAGGTGTGCAATTGTTTTGTTCACCAGTCTGTCTGTCTCTCTGTCAGTCAGTCAGTCAGTCAGTCAGTCAGTCAGTCAGTCAGTCAGTAGGGCTGTGTTTGCTTATGAATCGTCTCTCCAGTGATGTGGGTGTTGTCTCCTACATTGGGCCCTGTACTGTCTGGGATGTGGAACCGTGAACAGACCTTGTGTCGTAACTACGGGGACATGAAGGTCTAATCTATCATTCGACACCACAACCACCTCTGTCTGACTCTACTCTGATTGACATGGCTTTTACGTCAAATGTGTCAGGGGGACAATATGGCCGCTGTGCGTGTTGACTGGAACTGACGCATATAGATGGATAACAAGCAGACCAGTGCTTGGCCACTTAGACAGAGAACTGGCTAGCCATGACGGATTGTGATGGGAAAATACACTATGTTCATTGAAAGAACTTGTTGAGAAATTTAGTCCATTGGTACAAAACTTTGTACTGTATGAGAACCTGAATTCAAAGCTAAATTTTAACAGACGTATTAAGCATCAAGAGCCTGGCCTAGGACTCTTAGATTTTCAGCTAATGGCAATGTATTTGTGAAGAAATATTTAAGTGCTTTTCTATGATGAAATGCCTGTGTAATACGATATGCCAACCTCCTCTTTCAGTGTGTTATGATGCCCTCCCTTGCTCCATCTCTCTATCAATGTCCTCCATCCATTACAGGACTCTGCCTGTAATCCTGACCACCGTCCTCACAGCACATCTCCAGTCCTCTCTTACATCCCAAACATGTCCTCCGTCTGTCTCCCAGTGCCATCTGATTCACCAGAGAAAGCCTTCCACTGGTTTTTTAAATAAATAGGATAAGCGCTACTCTCCCTCAAGCAGTTGATTTTCAAGTCATCAGAAGTAAAGACAAGGCTGTGTCTCTGGTTCCCAATGTCATGTGGAGATAAAACAGTCAGGAATCACTCTGTCTGCTACTACAACTACTGTCCTTCGGTGAGGTCATGTGTCTATTGTTAACCACACAGGGAGGGCCTGGGGAGGGGACGACGTACATCCCCAGCGGTTTGCTTCAGCAGGTGATTAGCCAGACGCTGCGTAATACCTTGTTTGTGAGGGGAGATAAAATTACTGTTGAGCGGACGCTTAAGATCATAACTCATGTTCTTATGTAGACCAGGTGCCATCTACCCCCTGACATTTCTTACAAATACACCAGTTAATACTAAGTCATGTTATGCAATTGTGCATAATGTTAAACTTTAAAACTCCAATACAACACTCATACCAGTTACAGCTATGCTGATATTATTGTATGGCATCATTACTGTTGTGGTCGATACCAAGTATGCCAGCCGTATAGATATGTTGTGTTCTGAATGTATGATGCTTTTATTGTATTTTAGAATGTATCATCATTATTTAACAGTTTGCCTATGTAGAGCTTTGAGATAACACTAATGAAAAGTTATATTCAAATTACATGTACTATAATAGAAGATAATCAACCTATTCTTTCTTCTGATTGCAGCCAAAGCAATGACGACCGACTGACGATGAATCACTGAAGATAAGGTTTAAAAATGGAAAAAAAAGCGGTGGACAGACAGTGGCTATATTGTGTTCTGATATCACTTTAATCTGTCCTGATGAAGGCCATTGTCATGTGTTTGTTCTGAAGGACATCAACAGAGCTGTGAGTCATGATCCAACACTAGTCTTTACTTGACATGGTGGTCGTGGCTAATATAGTTTCACTGACATCATAAATACATTCCACAATGGTGAGCTTACTGTTCCTCCTTCTACCTTAAGCCAAAGTAAGGCTTATTATCAAGACACTAGTTTTCCCTTCTCTCTAAATTTAACCTGTCCTTATCCTCTCAGGAATATATATATATATTTTAGCTTTGTGGTGTGGTGAGTGTGTGATAGTTCCAAGGATACCTACATGGTGCACATTGAGCATTGTGAGATCATAGAATAGGTGACCTATCATATACATATCACTTCTGCTTATGCGTGCCAGCTGCATTGTCATACTGTACAAGACTTTCGTATCTGTCATTTTGCTCTAGTTTTCAGCTGAAAAAAAGCATTCTTGGTTGGCGTCTGTAAGAGTGTTTGACAATGTCTTTGTGCCTCGGAGTCCACATGTTGCACATGATGTGTAGGGATAAATATGTACAGGAATGTATGAGTACAGTGCAGTAGGTCTCTAAGTGGGTCTTGGTCTTGCAGTGAGTCTTGCGATGTGGAGATTAATTGTTCAAAAGTGACAGTGTGGAATTCATTGTTTACGTTGCATGGCGTTGTGTGATAAGACCAGTATGCTGGTCCAGCACTTTGACACTCAGTTATGAGAGGGCTTTACGATAATACACAATGATAGGAAGAAACTAAACAGCATTCTTGTAAGCACACTTGACCCCAAAGCCTGAGGTCAATAGACTACCAGGCTAACTGTATATTGTACTAAGTAGGCCAATCGTTAATTAATACAGTACAGGAGTGCTGTGAGTCTGTGGTTGAGTGGTTACACTCCATGCTCTTTGCAAATGTATTGCAACCTCTGCTTCCTATCTGGCAGCTGAACACAAGAGCACCTGCAACCTCTATAAAACAATATTTTACCAGGTTACATACTGTAACACAAAGTAACATGTACTCTGAATGTCAATCCAAGGTGAAAGTCAACATAAGTCCTTTGGTAACCATTCCTTTACCTACAGTGCATTCAGAAAGTATTTAGACCCGTTCGTCCTGTTTCCATTGACATGATTTGGAAAGGCCCACACCTGTCTATATAAGGTCCCACAATTGACAGTGCATGTCAGAGCAAAAAAAGATGAACGGAGCAAAGTACAGAGAGATCCTTGATGGAAACCTGCTCCAGAGCGCTCATGACCTCAGACTGGGGACAATGACCTTAAGCACACAGCCAAGACAATGCAGGAGTGGCTTCGGAACAAGTCTCTGAACGTCCCTGAGTGGCCCAGCCAGAGCCCGTACTTGAACCCTGATCGAACATCTCTGGAGACCTGAAAATAGCTGTGCAGTGACGCTCCCCATCCAACCTGATAGAGCTTGAGAGGATCTGTAGAGAAGAATGGGAGAAACTCCCCAAATACTGGTGTGCCAAGCTTGTAGCGTCATACCCAAAAAGACTTGAGGCTGTAATCGATGCCAGCCAAAGGCGCTTCAACAAAGTACTGAGTAAAGGGTCTGAATACTTATGTAAATGTGATATTTCTAAAAACCTGTTTTCATTTTGTCATTATGGGGTGTTGTGAGTAGATTGATGAGGGGAAAAAATGTTTTTTAATCAATTTTAGAATAAGCCTGTAACGTAACAAAATGTGGAAAATGTGAAAGGGTCTGAATACTTTCCGAATACACTGTGTATAGATTGGCCCATGGGCTGGGGACTACAGGAAGTCAGACCGACAGAATGTATTGAATCAGACCAGTTACTGTGCTGCTGGATAATATTATGGGATATAATCTCTGTTTGCTCTCTGTTGCATGATCACAGCTTGAGAAGTGTGTCGAAACAGGCTTGGCATTAGAAAAGGAGTCTTTAGAGGAATAAGATAAGGGTTATGTTAGCCTAGTCTCATGCCACTGTGGGTAGAGACTAACGTAGGAGCTTGTTAGCATTGGCCCACAGTGTTACTACACCAGTAGCGATGAGTATTGAGCACATAATACCGCTCCTTGGGAGAGGAACAGGACATGGCTTCTGGCACCGCTTAAGACAAGTCCATATTTGGATAAACGTTATTTCTTACAGGCAGCGTCGGTTTACATGGGGAGCTGTTAGAAATAATTAACCAAGATCCTTCATCCTTCCCTAAACCATGGCATTCTTTGTTGAGTATTGAGCTGATAGGGCCAAACTCCATGGGATAGGAGGACATGGCATGACATCTGGCACGGCTTCAGAAAAGTCCATATTTGGGTGGCGTTATTTCTTCATGACAGCGTTCTGTGTGGGACGATTAATGTGGGGTGAGATTGGAGGTATCAGAAATAAGTAACCAAGTTCCTCCTCCTCCATCCATCCACCTTTGTGACTCCCATTTTCCGTCAACTCAACCATGGCATTCTACATTCTCCACCAAATCATCCCAATTAGACACAGGAAATACATGTCTGTTGAGGAGAGACATGCCAACAGCTGTAATACAATGTCCTGACCTATTTATATTCTAAGACATTTGGCAGAACCGAGCCAGACATGACATGTATTGTGTACATTCTATGCACCATGAAATGACCTGATTATCAGGCACATTTATAGTAAGTCTGTTTTAAGGCTCGGTCGGTACAATATTTCCTCTGTTTGTTCAACGGTTTCAAATATGAGATGTGGGTGTTGTGTATTAAATCACAATGTTGATTCATGAAATACTACTTTTTAGAGGAAACGAGTGCAGGGTATAGCACTACACCCTGTAAAAGGATTCAAGATCTATATGAAAAAATACCACAAAAGAGTGGAAGAATAGTTCAATGACGTGGTGCAACAGAGAACCAAAAGTCTGACCTGTGATTGACTGTTTGGTCTTATTAATAGCCTCAACATTAGAATGAGACAGCCAACGCTTCCAATCATTGTGCTTTCATTTGTAACTATTTCTGGTTGACTGCTGCTGAAGAAAATACTGTGGAGAAAAATCTGACAGAGGGCAGAGAGAGGGCAAAGGGAGGAGGGATGGAGGGCAGAGACAGGCATGATGGAGGGAGGGGTGAATCGAGGGAGACACTGCCATACAGTACAGTTTTGTGACACAGCTGTCTAGCATAACTCACCCAGCTGTCAGCTTACCTCATCACATCTGGACTAGCTCAGTACGCCCACCTGCAGGCAGGACCAGGGTCAGGGTGCACCCAAACAACCACCCCCACCTGTTTATCAGCCAACCACCTAGGATAACCACCTCCACTTCCTATGGAATCCCACCAGTCTATCAACAGCAGCCTAGCCGATTACACAGGGATAAACCTGTCCATCTCCCAAATCCTTATTCCAAAATCCTTCTCCACCCCCCCACCCCCGTCTCCACCCCCCATCCCCGGGTCAGGAACCCCGGTCAGAAACACCCTAACTGAAGGGAAAGACTGCTATTATTAGATCTCTGGGCGGGAAACAAGAGGGAAACATGGATAAACTGGGCCCTAAAAGGTCACAAATACAATTTCTCTTTGTGTGACTTTTTCCTCCTGTTACTCAACAATCACATTACATTTCACAACAAGTAGTGCACTGTAAAGAGAAAACACTTCTGACTGGGAATGTTTGCAGCCCAAATTCTCACAGCAAACAAGGGTATTTTGGTGTGTTTACTTTCTAATGCCAGTCTAACAAAAGACACATTAATTGTATCATGGCTGGATTGAATACAAACATTATTGCTTAACAGCTTCTGTTATCAAACCCTGGCATCGATGTATAATAGAGTAAAACTTGAGTTCCGATTTCACTTCCTATTAGCCAAACATTTTTCTTGTCATGCTTTGTGTGTTCTGATAAGCTACCCAGGAAAGGGCTAAAAATAGCCCATATTAAACACGAATGCCTATGGGGGAGGTGTTGCTGTATATGTTCAGAGCCATAGTCATGTAATGCTTAGAGAGGACCTCATGTCTAATGTTTCAGTAGTGGAAAAAGTACCCAATTGTCATACTTGAGTAAAAGTAAAGATGCCTTAATAGAAAATGACTCAAGTAAAATGAAAGTCACCCAGTAAAACACTACTTGAGTAAAAGTCTAAAAGTATTTGGTTTGAAATATACTTCCGTATCAAAAGTAAATGTAATTGCTAAAATATAGTTAAGTACCAAAAGTAAAAGTACACTGGGATACAAATTCACCGTTCAGCAGGACAATAACCTAAAACACAAGGCAGAATCTACACTGGAGTGGTGTACCAAGACAATATTGAATGTTCCTGAGTGGCCGAGTTCCAGTTTTGACTTAAATCTGCTTGAAAATCTATGGAAAGACTTGAAAATGTCTAACAATGATCAACAACCATCTTCACAGAACTTCAAGAATTCTAAAACAAATAGTGTGCAAATGTTGTGCAATCCATGTGTGTAAAGCTCTTACAGAAAGACTCATAGCTATGATTGCTGCCAAAGGAGATTCTAACATGCATTGACTCAGGGGTGTGAATACTTACAGTGGCAAGAAAACGTATGTGAACCCTTTGGAAATACCTGGATTTCTGCATAAATTGGTCATCAAATTTGATCTGATCTTCATCAAATAACACAATAGAAAAACCTATGTACAGAGTGTGCAAATGTAGAAGAGTAGGGAGGTAGTCAATAAATAGGCCCTAGAGGTGAAATAATTACAATTTAGCATTAACACTGGAGTGATAGATGTGCAGATGATGATGTGCAAGTAGAGATACTGGGGTGAAAAAGAGCAAGAGGGTAAGTAATAATATGGTGATGAAGTTGTTGGGTGGGCTATTTACAGATTGGCTGTGTACAGGCACAGTGATCGATAAGCTGCTCTGACAGCTGATGCTTAAAGTTAGAGAGGGAGATATAAAGTCCAGCTTCAGTGATTTTTGCAAATTGCTCCAGTCATTGGCAGCAGAGAACTGGAAGGAAAGGCGGCCAAAGGAAGTGTTGGCTTTGGGGATGACCAGTGAAATATGTCTGCTGGAGAGCGTGTGACGGGTGGGTGTTGCTATGGTAACCAGTGAGCTGAGATAAGGCCGGGCTTTACCTAGCAAAGACTTATAGATGACCTGGAGCCAGTGGGTTTGGTGATGAATATGTAGTGAGGGCTAGCCAACGAGAGCATACAGGTCGCAGTGGTGGGTAGTATATGGGGCTTTGGTGACAAAACGGATGGCACTGTGATAAACTACATCCAGTTTGCTGAGTAGAGTGTTGGAGGCTATTTTGTAGATGACATTGCCAAAGTCAGGGATCGGTAGTATAGTCAGTTTTGCGAGGGTATGTTTGGCAGCATGAGTGAAGGAGGCTTTGTTGCGAAATAAGAAGCCGATTCTAGATGTAATTTTGGATTGGAGATGCTTAATGTGAGTCTGGAAGGAGAGTTTACAGTCAAACCAGACACCTAGGTATTTGTCGTTGTCCACATCTTCTAAGTCAGAACCATCCAGAGTGGTGATGCTAGTTGGGCGGGCAGGTGCGGGCAACAATCGGTTAAAGAGCATGCAATTAGTTTTACTTGCATTTAAAAGCAGTTGGAGGCCGCGGAATGACTGTTGTATGGCGTTCAAGCTCATTTGGAGGTTTGTTAGCACAGTGTCGAAAGAAGGGCCAGATGTATACAGAATGGTGTTGTCTGCGTAGAGGTGGATCAGAGAATCACCAGCAGCAAGAGCGACATCATTGATATATACAGAGAAAAGAGTCACCCCGAGAATTGGTCAAGTTGCTTAGATGTTGGCCAGGGTAGGGGTAGCCAGGTGGAAAGCATGGCCAGCCATAGAAAAATGCTTATTGAAATTCTCGTTTATCGTAGATTTATCGGTGGTGAGTGTTTCCTATCCTCAGTGCAGTGGGCAGCTGAGAGGAGATGCTCTTATTCTCCATGGACTTTACAGTGTCTCAAAACATTTGGGAATTAGTGCTACAGGAAGCAAATTTCTTTTTGAAAAAGATAGCCTTAGCTTTCCTAACTGACTGAGTATATTGGTTCCTGACTTCCCTGAAAACTACATACGTGCCCCACAAGAGATGCCACCAGGGGTCTCTTTACGGTCCCCAAGTACAAAACAAATTTAAGGCAATGCACAGTATTGCATAGAGCAGGGGTCTCCAACAGGTCGATCGCCCAGCTATGAGTAGCTCGCCAAACAATTCTGAAAGTACATGCAATTTTCACGTGTTCCACCGCAAACTGTCATAATCAAATTTCACAAGTGTCTGACACAGCAAGCTCTCAGCTACTACAGTTGAAGTTGGAAGTTTACATCCACTTCGGTTGGAGTCATTAAAACCCGTTTTTCAACCATACCACAAATTTCTTGTTAACAAACTATAGTTTTGGCTGGTCGGTTAGGACATTTACTTTGTGCATGATACAAGTAATTTCTCTAATTGTTTACAGCCAGATTATTTCACTTATAATTCACTGTATCACAATTCCAGTGGGTCAGAAGTTTACATACACTAAGTTGACTGTGCCTTTAAACAGCTTGAGAAATTCCAGAAAATGGTGTCATGGCTTTAGAAGCTTCTCATAGCCTAATTGACTTAATTTGAGTCAATTGGAGGTGTTCCTGTTTATGTATTTCAAGGCCTACCTTCAAACTCAGTGCCTCATTGCTTGACATCATGGGAAAATCAAATCAAAAGAAATCAGCCAAGACCTCAGAAAAAAATGTTGGACCTCCACAACTCTGGTTCATCCTTGGGAGCAATTTCCAAACGCCTGAAGGGATGAATGTACTTAGGTGTGAAAAGTGCAAATCAATCCCAGAACAACAGCAAAGGACGTTGTGAAGATGCTGGAGGAAACAGGTACAAAAGTATCTATATCCACAGTAAAACGAGCCCTATATCGACATAACCTGAAAGGCCGATCAGCAAGGAAGAAGCCACTGCTCCAAAACTGCCATAAAAATGCCAGACTACGGTTTGCAACTGCACATGGGGACAAAGATCGTACTTTTTGGAGAAATGTCCTCTGGTTTGATGAAACAAAAAGAGTACTGTTTGGCCATAATGAAGAAAAAAGGGGGATGCTTGCAAGCCGAAGAATACCATCCCAACCGTGAAGCATGGGGGTTGCAGCATCATGTTGTGGGGGTGCTTTGCTGCAGGAGGGACTGGTCCACTTCACAAAGTAGATGGCATCATGAGGATGGACAATTATGTGGATATATTGAAGCAACATCTCAAGACATCAGTCAGGAAGTTAAAGCTTGGTAGCAAATGGGTCTTCCAAATGGACAATGGCCCCAAGCATACTTCCAAAGTTGGGGCAAAATGGCTTAAGGACAACAAAGTCAAGGTATTGGAGTGGCCATCACAAAGCGCTGACGTCAATGCTATAGAAAATCTGTTGGGAAAACTGAAAAAGCGTGTGCGAGCAAGGAGGCCTACAAACCTGACTCAGTTACACCAGCTCTGTCAGGAGGAATGGGCCACAATTCACCCAACTTATTGTGGGAAGCTTGTGGAAGGCTACCCGAAACGTTTGACCACACTTAAACAATTTAAAGACAATGCTACCAAATACTAATTGAGTGTATGTAAACTTCTGACCCACTTGGAATGTGATGAAAGAAATAAAAGCTGAAATAAATCACTCTACTATTATTCTGACATTTCACATTCTTAAAATAAAGTGGTGATCCTAACTGACCTATGATGGAATTTTTACAAGGATTAAATGTCAGGAATTGTGAAAAACTGAGTTGAAATATATTTGGCTAAGGTGTATGTAAACTTTCGACTTCAACTGTATCTAATCAACGCAACATTGACATAGTCACTATTTTCTTAAAAAGCCAGCCAATTAATTTCCAGTAATATTGCCCCTGTCTGTCTGTGTGCAGTGCGCATTTTTCTATCAGTCCATGTGTAGCCTGTTGATGTAATAACTGTCTTGTGGGTTGACAGAAATACTTTCCCAACAACCTTCTCAGTTAAATGTTAATCGCAAAGTAGGCTTAACTGGCAGAAGTACAATATATCATGAGCAAGTATATAATTTGTATATATTATTTGATAATTGCTAACTTTGTCATGAAATGAGCAGCAGCAGTACAGAACCATCTCTAGACCGGCACAGTAAAACAGCACATGCCTCACTCGCTAGATGTGCAATTAAAGTGCCAGATGCCCAATTAAAGGAGAATTACACCCCCCAAAGAATATTTTTAAAAAGCAAGATTTTTATTTTTTATTTTACAGTGCCCGCTTTAAGTTGTTTACTAACCATTATTTTACCAGGTATATTGACAGAACTTTCTCTTGTACACTAAGGTCCCGAGAAAGAGTTGCAGGGGAAAGGAGAAGAGAAGACCGTGCCTATTTGAAAGCTAGACCAAAAAAAATTTTTTTTCTTAAGTAGCTCTGATACTAGAAAAGATTGGAGACCACTGGTATAGATCCATAGATACAAGGAGCGCACTTCCATCTCAAATGACCCAGGCAAACAGCAAAATCAGCTTTAAAAAACTAATTAAACAACCCCTCACGGCTCAGGAGTTCTCAAACCGTTTGACCCTTTTTGTGACAGAAAATTCATCAGGGGCCTCCTCATAACTCGAGTGAGAAAAAAATTGCATACAAGGAGTTTTACTATGACTTCAGCAGTGCATGGCCGAACAAACCAAGTCTCGGGCTCTGGGAAGGAACATTTTAAAAGACCATCTCTTGGCATCAGAGAGAAGATTGCCATTCTCAAGCTATTTTCCCGCAATTCTACACGCCTCTGATTGGGTAAAAAGGGGTTGGGCCTGGAGAAATGTAACCACTCTCAAATTCATAGACAGAGCTAGGACTGACAATCCATGATATCAACATTATAGTTTTAACAATGTTTTGAGGCTATACAGTGTTTGTTTACATTTCGATACAAACATTGGAGTAAAAGAAGCTTTTATATTGGGTTCTGTAATGGCTGTCTTTGGAAAAAGAGGACCAAGGTACAGCGTGGAATTTGTTAATCTTTTATTTTGGATGAAAAAAGGCACTTCACAAAGAAAACACAAACGACAGCCAAACAGTCCTGTCAGGTATCCTAACACACTAAACAGAAATTAACCACAAACAAAAACCCAAAGGAAAACAGGCTGCCTAAGTATGGCTCCCAATCAGCAACAACGATATACAGCTGTCCCTGATTGAGAGCCATACCCGGCCGAAACAAAGAAATACCAAACATAGAAAAAAGGACATAGAATGCCCACCCCAACTCACGGAAAAACACTCCCTGCCACGCCCTGACCAAACTACAATAACACATAACCCCTTTTACTGGTCAGGACGTGACAGGTTCTGATGGGGTACGACAGTTGAACTAAGCTCATGAGCCCTTTGTAAGTTATATTCTTCAAGAATCAATCGGTATATCAGGGTATTCCATACCAAAAATGGAGGTAGCAAATAAGGATTGAAGCTTTAAACTCACTCCTGTTTCCTGTTTCCGGTCACAACTTGCAGACTTGTTTACGCTGCTGTGCGTTTTTGTTGCCGATCTTACTTTGCTACCTAACGGTTTTTACTTTTTCATTACCGTATATTTTTACTTTTTACCCTCACTCAACTTTTTTCATTCAACTTTCTTACCCCGGAGGTTTTATCTGGACATGGTTCGTCAGGACTTCAAACAGCCGAAGCTAAGTAACATTAACATGATGCCTTCTAATTGCAGTCGTTGTACTTATAATATACAGGAGAACGATCGCCTTACGGCAAGGATAGCTGTGCTGCAAGCCCAGCTTCAGACGCAATCGTTAGGCAAGGGTAATTTCAGTGTAGGAAAGGATGAAACAGCGTCTGTGTCACCAGCAAGTACAGATAGTAACGTTAGTATAAACCCCCTCGCACGGTCCCCGCAGCCGGACAACTTTCTCATGGCTTCTGGAGGGAAACGCTGTAGGAATGCTCAACCGGTGTCGCTTATTCAGCCGACAGAAACTTTCAACCGGTTCTCCCCATTAAGTGAGTCGGAGTCGGAGGCCGAGACTTCTCTGGTCTCTACTCCTCCCGCTGTGGGGTCTGAGACGCCGACGGCTCCCACCATTAGCTCTGACAAATTGAAAACCCTAGTCATTGGCGACTCCATTACCCGCAGTATTAGACTTAAAACGAATCATCCAGTGATCATACACTGTTTACCAGGGGGCAGGGCTACCGACGTTAAGGCTAATCTAAAGACGGTGCTGGCTAAAGCTAAAACTGGCGAGTGTAGAGAGTATAGAGATATTGTTATCCACGTCGGCACCAACGATGTTAGGATGAAACAGTCAGAGGTCACCAAGCGCAACATAGCTTCAGCGTGTAAATTAGCTAGAAAGATGTGTCGGCATCGGTTAATTGTCTCTGGCCCCCTCACAGTTAGGGGGAGTGATGAGCTCTACAGCAGAGTCTCACAACTCAATCGCTGGATGAAAACTGTGTTCTGCCCCTCCCAAAAGATATAATTTGTAGATAACTGGCCCTCTTTCTGGGACTCACCCACAAACAGGACCAAGCCTGGCCTGTTGAGGAGTGACGGACTCCATCCTAGCTGGAGGGGTGCTCTCATCTTATCTACGAACATAGACAGGGCTCTAACTCCTCTAGCTCTAGAATGAAATAGGGTGCAGGCCAGGCAGCAGGCTGTTAGCCAGCCTGCCACCTTAGTGGAGTCTGTCATTAGCACAGTCAGCGTAGTCAGCTCAGCTTTCCCCATTGAGACCGTGTCTGTGCCTCGATCTGGGTTGGGCAAAATTAAAAATGGCGGTGTTTGCTTTAGTAATCTCACTAGTATAAAGACCTCCTCCATTCCTGCCATTATTGAAAGAGATTGTGATACTTCACATCTCAAAATTGCGTTACTTAATGTTAGATCCCTCACTTCCAAGGCAGTTATAGTCAATGAACTAATCACTGATCATAATCTTGATGTGATTGGCCTGACTGAAACATGGCTTAAGCCTGATGAATTTACTGTGTTAAATGAGGCCTCACCCCCTGGTTACACTAGTGACCATACCCCCCGTGCATCCGGCAAAGGCGGAGGTGTTGCTAACATCTACGATAGCAAATTTCAATTTACAAAAAAAAAACAATGACGTTTTCGTCTTTTGAGCTTCTAGTCATGAAATCTATGCAGCCTACTCACTCACTTTTTATAGCTACTGTTTACAGGCCTCCTGGGCCATTTGCAGTGTTCCTCACTGAGTTCCCTGACTTCCTATCGGATCTTGTAGTCATAGCAGATAATATTCAAATTTTTGGTGACTTTAACATTCACATGGAAAAGTCCACAGACCCACTCCAAAAGGCTTTCGGAGCCATCATCGACTCAGTGGGTTTTGTCCAACATGTCTCTGGACCTACTCACTGCCACAGTCATACTCTGGACCTAGTTTTGTCCCATGGAATAAATGTTGTGGATCTTAATGTTTTTCCTCATAATCCTGGATTATCGGACCACCATTTTATTGCGTTTACAATTGCAACAAATATTCTGCTCAGACCCCAACCAAGGAGCATTAAAAGTCGTGCTATAAATTCTCAGACAACCCAAAGATTCCTTGATGCCCTTCCAGACTCCCTCTGCCTACCCAAGGACGTCAGAGGACAAAAATCAGTTAACCACCTAACCGAGGAACTCAATTTAACCTTGCGCAATACCCTAGATGCAGTTGCACCCCTAAAAATTTAAAACATCTGTCATAAGAAACTAGCTCCCTGGTATACAGAAAATACACGAGCTCTGAAGCAAGCTTCCAGAAAATTGGAACGGAAATGGCGCCACACCAAACTGGAAGTCTTCCGACGAGCTTGGAAAGACAGTACCGTGCAGTATCGAAGAGCCCTCACTGCTGCTCGATCATCCTATTTTTCCAACTTAATTGAGGAAAATAAGAACAATCCGAAATTTCTTTTTGATACTGTCGCAAAGCTAACTAAAAAGCAGCATTCGCAAATGGAGGATGGCTTTCACTTTAGCAGTAATAAATGTATGAACTTCTTTGAGGAAAAGATCATGATCATTAGAAAGCAAATTACGGACTCCTCTTTAAATCTGGGTATTCCTCCAAAGCTCCATTGTCCTGAGTCTGCACAACTCTGCCAGGACCTTGGCTCAAGGGAGATACTAAAGTGTTTTAGTACTATATCTCTTGACACAATGATGAAAATAATCATGGCCTCCAAACCCTCAAGCTGCATACTGGACCCTATTCCAACTAAACTACTGAAAGAGCTGCTTCCTGTGCTTGGCCCTCCTATGTTGAACATAATAAACGGCTCTCTATCCACCGGATGTGTACCAAGCTCACTAAAAGTGGCAGTAATAAAGCCTCTCTTGAAAAAGCCGAATCTTGACCCAGAAATTATAAAAAACTATCGGCCTATATCGAATCTTCCATTCCTCTCAAAAATTTTAGAAAAAGTTGTTGCGCAGCAACTCACTGCCTTCCTGAAGACAAACAATGTATACGAAACGCTTCAGTCTGGTTTTAGACCCCATCATAGCACTGAGACTGCACTTGTGAAGGTGGTAAATGACCTTTTAATGATGTCAGACCGAGGCTCTGCATCTGTCCTCGTGCTCCTAGATCTTAGTGCCGCTTTTGATACCATCGATCACCACATTCTTTTGGAGAGATTGGAAACCCAAATTGGTCTACATGGACAAGTTCTGGCCTGGTTTAGATCTTATCTGTCGGAAAGATATCAGTTTGTCTCTGTGAATGGTTTGTCCTCTGACAAATCAATTGTAAATTTCGGTGTTCCTCAAGGTTCCGTTTTAGGACCACTATTGTTTTCACTATATATTTTACCTCTTGGGGATGTCATTCGAAAGCATAATGTTAAATTTCACTGCTATGCGGATGACACACAGCTGTACATTTCAATGAAACATGGTGAAGCTCCAAAATTGCCCTCGCTAGAAGCCTGTGTTTCAGACATAAGGAAGTGGATGGCTGCAAACTTTCTACATTTAAACTCGGACAAAACAGAGATGCTTGTTCTAGGTCCCAAGAAACAAAGCGATCTTATGTTCAATCTGACAATTAATCTGGATGGTTGTACAGTCGTCTCAAATAAAACTGTGAAGGACCTCGGTGTTACTCTGGACCCTGATCTCTCTTTTGAAGAACATATCAAGACTGTTTCAAGGACAGCTTTTTTCCATCTATGTAACATTGCAAAAATCAGAAACTTTCTGTCCAAAAATGACGCAGAAAAATTCATCCATGCTTTTGTTACTTCTAGGCTGGACTACTGCAATGCTCTACTTTCCGGCTACCCGGATAAAGCACTAAACAAACTTCAGTTAGTGCTAAATACGGCTGCTAGAATCCTGACTAGAACCAAACAATTTGATCATATTACTCCAGTGCTAGCCTCCCTACACTGGCTTCCTGTTAAGGCAAGGGCTGATTTCAAGGTTTTACTGCTAACCTACAAAGCATTACATGGGCTTGCTCCTACCTATCTTTCCGATTTGGTCCTGCCATACATACCTACACGTACGTTACGGTCACAAGACGCAGGCCTCCTAATTGTCCCTAGAATTTCTAAGCAAACGGCTGGAGGTAGGGCTTTCTCCTATAGAGCTCCATTTTTATGGAATGGTCTGCCTACCCATGTGAGAGACGCAGACTCAGTCTCAACCTTTAAGTCTTTACTGAAGACTTATCTCTTCAGTAGGTCCTATGATTAAGTGTAGTCTGGCCCAGGAGTGTGAAGGTGAACGGAAAGGCTGGAGCAACGAACCGCCCTTGCTGTCTCTGCCTTGCCGGTTCCCCTCTTTCCACTGGGATTCTCTGCCTCTAACCCTATTACAGGGGCTGAGTCACTGACTTACTGGTGTTCTTCCATGCCGTCCATGGGAGGGGTGCGTCACTTGAGTGGGTTGAGTCACTGACGTGGTCTTCCTGTCTGGGTTGGCGCCCCCCCCTTGGGTTGTGCCATGGCGGAGATTTTTGTGGGCTATACTCGGCCTTGTCTTCGGACGGTAAGTTGGTGGTTGTAGACATCCCTCTGGTGGTGTGGGGGCTGTGCTTTGGCAAAGTGGGTGGGGTTATATCCTCCCTGTTTGGCCCTGTCCGGGGGTATCATCGGATGGGGCCACAGTGTCTTCTGATCCCTCCTGTCTCAGCCTCCAGTATTTATGTTGCAGTAGTTTATGTGCCGGGGGGCTAGGGTCAGTCTGTTTCATCTGGAGTATTCTCTTGTCTTATCCGGTGTCCTGTGTGAATTTAAATATGCTCTCTCTAATTCTCTCTTTCTCTCTTTCTTTCTTTCTCTCGGAGGACCTGAGCCCTAGGACCATGCCTCGGGACTACCTGGCATGATGACTCCTTGCTGTCCCCAGTCCACCTGGCCATGCTGCTGCTCCAGTTTCAACTGTTCTGCCTGCGGCTACGGAACCCTGACCTGTTCACCGGACGTGCTTGTTGCACCCTCGACAACTACAATGATTATTATTATTTGACCATGCTGGTCATTTATGAACATTTTAACATCTTGACCATGTTCTGTTATAATATCCACCCGGCACAGCCAGAAGAGGACTGGCCACCCCTCATAGCCTGGTTCCTCTCTAGGTTTCTTCCTAGGTTTTTGGCCTTTCTAGGGAGTTTTTCGTAGGGAGTTTTTCCTAGCCACCGTGCCTCTTTCACATGCATTGCTTGCTGTTTGGGGTTTTAGGCTGGGTTTCTGTACAGCACTTTGAGATTTCAGCTGATATACGAAGGGCTATATAAATAACATTTGATTTGATTTGAAACTACAGAGCGTTTATGTAAAAAAAAAACATTTTAGGGGAATAAAATAAATATTTTAAGTTGAAAAATGTATAATTGGTGGAGCACTAAGGATACCAATATTCATGTTAGCCTCCCAGGCCAATGTTTTAAATAGGGAACGAATTTGTTTTCAGCAGTTTTATTTCCATGATTGATGCTGTGAAAACAGGAAATCAGCTTTCTATTAATTTTAATTTTGGAAATCTGTTCCCAAGTATTCACATGCGTAATAGAGAGACACTTCATATAGAAATGTAAGAAAGGTTTGAAATTATTATGTTTTACTGAAATATTATATATGTTTTGCCTTCTTGCTGTCAATTTGCAGTCTGCAAATGATTTGTAGTTATATTCCGGCCCCCCGACCATCCACTGAAGAGAAAAACCATCCTACAACTGAGTCTAGTTGATTATCCTGGATGTACAGTATGTTTCCATTTATAGATGAATTGCTTGTACTTAGGGTTTGGAACTGAAATAATTTTTCCAATCGTTCTGTTCCGAACAGAACCCCTTATTTTTTTAATTCCGGTCCAGGGTTCCGACCAACATTATAAAGTAATGGTTTATATAGTTCCTTTTCATTCATTTTTTAAAAAACGTTTGAAATCAACATAGTTTTTAGATTTAGCTCATTATTTTACCTCAACAATTAGAACATGTTTAATTGGTCACTTAGGCTATTCCTAGCATCATAATTTCACTGAATTACAAAATGATATAGTAGATTTGATATACAATTTTTGGAACATAAAATAACATTATTAACCAGTTCTCAAGATTTGAAAATAACGGTCCTGTTCCGGAACACTGTAGATCACTTTTGTTCCCGGTTCAGTTTCCGTTCCTCAAAAATGGTTGTTCTATGTCCAGCTTTCGGTTCTCTTCCCTGATTGGTTGTAATAACCATGTTGACTGTACAATCTACACACACACAATGCATAGTCCGGGTAGCCATTTGATTAGCTGCTCAGGAGTCTTATGACTTGGGGGTAAAAGCTGTTGAGAAGCCTTTTGGTCCGAGACTTGGCGCTCCGGTACCGCTTGCCATGCAGTAGCAGAGAGAACAGTCTATGACTGGGGTGGCTGGAGTCTGATATAAAGGTCCTGGATGGCAGGCAGCTTAGCCCCAGTGATGTACTGGGCCGCATGCATTACCCTCTGTAGTGCCTTGTGGTCAGAGGCTGAGCAGTTGCTGTACAAGGCTGTGATGCAACCAGTCAGGATGCTCTCGATGTTGCAGCTGTAGAACCTTTTAAGGGTCTGAGGACCCATGACAAATCTTTTTAATTTCTTGAGGGGGAATAGGCTTTGTTGTGTGTCACTATTTCGAGCCTAGGGGATTGGGACAGAGGAGGAAGCAAATATGTTAGCAGCACAATGCCGTCTGTCACTCACATGCACACGTACGCCACTTCTTTTTTTGGAGAGTAGATAAGACATATCAGATGATACATCAGTATTTTTTTGTTGCTGTATAATAAATACATTTGTTGCTGTATAATAAATAGCCAAGCCTTTTTGTGAAATAGCACAAAGGTCTTTACGCTCTCTTTAAACTCTCCATGTTTACGTCCCAAACGGCACCCTAGTCCCTATATAGTACACTACTGCTGAGCAGGGCTTTCTTTCCCTCCCTCCCTCCCTCCCTCCCTCCCTCCCTCCCTCCGCCAGGTCGTACTGGTGTTTCTAAATAATACAGTAAGTGGCAGCACAAGTAAGGTGTGGCCTTACCTTTACCCTGCAATTTGACATAATGACCAGCAGAGATCAGCATACTCAAATGTTTGACATAGTCCTGCAGCTGCACAACGAGCATTAGTGTAACTTCAACAATGCAATCATACCACAATAAGATTAACATAGCATGATCGGTTAATTGCACACAAGGTTCAACCGAAATTTGCCTTCCGCTTTTAACAACCCACTCCGAAATACACGTTCAGTACCAGTCAAAAGTTTGGACACACCCACTCATTCAAGGCTTTTTCTTAATTTTACTATTTTCAACATTGTAGAATAACAGTGAAGACATCAACACTATGAAATAACACACCTGGAATCATGTTTAACACTTTTTGGGTTACTACATGATTCCATATGCGTTATTTCACGTAATTGCAAAGGTGGAGCGCTTCATCTTGCACCTTCAGTGCGCCTGTGCGAACTAATCTCCGTACACCTTCGACAGCGATTTCTGAGCACTGTATTCAAATTGTTAGCTAGCTAGCTACGCAAGCTAATATTTATCTAAGCAGTGTAGCTGTGTACAAATGAAAATGTATAGAATATAGTAACCTGATAATAGTTGTTGACTAGGCTTTGGCACTTTTGGTAGCTAAATTAGCTGGTTAGTTTAGTTGGTTCCGACTGGCTTCAGTTATGTGATTGAACGACGTAGCCAGCTAACAAGGGATTTAAAGTCGAGCGAAGCAGGAAGCAGCTTTTGGAGGAGTATTTCAAAGGTAAGTGCAGCTAACGTTGGCTATTATATCTTATTTCTCAAGATACACAACTGTGTCAGTGAGAATGTACATGTATTGTGCTCATTGTTAGTTCATGAAAGTTGTTAACTGGTTAGCGAATATATAACTACACTAGTGATTAATTAGCCAGAACTCTGAAAACTAGCCACCTGTTGCTACCTAGAGCAAGCTAACGTTAGCTATTTTGCTTGTAAACTCTAGTACTGTGCTGTAGCTAGTCTTATCACATCACTTGTTTGGTATCAGTAATCTAGCTAGTTTTGTCATTAAATTTATAGTTACAAGTAAATCTTTATTCCGTCTGACTAGATGTTCCTATTTTAGTTAACCAGCTAGCTAGCTGATAAGCTAGTGCAACTAGATAGCTATCCAGGCAGGTCAAGTCAGGTGCGTTGCACAACCCCATATTCCATAATACGTTGGGCTATTCTTTTGTGCCACTATAACGTTACATGACATAGTATTTAGTCTGCAAAATGTTGGTTAAAATTGATGGTAATTTTTTTAGTTGGCACATTAGTTATTTCTGTTTGGTGATAGACACAGTCAGTGCCAAACAATGCCAAGTGCCAGAACAACAATATTGTGTACAGAATTCAAGGTAATTGAAGTAGACTTGACTTTAACCACAATTTCAGACTACATTTCCATCTGTATGCCATCAAATAGGCCTAAAAGCAGTTCAGCAGACACACGCAAAAGTACCAACAAGGCATTTTTAAATAGGCTAGATCTATTTTGTCTAGTACAGTCATCAGTTGGATTGTTTTCAGGACATTGTGTCATATCAGCAGGTCAACAAAAAAACCTGTAGATATACCCATACAGTAACCTTGCCTCGTCCAGTAACAAGCCATTGTTTACAGATTGCTCGTTGCAGACGATTCCGTAGCTTAGCATCCTTGGTCAACCTATACTATTGTCCCACTTATCAAATCAAATTTTATTGGTCACATACATATGGTTAGCAGATGTTAATGCGAGTGTAGCGAAATGCTTGTGCTTCTAGTTCCGACAGTGCAGTAATATCTAACAAGTAATCTAACAAATTCACAACGACAACCTTATACACACAAATGTAAAGGGATGAATAAGAATATGTAAATATATGGATGAGCGATGGCTGTGCGGCATAGGCAAGATGCAGTAGATGGTATAGAGTACAGTATATACATATATGAGTAATGTAGGATATGTAGACATTATTAAAGTGGTGTTATTTAAAGTGAATAGTGATACATTTGTTAAATACATTTATTAAATGTATTAAAGTGGCCAGAGATTTGAGTCTGTATGTTGACAGCAGCCACTCTATGTTAGTGATGGCTGTTTAACAGTCTGATGGCCCTGAGATAGAAGCTGTTTTTGAGTCTCTCGGTCCCAGCTTTGATACACCTGTACTGAAAAAGTTTGAGTGTTTTAGGTGACAAGCCAAATTTCTTCAGCCTCCTGAGGTTGAAGAGGCGCTGTTGCACCTTCTTCACCACGCTGTCTGTGTGTGTGGACCATTTCAGTTTGTCTTTGATGTGTACTTCCAGGAACTTTAAACTTTCCACCTTCTCCACTACTGTCCCGTTGATGTGGATAGGGGGGTGCTCCCTGTCTCCTGAAATCTCGTTTTGTTGACATTGAGTGAGAGGTTATTTTCCTGACACCACACTCCGAGGGCCCTCACCTTCTCCCTGCAGGCCATCTCATCGTTGTTGGTAAGCAAGCCTACCACTGTAGTGTTGTCTGCAAACTTGATGATTGAGTTCGAGGCGTGCATGGCCACTTAGTCATGGGTGAACAGGGAGTACAGGAGAGGGCTGAGAACGCACCCTTGTGGGGCCCCAGTGTTGAGGATCAGCGGGGTGGAGATGTTGTTTCCTACCCTCACCACCTGGGGGCAGCCTGTCAGAAAGTCCAGGACCCAGTTGCACAGGGCGGGGTCGAGACCCGGGGTCTCGAGCTTCATGACAAGTTTGGAGGGTACTATGGTATTAAATGCTGAGCTGTAGTCAATGAACAGCATTCTTACGTAGGTATACCTCTTGTCCAGATGGGATAAGGCAGTGTGATGGTGATTGTCATCTGTGGATCTATTGTGGGGGATGTAAGCAATTGGAGTGGGTCTAGGGTATCAGGTAGGGTGGAGGTGATATGAACCTTGACTAGTCTCTCAAAGCACTTCATGATGACAGAAATGAGTGCTACTCATTTAGTTCAGTTACCTTAGCCACCGTTGTTCCTGTTCCCAAGAAAGCTATCTTGAAACATGTGGGCCCAGCAGACTGGGATAGGGATTGATTGAATATGTCTGTAAACGCCAGCCAGCTGGTCTGCACATGCTCTGAGGATGCGGCTAGGCATGCCCTCTGGGCCAGCAGCCTTGCGAGGGTTAACACGTTTAAATGTTTTACTCATGTTGGCCATGGTGAAGGAGAGCCCACAGGCTTTGGTAGCGGGCCATGTAAGTAGCACTGTGTTGTCCTCAATGCGAGCAAGGAAGTTGTTTAATTTGTCTTGGAGCAAGACGTCGATGTCCGCGACGGGGCTGGTTTTGTTTTTGTAATCTGTGATTGACTGTAGACCCTGCCACATACGTCTTGTGTTTGAGCCATTGAATTGCAACTCTACTTTGTCTCTATACTGACGCTTTCCTTGTTTGAATGCCTTGTGGAGGGAATGGCTACACTGTTTGTATTCGGTCATGTTTCCAGTCGCCTTGCCATGATTAAATGCGGTGGTTCACGCTTTCAGTTTTGCGCGAATGCTGCCATCTAACCGCGGTTTCTGGTTTCTGGTTAGGGGGGGTAATACACGTCTGTGACTATAATCGAAGATAATTCTCTTGGCAGATAATGTGGTTGGCATTTGATTGTTAGGAATTCTAGGTCAGGTGAACAAAAGGATTTGAGTTCCTGTATGTTGTTATGATTACACCATGAGACACTAATCATAAGGCATATAACCCCACCCTTCTTACCAGAGAGATGTTTGTTTCTGTCGGCGCGATGCGGGAAGAAACCGGGTGGCTGTACCAATTCTGACAACATATCCCGAGTGAGCCATGTTTCCGTGAAACACAGAATGTTACAATCTCTGATGTCTCTCTGGAAGCCTACTCGTGCCCTAATTTCGTCCACCTTGTTGTCTAGAGATTGTACATTGGCGAGTAATATGCTCGGATGCGGTGGATGGTGTGCTCGCCTTCTGAGTCAGACCAGTAGGCCGCTTCTCCTGCGGTGACCGCATTGTTTTGGGTCGGCCTCTGGGTAAGATCCCATGTCCAGGGTGGAGATCCAAACAAAGGATCCACTTCGGGAAAGTTGTATTCCTGGTTGTAATGTTGGTAAGTTGACATCGCTTTTATATCCAGTAGTTCTTCCCGGCTGTATGTAATATCACTTTAGATTTTCTGGGCTAACAATGTCAGAAATAATACATAAAAAAACAAATGACTGCATAGTTTCCTAAGGATCTGAAGCGAGGTGACCATCTCTGTTGGCACCAGTGAATGCACTAGTATGTTGCTCTGGACTACAGTATCTGCTAAATGACTAAAATGTAAATGTTGGGTTGAATGTTTTCTTCACTATCAAATAAGAGTTTTAAACACCATTTTTATCCAGGGTCACCTGTAGAGATTACGTGGTAGCTAAGTTTCGTGTGATTGCCTGGTCTAGAATGGACTACAATGGCAGCCCACAGGTGGAAAATGGGAGACCCTGGATCAAAACCTATTTTAAACCCTTATATGGTAGTGAATGACACAACCCAACGAATCGTAAGTATTGTTCCTAGAAATATTAGATATGCCTCTGTTGACAGGAAACTGTTATTTTGGTGAAACCGAATAGGTTAGGTTGATCATGGATGCCAGGCTACGGAACCTTCCGCTACAAGACATCTGTAAACAATGGCTCGTTGCGGGACGAAGCATACAGTAGCCCTTGGAGGTAGGCTCTTTTTCATAAGCCCCATCTGGATGAACTACAGTTTAGTTTCACTGTTTTACAAATACTTGCAACTTGAGCAATGTCTCATTCAGCAGCATTAATATTAGTCTCAAGTCTAATAAGCCTATGTCTCGTTCAGTTTCATCTCTCTGGTTTCACTATGCTTGTGATTTGAAACAGAAAGAGACTGCGTGTGTAACAATGTAAATCATGTCACTGGGCATTTAGTTTCCACAAATTTATAGAGTAGAGGAGCAAATACTTATCAGGCATTCCATTGCATTCATTTTCTGCTTGTTCCAACAAGTGTCCATTGCCTTCAGTGCTGACTGGAGGTGGGAAAAATTTCTGTAGCATAGGATACCTCAAGGTTTGTCTGACTTGTCAGGTTCTTCTAGAGAGAAGATGAAAGAAAGGGATTTTGTTTACTACAGTTTTATCATATTGTCGGTCATTTCAAAGGTAAGGCTTTGTTTTTATAGGCTGCTTTAACACTGCCCTGCAAAAGGTGATGGAAATCTATTCTAGGTTCAAGTCCATGGTTTTAGGGAAGAGATTGGAATGTAATTTTTCTGAACAGAAGATTACAGAGTTCTTCGCTTTCCAATTCAGTACCTGTCATCCATCACATCTAGGCTACCTGATGATAGGCCTTAATTTAGTTAATAATTGTTTGAAATGGAAAGTTAATAATATGTGTTTTATTATTATTGTTTCAGACCTATAATGATTATTGCACTGCTGTCAGTAGGCTATATGAATAATTTAGACCAAGGGCTAACCCCCCCCCCCAACTCTGTGTGTGGACATGGCCAGTGTTGCAGAATTAACTTGACACAATGGGTGATTGTGCCCATCCAGCATTATGCTTTACTCTGCTCTAGGAACAAGCCGTTAGTAAGATGTCAGGGAGTACAGAACAGGCTGCACTAGTTGTCGCTTTCTACAATATTTCTGAAAGCTATCACACAATTAAAGTGGAGAGCAGCTGATTTAGCAACAGAAGGCATTTTATGTATTCAATTTTAGCCTGGTACAGGCCTTCTATTGCATCAGTTATTGCCCTCCTACACTTCATGCATTACTAATCTATAGCCTAATAAGTAATACATTCATAATTTGGTGGGTGCTTATATTTGTCCTATCTCACACAAGTGTGTATTATACGTATGTGTGTGTTGGAAATGTTTTTTTGCATATCCCAACTACCCCTGAGACGCCCTCGTAGAGTTGGGTCACGGCCAGGGTCTGGCATTATCAACAGCGACCCTGAAGCAGTTATGGTTTGGTGCCTTGCTCAAGGGCACATCAACAGATTTTTCACCTTGTCTGCTCAGGGATTCAAACTAGCGACCTTTCATTAACTGGCCCAGTGCTCTAACCGCTAGGCTACCTGCCGCCCATGTAGGCTAGATGTGTATATAATTGGCCGTCAAGGGAGCACCCACACCGTCACACGTGCTTTCATTTCAGTGGAAGTACATACAATACTCTGGCATGGTCACCTTACCAAACCTGGAAATCTGTCTTCTTGTGTTACTTTATTCCTTTCTGTGTCATTTTCTGGTTTCCTGAGGCAAGAGAGGACTCTAAAACAGTCACTCATGTATGCAAACAACCTAAACATTCCAGTAAGCACAGAGAGACAGGTCGTCACCTGCTCTGCTCTGCTCGCTTACCCTTTGACGCAATGTAAAACGGCGGTAGACAAAGTGGTGTGTGTGCGTAACTATCTGTTGCTTGTTCAAGTCTTCAGGCCAGGACCTGTTGTGGTGTATTACGGAGCCCATTGCCCTCAGAACAGCCTCAATTCGTCGGGGCATGGACTCGAAAAGGTGTCAAGTCTTCCACAGGGATGATGTCCCTTGTTAACCCCAATGCTTCCCACAGTTGTCAAGTTGGCTGGATGTTCTTTGTGTGGTGGACCATTCTTGATACACACGGGAAGCTGTTGAGCATTAACCCAGCTGTGTTGCAGTTCTTCAAACAAACCAGTTTGTTTGAACCGGCAGTTTAATCTCTTCTTGCCCATTCACCCTCTGAATGGCACACATACACAATCCATGTCTGAATTGTCCCAAGGCTTAAAAATCCTTCATTAATTTGTCTCTTCCCCTTCATCTACACTGATTTTGAAGTTGATTTAACAATTGGCATCAATAAGGGATCATCGCTTTCACCTGGATTCACCTGGTCAGTCCATGTCATGGAAAGAGCAGGTGTTCTTAATGTTTTGTCCACTCAGTGTACATGTAGGTCTACAAATAAATAGCCAACTGATTATCCCATTAAATATAGGAAAAGCAGAGTAACCAGGGCCAGGTAGACACTTGGCAGGCTCTGTCTAGTTCCACCAAGTGCCTGATGATCCGGCTGGCAGTGGGGATTAGTTGGGCTAATTTAAGTGGTGTACAGAGTAGTATACAGACAGACACTGCTACAGCTGAGAGGAATGACATCACGTGTGTGTTCGTCTGTGTACACTACAGTAACACTGGACTAGTCGCCAAACCGGTTAGAGAGAGCAAAGCTGACCAGGCGTGAGATTGCTGCAACTGAAACAGGACAACTTAGCCCGACTGTTCTATGAATTATTTATTTCGCCAATGAGCAGCAGCTAAATTAGTGTTCAGGTTCAGTAGTTCAAGCAGTGTGTTTTTGGTGTTGTCACTTTTCATGATTAGGGCTGTGACTGTAATTGAATAACCGCCATTTAAATAAAATAACCGTCAAAGCCGTTTAAATAGGCCTACATTTTCTTCTGTTTTTTGTATAAACTTTAGTTTCATGTAGATAAACTTCACCTAATAGCGGTATTGTTTACTAATGATTTATAAGCAGTTGTTATGGGAACTTAATCTGTCTACATCTCTTCTTTCCATCTGTTTGATGCTCGTGCAGCTAATTCGCTAGTTGTGTGTGGGTGTAGAAGCGCTAGCATATAGGATGTGTAAACTTTTAATACAATGCACATTTTCATTGCTTGCTAGTGAATAAATTGGCCTTTTAAAACCCGTTGGATGTGTCTGACTATTCATTAACTATTCAACAGCACTCGACAAGGTTGTTATGGCTATGTGGTAGAGGTCGACCGATTATGATTTTTCAACGCCGATGCCGATTCTTGGAGGACCAGAAAAGACGATACCGATTAATCGGCCGATTTTGTTTATTTATAATAATGATAATTACAACAATACTGAATGAACACTTTTAACTTTAATATAATATATCAATAAAATCAATTTAGCCTCAAATAAATAATGAAACATGTTCAATTTGGTTTAAATAATGCAAAACAAAGTGTTTTAGAAGAAAGTAAAAGTGCAATATGTGCCATGTAAAAAAAGCTAAGGTTTAAGTTCCTTGCTCAGAACATGAGAACATATGAAAGCTGGTGGTTCCTTTTAACATGAATCTTCAATATTCCCAGGTAAGATGTTTTAGGTTGTAGTTATTATAGGAATTATAGGACTATTTATCTCTATACGATTTGTATTTCATATAACTTTGACTATTGGATGTTCTTATAGGCACTTTAGTATTGCCAGTGTAACAGTATAGCTTCCGTCCCTCTCCTCGCTCCTACCTGGGCTTGAACCAAGAACACATCGACAACAGCCACCCTCGAAGCAGCGTTACCCATGCAGAGCAAGGGGAACAACTACAAGTCTCAGAGCGAGTGACGTTTGAAATGCTATTAGCGCGCACCCCGCTAACTAGCTAGCCATTTCACATCGGTTACACCAGCCTAATCTTAGGAGTTGACAGGCTTGAAGGGGTGGGTATAATTTGTGGAACGTTCCAACAGGAATCTGTTCCAAAAAACGTAAAGTAAAAGGTTGCCAACCAACTACGCATACAAAGTAGCAACGCATACAAACCTAGCTAACTAGCTGCCGAATAGGCATCAACTCACCACATAGCTTATTCTTAATGTTTGTCTATAGGCAACCAGAGTGAGGACAGACATTTTTCGGAATAAACGTGATGAGTGAAAAACGCAATGAAATAGACCACTCACTACCCGGTATCTGCCACTATACAACTTTGTATGCGTTTTTTTTTGGCAACCTTGTTATTTACGAAGTTTTTTGAATAGATTCCTGTTGGAATGTTCCACAAATTATAGCCACCCGGTTTGAAGTCATAAACAGCTTGATACACAGCGAAGAGCTGATGGCAAAACGCACGAAAGTGCTGTCTGAATGAATGCTTACGAGTTATGTCATACTTACGTAAAATTCTGGCAAATTAGTTCGCAACGTGCCAGGCGGCCCAAACTGTTGCATATACCCTGACTCTAGAGATGTGACACAATTTAATGTTAGCAGGCAATATTAACTAAATATGCAGGTTTAAAAATATATACTTGTTTATTGATTTTAAAGAAAGACATTGATGTTTATGGTTAGGTACATTGGTGCAACGACAGTGCTTTTTTCGCAAATGTGCTTGTTAAATCAACACCCGTTTGGCAAAATAGGCTATGATTCAATGATAAATTAACAGGCACCGCATCGATTATATGCAATGCAGGACACGTTAGATAAACTAGTAATATCATCAACCATGTGTAGTTAACTAGTGATTATGTTAGTTTTTTATAAGATAAGTTTAATGCTAGCTAGCAACTTACCTTGGCTTCTTGCTGCCCTCGCGTAACAGGTAGTCAGCCTGTTAAAAAATTAAATGTCAAATAAATAAAATAGGTGGCCAAAAATACAGATTACCGATTTGTTATGAAAACTTGAAATCGGCCCTAATTAATCGGCCATTCCGATTAATCGGTCGACCTCTACTATGAGGCCAATAATGCACTAATGTTGTGTCAAATGGACAAGGCGCCAATCCTCTCCAACCTGGCATGGTTTAATTTGATTCGGAACCTTATAATAAGGTTGATAAATAGGCTATGGACATGTTGTGTGTATTTGTTTCTGTTTTAATGATAGTCAATGTCATACTATTAAATAGCCTTCTCTCTCCCCTTCATACTTTCCTTATCAATTCATTATCTCACAGGCATTCCGAAAGTAGGCTAAGGTAGGCCCAGGTTTTTTAATACCTTTTTAAGGAAATTAGAAATATTTGCTCTTGTGTCCGACATACGCTGGTGGCTTTGATTGACGGGTCCTTTTACAGGAGTGTCCATGTGAGTTCGCTGATTCGATCTATAGGCCTAGATGTCCATTCAGGAAGTTTCCTAAAGTAGCCTGTTTGTATTCTCTCTTTAATAAGAATCAAACACTCCTGTTATGATTTAATCTTGTAAAAGGCCTATTTTCAGAAAAGGCCCTTTCTCACCAAGTCTGTTATTTTCATCTGAATAATTAGGAAGAAAAATAACGTACAAGCATTTCTTGTTTATTACCCCGTTCACACCAATTGTGAAATATCGTCCTGCCACAATCTGTCAATTATTTATTTGGAACAGGTTATATTTTTGCGTCTTTTCGCATATGAAAATAAGTTGGCCAATAGAAATGATCTGAGACACTGCCACTGACAGGTCTGTGGGTTCGTTGTGTGAATTTCATAAATTTCTCTCTGCCTGTTTTTTTTTATTTATTTTTTATTATTATTATTATTATTTTTGTATTGCAGAGAAAAATATCAGAGAAAAATATCTGCCGGCGTTTACCCTTATCAATAAGTGTGTTGCACATATTTAGATAAGGCACTCAAATGGAAATGTAATGTCAACATAACCACCCATTGCTTTCCTAAAATGGATCAACAGCTGATCGTTAGGCTATGGACAGGCTGATCGTTAGGCTATGGACAGGCTGATCGTTAGGCTATGGACAGGCTGATCGTTAGGCTATGGACAGGCTGATCGTTAGGCTATGGACAGGCTGATCGTTAGGCTATGGACAGGCTGATCGTTAGGCTATGGACAGGCTGATCGTTAGGCTATGGACAGGCTGATCGTTAGGCTATGGACAGGCTGATCGTTAGGCTATGGACAGGTTGCGTGCATGTGTTTCTATTTTCTAATGGTTGTCAATTTTGTCTTCATGCCTGTCACAGCTGTCTCTATATCCCCTTTAAAACTTCCTCGCCAATTGATTTAGCATTATCCTATAATGTAGACAATTTTTGATATCCTACTGAAAGTTTTTTATTTTTTTATTTATATATATGTATGTATGTATGTATGTATGTATGTATGTATGTATGTATGTATGTATGTATGTATGTATGTATGTATGTATGTATGTATGTATGTATGTATGTATGTATGTATGTATGTATGTATGTATGTATGTATGTATATGTTTTTGGTAAAGGACAAATGTGAATTGCTTATGTGTCTGAGTGAGATGCGCTGTAGGCAGCTTTGATTGACCGGTCCTTTTAGGTGGGTGTGTGTTCGTATGAGTTCACTAATTCTTTATGTCCATTCAGAAAGTTTCCTGAAATAGATCAGCCTGCCTGGACTTCATGTCTTCTATCAGATAGAAGAAAAAGCTATCTTGTTAATGACAGGTGCCAGTTTTGCGCTTCCTCTCTTATTAAATGGGGTGCAACAGAATGAAACATAGCCAAGTGCCTTTCATGATTCATCCTATAGGATGCATAGCCTATATGCTATTTTCAGTAGCATATCATTTTTCCAGTAGTATATGACTTTTCTCATTTATGTGTCCTCTGGCCTCTGAACAACATATTGCAGCAGAAAATAACCTCAGCAGCGTTGGTGACGTTATGCGAATTGTTCAGAAAAGTGGAGAGAAAAACACGTTAGACTTGGTGATAATGGTTTAGTGCGTCAATCGGAATCAGTATTTTGGGGGGGAATTCTTCTCCAATCTGACATTTCATAATTTATATACTAGATTAATATTATGAGGTAATAATGTGAATAATAACGAAATGCTACTGATAATAACAAACTGTAATGGTAATAGTGAAGTTGTAGAGAAAAGCGCCGTGCTTCTTTTGAGTCTGATATGCGCTAATCAATGGTATGGTTGTCAGTGACAGTGTACATTGGCCTGGCCAATTACCGTAACCTTAAATTCCAAGACCGTCACAGCCCTGGTCATGTGTCTGGATGTATTAGTCCCTAGTGACCGTCCCTGTCCTTCTCCTTGGCGGAGATATTGATCTGTGGTACCAGAGCACATACATTCTGTACTGTCAGCACTCTGTAGTAAAGCACAGCAAATCTGCAGTAGTAGTCACACCTCTACAGTCTGTCAGGCTGTTGTTTTATTTGACCTTCACTGACTTTGTTTTCTCTCTTTTATAGGAATAATTCAAGTCCTTCACAGAAGTCAGGGATCCCAGACACTACTGCTGACTGAGGACGTTACAAGGCCTATGGTCTTCTGAAGTGAGTAAGTTACCTAGCTGTCGGCCAGGGGTGTTACCTTCTGATTGATATGTAGGTCAAAGAATTGACTTCCTGTTTGAGCTCTGGGCCATTTTCACAAGGCGAATGTTGACGAAAGTTGCAGATAGAAATGACATAAATAGAGCCTTATTCTACATTTCAGGGAGGCATGTTTGTTCTACGTGACATATTTCTACCCGGATGTTTCACAACATTGCACTAAGATGAATGCAGCCCTTTTTTCTGCTCAGGTTGGTCACATGGGCATCAGGGAGAGATTGTTTGTTTTGGTCAGTGGACTTCGGTCAGGGACTACTACATTCCAAAGTGCAGCAAAGGGCCGATACTGTACATACCACTAACCGCCCACCCATTTTCTGCACCCATAGGCCAAGGCCACACTTACTCCACACGGCCAATCAAATCACAAGCAAGGCGACCACAGCATTCTTTGTTGCTGCGGTGACCGTTCAACTCAGTAGCGATCGGCCCTTTGTGGTGATCAATTTTGTCAGATCCTGATCCAGCCCCTGGTCTGGGTGCGTCTGCTTCAACGAACAAACACTCCTACTGACTGTCTCTCTCTCAGTTCAAAGAGCAGCTCTGAGTCTCCCTGGATACCTACTAAAGCTGTCCTTAGCTGTGATTACAGGAAAGGTACCTAATTGCTTGAAGAGGTGATTGTTCCTGCGGGCCGCATATACAGACAGTAGGCTTCCATTTAATACAATAAGTCACTGGCTGCGCTTGTCTTGTCCCATTGTCCAGAATAGAAAATAACTTACTGGTGTTTTGCTTAAACATTTTTTGTGTCATGTAGTAGGTTATAGCTTAGTAGTAAAGAAACTAGGTCTGTCCCGAAGGAAAAAATATATATTTGTCGACAGTCATCTGTTCTTTTGACCAGTCGATTGGTGGAAATGTTTTACCCGTGTACAGTACCAGTCAAAAGTTTGGACACAGCTACTCATTCAAGGGTTTTTCTTTATTTTTACTATTTTCTACATTGTAGAATAATAGTGAAGACATCAAAACTATGAAATAACACATGGAATCATATAGTAACCAAAAAAGTGCTTAACAAATCAAAATATATTTGACATTCCTCAAAGTAGCCACTCTTTGCCTTGATGACAGCTTTCCATGCTCTTGGCATTCTCTCAACCAGCTTCATGAGGTAGTCACCTGGAATGCATTTCAATTAACAGGTGTGCCTTGTTTTAAAGTTAATTTGTGGAATTTCTTTCTTTCCTTAATGCGTTCGAGCCAATCAGTTGTGTTGTAACAAGGTAGGGGTGGTATACAGAAGTCCATATTATGGCAAGAACCGGTCAAATAAGCAAAGAGAAACCACACTGGTATTGGCACGACACAAAAGGAACCCACCTTGTATTTAGTTTTGTCGACATTTGGAAAGTTGAGCGAAATATTTTCTTTTTCCATCAGGCCGGTGATGACATTTCTTACTTCACTCACATAAAAATGTTTGATGGAAACCTGGTTAGTGCAAGAAAACAAAAAAAAGCATTCCCTATTCATCCCCCGCTCTCTTCACCTGACACATGTATCCATCACATGACCAATGGGGCCTTACCTATCATAATCGCATCAATAAGTTGTTTATAAGAAACTAGGAACACTAACACAATGTCAGCAAAATGGATGCGGAGGAGGTGAAAAATAACCTCTAAAAGGGGAATGTTTACTAGTTGCTCAGGAGGGAAAGTCAGATGAGTGGATGAAGTTTGACTGGACTACTAGAGATCAACATAAAGAAACGTAAGAAGCTCTGCGTTCGTATTGTGTGCCAAACAGGTGCTGTTACAATACAATATACATTTATTTCTGACCATTTGGAACAGTATAAACAATAAATATATTATAAGCTTACGTTTTTTTGTAAAGCCTTTATTATAGCAAAGACTAAAGACAGCCACATGCATACGTGAATGCAATTGCCGACATGGAACAGATTTATTGTTTAGGCTAATTATTCAAGGTTCCCTTTATTTCATTTTAAAATTCAAATGCTTGATTCCATTTCGAATCATGAATGACTCATATGCTGTGAACATGAACAAATTAATGATTGATTGGTACAGTAACCTATATATTGACATATAGGCCTCGGTAAGTTACGGTATTAAGACAGCTCAACAGGATGCGCTCTTAGGCCTACAGCTCGATGGTGGTTATACAATGCTGCTATACTAAGCCTACTAATGATAATGACATTATTTATTGTTATAATGATGATGGTCATCATTGTAATAATAACAATGAGATCAAGAAAAAGGAGGGTATAAGAGCTGCGTGCGTATTGTGTGACAAAAGGGTGCTGTTAGATTACAATATTTTTCTGACCATTTGGAGCAGTGTAATCAACACCACATACATTATAAGTTATACCGGAGAGGCTGATTTAACGGCGTTATTACAGCATAGCAAAGTTTAAAAACAGATGAATTTGTGAAATTGCTTTATCTGACATGTTGTGGTAGCATGAGGCTTGGAGCTCACGGAATCGGTAGACTATTAAACAAACACTCAAACAGGCAACAGAAGCAGGATCTGTCTTATTTCTGCAGATATTTATGGCTCATTTACAAAGTTAGGCTAGTGATTATAAACCTATTTAAGTTGGCTTCTTCACTTAGACAATTGAGGCCAGAGCTGGCCGTTTTCTCGTCTCCTCACTCCGTTGCTGCCTCCTCCACATTCTTCTCAACTCAATATGCTGCTTAACTTTGCTACTATACACTTGGCAACATGGTCTAGGAAAAGGCGCAATTTAACAGGGCAGTGATGTTTCAGAACTGCGGACAGCGACCGCTATCCACCCGGGAGAATGCGCATTTGTTATCAAATATTATTTGTATTAGTGTTACACCTTTTAATATAACGAGATACAATTTCAGTAGCACATGCCACTGTAGGACAGTGCCATCCCTACGCCCTCCACAATGGATTAGTCCACCCAGACAGGTGTCTTGTGCACCATTAAAAATGTAAAACATTTGTGACTGACTGCTTGACTAAAGAAATCTTGGTCGACCAAACAATCGACAAGTCGACTAAATGGGGTCAACCCTAAAAGAAACCCTACGTGATATTGCCTCCACACATGTTGTTAATAACCAGAAGCTGTGCAGCTGGTACTGTGGGTGTAATTGATTGTATTGTGGTTGTAAATCAGCTGTTTGTAATTGGCTTACACACATTGAGGACCTGTGATGCAACCCTGCTTGGATCTGTTCCCTAAAAGCTTGCCTGGAGCACATCAAAAAGTCAGCTGACTGCTTTTGTGTGGGTTAGCAACATTTTAGTTTAAAACCCAGAAAGACATTCACATGATACTGGTTCATTCCTCCATCACCTGGGTCTCTTTCATATGGCCACAAACTTCAGATCTGGCTCAGACAGAAAGTAATTGCTTGATAGCGACAGGTGTTTACATTTTGCCAGTGTAATGAAATTAGTTTTGACTTGGCCGAGCGTCACCTGTCTGACTCATGGTTAGGCTGATTAATGCACAATTATGTCAAAGCTGCTGGCTCAAGCTAGTCTTTTTAGAAGTAATCCTCTTCCACTTCCATCTGCTCTCTGGCTCAATGTAAATGATCAATCTGAATCTGGACAAGCTTCTGGAACACTACATCGATTTGCTACTATCCCGTGTGCCCAGAGTCCTACATTTTAATCTGAGGTGTGTTTCTGTGTCGAGTGGAAAGCTCAACATCGATTTCCTCCTGTCTTGTGTGTGACCAGAGTCCATAACACAGTGAGCACCACAGGAGGTTAGCAGGCAGTGCAACCAGAGGATCAAGGGCCGTGTTAATAACTAGGGACTGCAAGGGAAGGTGTGAGAGTGATTTCTAAGCTACTCATTGAAAGGTTTTAATTTATTTTTACTCTTTTCTACATTGTAGAATAATAGTGAACACATCAACTTTGAAATAACACATGGAATCATGTAGTAACCAAAAAAGTGTTAAACAAACAAACGTTTTATATTTGAGATTCTTCAAAGTAGTCACCCTTTGCCTCGACGACAGCTTTCCACACTTGGCATTCTCTCAACTAGCTTCACCTGGAATGCTTTTCCAACAGTTTTGAAGGAGTTCCCACATATGATGAGCACATGTTGACTACTTTTCTTTCACCCTGCGGTCCAACTCATCCCAAACCTTCTCAATTGGGTAGAGGTCAGGTGATTATGGGGAGGCCAGGTTATCTGATGCAGCACTCCATCACTCTCCTTCTTGGTCAAATAGCCCTTACACAGCCTGGAGGTGTGTTGGGTCATTGTCCTGTTGAAAAATAAATAATAGTCCCACTAAGCGCAAACCAGATGGGATGGCATATCGCTGCAGAATGCTGTGGTAGCCATGCTGGTTAAGTGTGCCTTGAATTCTAAATACATCACCGACAGTGATGACAGCAATTCCCCCATTCCAAAATAGGTTCCGGGACAGGGTGTTTTCACCATTACTTTGGCTTTACAGAGCTTCTACACATAAATCTGTGAGAACTCAACAGTTGATGTGCACCCCCACAAATCATTTGTGTGCACCCCCACAAATCACACCACCTCTGCCATGCTTCACGGTGGTAACCACGCGTGCGGACATCATTTGTTCACCTACTCTCCTTCTCACAAAGACATGGTGGTAGAAACCAAAAATCTCAAATTTGGATTTATCAGACTAAAGGACAGAATTCCACCGGTCTAATGTCCATTGCTCGTGTTTCTTGACCCAAGCAAGTCTCTTCTTCTTACTGGTGTCCTTTTTAGTAGTGGTTTCTTTGCAGCAATTCGATCATGAAGGCCTGATTCACACAGTCTCCTCTGAACAGTTGATGTTGAGATGTCTGTTACTTGAACTCTGAAGCTTTTATTTAGGCTGCAGTTTCTGAGGCTGGTAACTAATGAACTTATCCTCTGTAGCAGAGGTAACTCTGAGTCTTCCTTTGTTGTGGCCAGTTTCATCATAGTGCTTGATTTGTTTTTGACTGCACTTGAAGAAACGTTAGACGTTCTTGAAGTGTTCTGGATTGACTGACCTTGATGTCAGTCAAAGTAATGATGGACTGTTGTTTCTCTTTGCTTATTTGAGCTGTTCTTGCCATAATATGGACTTGGTCTTTTACCAAATAGGGCTGTCTTCTGTATACCACCCCTACCTTGTCACAACACAATTGATTGGCTCAAACGCATTAAGAAGGAAAGAGATTCCACAAATGAACTTTTAACCAGGCACACCTGTTAATTTAAATGCATTCCAGGTGACCACCTCATGAAGCTGGTTGAGAGAATGCCAAGAATGTGCTTAGCTGTCATCAAGGCAAAGGGTGGCTACTTTGAAGAACCTTTACTTTGTAGAAAATAGTAAAAATACAGAAACCCTTGAATGAGTAGGTGTGTCCAAACTTTTGACTGGTACTGTATATTAGAGACTCAAACCATTTTGAATAAAGCTATTCATTTTACAGTAACTAAACTGCTTCTTCCTGGCTTTGCGGCCTGTCGGGTGTCTGTTGGGGAGATGAGAGTTAAGCACCACTTTACTTCTCTGTGGCTCCTCTCTCCCTCTTACAGACTGAATGCTCTGCCTGCTGGAAAGATCTGATGTGGTGTGAATTAGTCTTTTTACACAAACGCTCTTATCTGAGGTATAAGGACCTCTGTTGATAGTCTCCACTGAGATACACCGTCGTGCAGGATGAGGCTGGCTAGGTCAAACAAATGTCTTATTAGGCTATGTCATTTTTTTGTCTGATGTGCATATTTTAATCTAGTAGTTCTACTTCCTCATTTGCTCTGTTTCTTCCTCTTTTGTCTGACCCAGGAGCTGCTGGCCTTAGGACTGTGATGGAAAGTCGTGGTAAGAAAAGTATGATTTCTATTCAGGCCTAAATTCTCTCCTAGCCTACTGATTTATGAAACTGGATTTAGCCTAGCTGTAACAGCGTGGCATGCCTTTTACTGTTTGAATGGCTTTGGTCTTATTGTCTAGGAAAATTAGATTGTGTTTGATGGTCTTAGCTTTTGCCCTCAGTCAAAACATCTGAAAACCCACACGAGTGTTCTAACCTAGCTAGATGTTATAAGTGTTGCATGCTACTGTGGTGTGCTTTGGAGATTACCATCAGGAATGGTATCAGGAAAGCTGAAAGTGGGGAGTCAACACTAACAGTGTAAAGTGCGAAGTTGACTGTGCTGGGTATGCGATACTAGCCTGTCCTATCCATTAGGGGTTGGGTGCAGCGTGACGCATGGCTCTGTTGACAGGGGCTATCTGGTTGGGCCTTTCTCCCAGCAGAGGACACACCTGTAAAGGTTAGGAAGCAGCTCAGTGTTTCTTTTTACCAGCCCCACCCGGCCTTGGCTGTAGTCTCTAGTTTCAACTGCGGAAGGACCTCCGTGAGTCCATGGAAGAGGAGACAGTATCAAGTACAGTCTCGTTAGTGTCTCCCTGACCTGTCGCAGATCGATCTGTTGTGTTCTATCGTTGGATGTATTGTCTGTTTATTGATCTCTGAAAGGCCTAGCAATGGCAGTACAATGTGAGTAAAATGCTGTTTCTGTTTGTGATTTCTCTTTTCTGTTCTTGTGTTGAATAGTTTTTTTTTTTTTTTTGAAACTGGTGAACAATGTCAAAATTATTTGTGAGGCAGTTTTATCAAGCAGAGTCTAAAAGACTGAACTTGATAACTGAATTAGGGAGCGGTGTGATTGTTTGTACTTTAAGCTGGCCGAGATATTTTGATAGGTGCTGTATGTGTGGCCTCCCCTGGTCTTCCTAAGCCAGGCAGTGAAAGACGTGGGGGCTGGTCTGGTGCAGTCCTGGACAGGTCAGGGCAGTGTCCTGGTTGAACAACACACACAAACAAATACATATGTTGTCACAATACAGTGAAATGTGTTGTTTTACAGTTGCTGTGAAATGTGTTTTATAGTTGCAGTGAAATGTGTTGTTTTACAGGGTCAGCCAAAGTACTACGGCGCCGCTGGAGCAAATTGGTCTTAAGTGACTTGCTCAAGGGCATGTCGACGGATTTCCACCTTGTCGGCTCGGGTATTCGAACCAGCGACTTTTGGGTTACTAGCCCAACGCTCTAACCACTAGGCTACCTGCCACTCTATTAGGCTTAGAGGAACAGACACACAGTCACCAGCTAGGACAGAATAGAAGGCCAGATCTACTCAACTCTGACCCTGGCTGGCTTTCTGACCCTGGCTGGCCTAGTGGCCCAGCTCAGTATAAATACACTTCACTGATTTGATTTCCTCCCTGTCTCTTAAACTGTTTTTAACGGAGGTGTTTAAACCGGACTGATTCCTTCCCCATCATAGTGCCCAGAGCTGTACAGGGCTCTGATGCGGCCTTTTATATCAATGGGGGTGGTTTTGGCAGTGACTGGAGAGACATAGTCAGTGGCAGTAATTCAATCTATTTGTATAGTCATGTAAGCAATAAGAATAATCTCTTGCCCTTGACTCCTGTATTGTGTGTGACTTGATGATGATTCATCAGTACTATGGAATTTGTATTGTGTTGAGACATGCACTAGCCTATTTTTATTCAGCTCAAACAAATAAGCGTTTTCGTTATCACAGATTCTGATTCCTTTGATAATAGTCAATAGGCCGGTATGGATCCATGTAGGGACCAGCTGACAGCCAGCTATGGTTCCCAGTGTAGTGGGCCAGATTAGGACGTTTTATCAAAAGCTGACCAATAGCCTCGCATTCCTAACATTCCTGCCTTTCATTTCCTCTTGAGGGCTCAGTTTCTTGTATTTACCTGGTTCCACCTCTAGAGGGAGCTACTGTGTTCTGCACTGTGGCTCAACAGAGGCAAACAGGTTTTTGAATCGAGTAGTGTCAGATTTGAAAAGACGCACACTCAAGCACACACTCAATCTTTTTTATTTTTAAGTCAAGGTCATTCACTGTAGATATTCACACACTGACTACTTCTTTCAGAGCAGTAAACAATTGGCTACTTTTCTAGGTTACACTCTGTATTCAAAATAGCATTGTTTGAAACATTGACAGGTTTGAAATGGTGTCAAGTAAGTTATCGTTCCAAGAATTGTGACACCTGTAACTGAACGGTTTAGGAATGTGTCAACAAACTGCACATTGCCACAGCCAACTAGTCTGTAAATCATTCATTGGTTATGGTGGACCTTTGTATCTCCGTTGGTAGAGCATGTCACTTGTAACGCCAGGGTAGTGGGTTCAATTCCCGGGACCACCCATACGTAAAAAAAAAAAAAGAATGGATAAAAGCATCTGCTCAATGGCTATTATTATTATTATTATTATTCATATACACTCAGTAGCCAGTTAATTAAGTACACCCATCTAGTTTCAGGTGGGACCCCCCCCCCCCCCCCCTTTGCCTCCGGAACAGCCTGAAGTATTCGGGGAATAGAAACATTACTCAATTGGTATCAAGGGACCTAATGTGTGCCAAATCCTGACTCTACCATCAGCATGATGCAACAGGAACTGGGATTCATCAGACCAGGCAATATTTTTCCACTCATCAATTGTCTAGGGTTGGTGATCGCGTGCCCACTAGAGCAGCTTATTGTTTTAACCGATAGGAGTGGAACCCGGTGTGGTCATCTGCTGCAGTAGCCCAACCGTGACACGGATCAACGAGTTGTGCGTTCCGAGATGCCATTCTGCACACCACTGTTGTATTGCGCCATTATTTGCCTGTTTGTGGCCCGCCTGTTAGCTTGCACAATTCTTGTCATTCTCTTTCGACCTCTCATCAACAAACTGTTTTCACCAACAGGACTGCCGCTGGCTAGATGTTTTTGTTTGTCACATCATTCTCGGTAAACCCTAGACACTGGCGTGTTTGAAAAGCCCAGGAGGCCGGTCATTTCTGAGATACTGTAACAGGTGCGCTTGGCACCGACGATCATTCCATGCTCAAAGTTGCTTAGGTCAATTAGTTTGCCCATTCAATCAAACAGTAACTGAATGCCTCAATGCCTGTCTGCCTGCTTTATATAGCAAGCCACGGTGGCCGTGGTGACTTACTCACTGTAGGTGCAAATAATTTTTGTGAACAGGTTTGTGTACCTAATAAACTAGCGATTGAGTATATTATATTGAGCTTGAATAGGTTCCACTCAGGCTACAGTTGAAGTCGGAAGTTTACATACACCTTAGCCAAATACATTTAAACTCAGTTTTTCACAATTCCTGACATTTAATCTCTTAGGTTAGTTAGGATCACCACTTCATTTTAAGAATGTGAAATGTCATAATAGTAGAAAGAATGATTGATTTATTTCAGCTTTTATTTCTTTCATCACATTCCTAGTGGGTCAGAAGTTTACATACACTCAATTATTTGGTTGCATTGCCTTCAAATTGTTTAACTTGGGTCAAATGTTTCGGGTATCCTTTCACAAGCTTCCCACAATGTTGGGTGAATTTTGGCCCATTCCTCCTGACAGAGCTGGTGTAACTGAGTCAGGTTTCAGCCTTCTGAGTCAGCCTTCCCTGTAGCTCAGTTGGTAGAGCATGGTGTTTGCAACACCAGGGTTGTGGGTTCGATTCCCACGGGGGGCCAGCACAGAAAAATAATGTATGAAATTAAATGTATGCATTCACTACTGTAAGTCGCTCTGGATAAGGGCGTCTGCTAAATGACTAAAATGTAAATGTAGGTTTGTAGGCCTCCTTGCTTGCACACGCTTTTTCAGTTCTGCCCACAAATTTTCTATAGGATTTGGGTCAAGGCATTGTGATGGCCACTCCAATACCTTGACTCTGTTGTCCTTAAGCCATTTTGCCACAACTTTGGAAGTATGCTTGGGGTCATTGTCCATTTGGAAGACCCATTTGCGACCAAGCTTTAACTTCCTGACTGATGTCTTGAGATGTTGCTTCAATATATCGACATCATTTTCCTGCCTCATGATGCCATCTATTTTGTGAAGTGCACCAGTCCCTCCTGCAGCAAAGCACCCCCACAACATGATGCTGCCACCCCCGTGCTTCACGGTTGGGATGGTGTTCTTTGGCTTGCAAGCCTCTCTCTTTTTCCTCCAAACATAATGATGGTCATTATGGCCAAACAGTTCTATTGTTGTTTCATCAGACCAGAGCACATTTCTCCAAAAAGTATGATCTTTGTCCAAATGTGCAGTTGCAACCCGTAGTCTGGCATTTTTATGGCGGTTTTGGAGCAGTGGCCTCTTCCTTGCTGATCGGCCTTTCAGGTTATGTCGATATAGGACTCGTTTTACTGTGGATATAGATACTTTTGCACCTGTTTCCTCCAGCATCTTCACAAGGTCCTTTGCTGCTGTTCTGGGATTGATTTGCACTTTTCGCACCAAAGTACGTTCATCTCTAGGAGACAGAATGCGTCTCCTTCCTGAGCGGTATGACGGCTGCGGGGTCCCATGGTGTTTGTACTTAGGTACTATTGTTTGTACAGATGAACGTGGTACCTTCAGGCTTTTGGAAATTGCTCCCAAGGTTGAACCAAACTTGCGGAGGTCTCCAATTGTTTTCTGAGGTCTTAGCTGAAAAATTACCGACTTGCCAAAACTATAGTTTGTTAACAAGAAATTTGTGGAGTTGTTGAAAAACGAGTTTTAATGCCTCCAACCTAAGTGGATGTAAACTTCCCACTTCAACTGTATGTGAGTTTTTAGTTGTCTTTTAATGAGCCACATTTCCTGTTTTATTTTGTTTGCCTTCTATAAGCCTACAATACTGTCAATATTGTAGGCTGGTCTCTAAAGGTTGAGTAAATGCATTTCTGTGACTGTTTAGGTTCACTAGGCTACTAGTTCATTTAGTCTTAGGCTATTATAGCTAGGCTAGGGGAAGAACCAACTGTTGATTTCCTTCATGCTCTGCAGTCATAGTTTGAGATGGACTTTGTGCACGTTGCTATTTGCGAAAACATCTCTCATCCAGCAGGGCTTACTATATTTCATAGCAGTTTATCACATTTTTAGGTAAACTGATATCTACTGTTTCATGTATTGGCTCAGACTGAATTTGAGTGTAGCCATTTATACAGTTGCGCACGCTTTCTTGTCCACTACATGGAACAGGAGTGATTTAAGATCAACAATAGTTTGTTAGGCTATAGGCCTAGCTATTCACAAATTGGCCTCACGGTCAACCAGGCACTGATGTCTACTGTAAGTCGCTCTGGATAAGAGCGTCTGCTAAATGACTTAAATGTAAATGTCTGACTGGGCTGGCAATTGTCAAATCTTCTCTTGATAAGATTCTCAGTAAATGGAATGTCTTTGTGGACTCTGGGTTGTATCTTCTTGAAGAGGTTGCATCCTTAGTCTAGTGCACAGCCCGCTCGGTCTGATTGGCTGGAGGAAAGACATGCCTTCCTCTCCCACCCCTTCCTTACCTCCCTCCCTCTAACCCACCTTATATCTCCTTCCAGTAGCTATTTCTCCTCTCACACCCTCAGCCTAAACAGAGTGGCTACATGTAACCACACCCCTCACTGCTACCGCAGTTCAGTACAGCAGGGCTGAAGGAACATTGCTGTTAAACAGGGACTTCTAACTGACCCTGTTAAACACTCACTGAAATGTCCTGCTCCCTTTGTCAGTTCACTTCCCCCAATATTCCCATTGTGAAAGAAAGACCGATAGAAAGCAGAAACACCTTCAAGGTAATGTGTGCTCAGGTGTTCTGTAGAACTCAGCGTGCCCTGCGATATCGTGCCGGTGTTGATTTTAGCATTGTGTTGACGTTGGGGCATCTTAGGTGAGCTGTTATGCTAGTGTCTTCTCTCTTCCTCAACAGTTGGGCTTTTTCAAACTATCCATAAAATAAGAAAAGTGTTTTGATTTAACTCAGTCAGCAACAACTCTACCATTCAGCTGTCCTTCTGCGCAACAGCACATGCTTCTGACCTCCCTTCACTCGTGTGGTGTACTTCACATTATAGGCTATGTGGTTGACTCCAGGAGAGTAACACGACACCTCAGTGACATCACTTCCTCTTTTCCTGGTGCAAAGCTCAACCCTCCACCTAGACCCATCTCACCTTCCACCACTTCTCATGTTACCAACCTCTTCTCTCCCCAGCAGACATGGGTTCAAATACTATTTGAATTCTCTCAAATAGTGTTAGCTTTTGCTCTCGTCTGCCTGGAGTACCAGATGGGCGGAGTTTGCACTCTTGCACATATATTGGTCCCATTGTGCTAGGCAACCTCAATCAAGCCCAGATAAAGTATCTGAAAAAGTGTTGAATAATATTTGACCCCAGGTCTGTTATCCAGCGAGCAGAGAGCCCTCCCATTGCCGTTGTGCCTGGGGGCTGCTCTCTCTGCTCTGCTGTAGGGGGCTCACTCTGACTCAAACCTCTCTGGGCTTGACTACACTACACTCCTCTCCTACCCCCCACCACTACCACGCTCACTCTCTCACCTCCTGTAAACTTTGCCCCTGAAAGATCTGCAGTGAGGAATGACCGGCATCTGAGTCTGCTGGTATGCTGCTGCCTTATAACTGGCATACTTTATTTATGAAGTCAGCTAGACAGACAGGAAGGAAGGGAGGAGGGGCTAGCTTCAAAGTGAGTGAGTGGAGTGTGTGTGTGTGTGTGTGTGTGTGTGTGTGAGAGAGAGAGCAATACCAAAACACACAGAGCAATAGACGGAAGGGCAGGGCAGGACTAGAAAGAAAGAGAGAAAAATAGGTAGAGAACGATGTGAGCCGAGGAAGTAGGAGTGTCTTGGGTTACAGGAGTGTTAAGGCGGTTGGGTTTGTTGGCGAGGATCGTAGCTGGGGATCTATTTTTCCTCAGTGTGTCTGTATCCCTCCCTGCCGTGGACCCCAGGAGAGGTAGGGGTTGGTGGGACAGGGGCGTGGGGTAGCATGGGACAGAATGCAAGCAACGCTGAGACAGTGCCCCAGCAACACCAACCGCAACCTGCTCAACACAGCACCGGTGAGTCTAAGGACAGGACAGGAGCATGTACAGAACCTGAGGACATGAGCTTTTGTATTTGCTTTTGGAAGAGGAGTTTGTGAAGTAGCCTACTCAGGATAGTAGGCTATTTGTTTGTGTTGTATTGGGAGAACAGAGGACCTAACAGGACCTAAGGACCTGCTTTTGTATTGGTGTCTTTGGAAGAGGAGTTTTTTTGTGGAATGTTTTGTAGAGAAGTGTTTGTGTTAACATGGAACCGAGAGGGTAGACGGATATGGAGGAAATGTGGTGCAGGTGTTTTTGTGTTGGAAACAGAGAAAGAACGGGGGCAGAGAAGTGCAGGCACAGACCGGTGTGAGGGAATGGATGCTGGAATGTGGTGATTGTGTAATACACAAACCTCACCGACCACTCTGCTGTCTAAACTACACCGACCACTCTGCTGTCTAAACTACACCGACCACTCTGCTGTCTAAACTACACCGACCACTCTGCTGTCTAAACTTCTCTTTTTTCCCTCACTCTCCATCTCTCCCTCACCCCTTTTTTATGATGAAACATGGAATATTTTATTAAAAACAGTAGAGCTGGGAGTGCAAGGCACCAGCTGCAATCGTGAGTGTGTGTGTCAGGATTCCATCTCTTCTTATGGTGTTGTACAGTTTGCCTAGCCAAAAGCCACCATTGTTCCTCTCTGATACACAGAGACAAACACAGAAACCTGTTTTTGCTGCTGTGACTGTGAAAGGGCCTCTGTAAACTGTATGTTGAGAGCGATCTCCAGTCCCTGCTTGATGGGGAGGTGGCTCCGTATAGTTGAGCTCCAGTCTAATTTATTAGGCTTGGATTGTGAGTTGTAGTCAGTGAGAAGAACACATTACAGTTGGATTTAGGCCCAATTGTCTGGATCTCTGTACCGTGCAGACTTATGGTGGGTTGGTGGCTCAGCCGAGATTGTCTTAGAGTCGTTGGGATGAAGCAGCATGCTAATTTCTGTGGACAATAAAGTGATCTCCTTATTATCCCGCTTCTTCTTGTGCTCAAGTTTATTGTGCTTGTATTGTGAGTTTGTAATCCAACAAATTAAGCCCCCCATAGGTTTATTTGCTTAGTAAAAATGTGAACCGCATGACATGGTCTGGCCAGTCAGTGTTTGCTGTGTGATGTAGGGCTGGGTGGTATACTGTATTTTATGATATACCGGTATTGATGCAGGGACCGGGTTGGGTTTTTACTTTACCTTCTATGCCGGTATTTGAATGTTTAGTTTGTTAAATGTGATACGCCATGTGTAATGTCAATATTTATAGTTTGCTACTTGAGTCATCTCTCTCTGATCTTTCTCTCCGTGCCACTTTCCACACAGACCTAGCCACGCCCCTTGTCACTCAAGGAGCGCATTTGATGTTCCTGAACCACGAGACACTTGTGTTCAGTCTGCATTAGGGCTGGGCGATATGACAATGTAAACTCAGAAAGAAATTGAACGTCCTCTCACTGTCAACTGCGTTTATTTTCAGCAATCTTAACGTGTAAATATTTGTATGACCATAACAAGATTCAACAACTGAGACATAAACTGAACAAGTTCCACAAACATGTGACTAACAGAAATGGAATAATGTGTCCCTGAACAAAGGGGGGGGTCAAAATCTAAAGTAACAGTCAGTATCTGGTGTGGCCTCCAGCTGCATTAAGCACGGCAGTGCATCTTCTCATGCACTGCACCAAATTTGCCAGTTCTTGCTGTGAGATGTTACCCCACTCTTACACCAAGGCACCTACAAGTTCCCAGACATTTCTGGGGGGATTAGTCCTCACCCTCCGATCCAACAGGTCCCAGATGGGCTCTTGCATTGAGATGCAGTGTCTTAGACCACTGCGCCACTTGGGAGCCCACATGCAACAATGTTGATGACGACAATGCTGTTTCACTTGGCTTCTTTATAGAACACTAGTGGATTTATAATATGACACTATTAGTTTGTGTTTCTTACATCCGCAAACAGCTAGTTTGTCTTTTCTTAGCAAGTTTCCCGAAATCTTGAGTCGCTGATTGTTAGCCGCTAATAACTAGCTAACTAATAAGTGTACTGAGTAAGAGCAAACGTAGCTAGCTAATACAGCCTGATAATACCAGTGATTGTGTAAACCTAAATCAGCATGTTGTTTGTGCAACAGTATCTTCTAAATCAAAGAGGATTATGCGAAGCAAGAATATGTTAGCTACATGAAGTAGCTAAGAGAACATGCAATGTAGCCAAAGCTTATAGGGTCCCCTAGGAAACACCTATCAACACTTTAGTTCCTTCCCTATCACAATATCTCCTCCCTGGCATTTTAATTTGTTGTCATCTCAAACAACACTGTATTCAAAGTGTCCACTATGTTCTAACTATAGAATTACAATAGTCATTCTATTTCCATGATTCCAAAAGTGTTGCTCTAATTCACAAGTCAAATCGCAATTGCAACATTTGGTTAAAAAGAAGTCCTAATTTATTTTCCCATATCGTGCAGCCCTACATGGCAGTGTGGAAACTCTCAATTGAGCAGTGGTGTAAAAATACTTTCAAGTACTACTTAAGTTCTCTTTCTTTTATCTGTATGGTATTTTGAACTTTTACTTCACTACATTCTTTAAACAAATACTGTACTTTTTACTCCATACATTTTCCCTGACACCTAAAAGTACTCGTTACATTTTGAATGCTTAGCAAGACAGGAAAAGGGTCCAATTCACGCACGTGTCAAGAGAACATCCATGGTCATCTACTGCCTCTGATCTGGAGGACTCACTAAACACACATGCTTCCTTGGTAAATTATGTCTGAGTGTTGGAGTGTGCCCCTGGCTATCTGTAAATAAAAAACAAGAAAATGGTGCCATCTGGTTTGCTTCATATAACGAATTTGAAATTATTTGTACTTTTAGTTTTGATACTTAAGTATGTTTTATCAATTACATTTACGTAAGTATATTTAAAACCAAATACTTTACTCAAGTATTATTTTACTGGCTGACTTTCACTTTTACTTGAGTAATTTTCTATTAACATAGCTTTATTTTTACTCAAGTATGACAATTTGGGTACCTTTTTCACCACTGCAATTGAGTGCAGGAAATGCAGAAATTTGTTTTGGTTGAATTGTTTTTATACTGTTCAGTCAGAATGGAGAAAGACTCAATGAAATCACTTAGAATGTATATGTTGCCACCCTAGGGTCGCTCACTACCCATAAAGCAAATGTACAACTTTTATTATAAAAAAACTAAAAATACTGTCATACTGTCCAATTATTTTAAATAACGTGATATAATATTTTATATGGCCCTAGTGTGATGTTGTGGACTTTGATAGTTTGGCATTGTTTTGTTGTGCACTTCGAACTCTTTAAAAAGGTTAAGAAATTGTATGCCTTGGTTTAGCTATTTTATCTGTACAATGTGTACAGATTTGGGCTCCCGAGTGGCGCCGTGATTGGGAGTCCCATAGAGCGGCGCACAATTGGCCCAGTGTCGTCCGGGTTAGAGCTTGGCCGGGGCAAGCCGTCATTGTAAATATGAATTTGTTCTTAACTGACTTGCCTAGTTAAATAAGGTTAAATAAAAAAATACATCTGGGTTTTTATTTTGGAGCCCGTTGGGGAATGTTAATGTAGTGTAGACCTAGCACGTATTGCATACTTTAAACTGAGTTGGTAATGTTATATCATGAAGTTATTGCATACAATAAACTTGTAACAGATGGTGACTCATACAGTGCAGTACATACATATATACACTACCGTTCAAAAGTTTGGGGTCACTTAGAAATGTCCTTGTTTTTGAAAGAAAAGCACTTTTTTTGTCCATTTAAAATAACATCAAATTGATCAGAAATACACTGTAGACATTGTTAATGTTGTAAATGACTATTGTAGCTGGAAACAGCTGATTTTTAATGGAATATCTACATAGGCGTACAGAGGCCCATTATCAGCAACCATCACTCCTGTGTTCCAATGGCACGTTGTGTTAGCTAATCCAAGTTTATCATTTAAAAGGTTAATTGATTTTTAGAAAACCCTTTTGCAATTATGTTAGCACAGCTGAAAACTGTTGTCCTGATTAAAGAAGCAATAAACTGGCCTTCTTTAGACTAGTTGAGTATCTGGAGCATCAGCATTTGTGGGTTCGATAACAGGCTCAACTTTCTCGTCAGTCTATTCTTGTTCTGATAAATGAAGGCTATTCCATGCGAGAAATTGCCAAGAAACGGAAGATCTCATACAATGCTGTGTACTACTCCCTTCACAGAACAGTTCAAACTGGCTCTAACCAAAATAGAAAGGAGTGCACGAGTTGTGCAATTAGTGTCTAGTTTGAGAAACAGACGCCTCACAAGTTTTCAACTGGCAGCTTCATTAAATAGTACCCGCAAAACACCAGTCTCAACGTCAACAGTAAAGTGGCGACCCCGGGATTTTGGCCTTCTAGGCAGAGTTGCAAAGAAAAAGCAATTTCTCAGACTGGCCAATAAAAATAAAAGATTTAGATGGGCAAAAGAACAGACACTGGACAGAGGATCTCTGCCTAGAAGGCCAGCATCCCGGAGTCGCCTCTTCACTGTTTACGTTGAGACTGTTTTGCGGGTACTATTTATTGAATGAAACTTTTGAACGGTAGTGTATGTATTTCTTAAGTACAGTACTCTCCTGTGCATACGTCCACTGCATGTGTGCATGGTATACCACCACAGTGCTACGCTCCTAGGAATAGAATGTCATTCCAACTTTATGGCTATGTTACTCCATGTAAGTGTCAGAAGCTGTTGACTCGTGTCATGGCATTGGTATGGGTCATTTACCGTATGGACCCTTCAGTATTACTGCTGGTTGCGGAAGAGCAAACCAAGCATTAGGCTACTCTAGCAGCTCTCACTCCTTCTCTCGGCTTGTCATGTTAACACAGTCATGGCAACAGGTGGATTTTAAAGCCGGGAAACAATGGGTGCATTCACTTTGACAATATTGTCACAGATATCTGTTCAAACAAGAAGTGTGTGTCTGTGTGCTGATAGGTGTAGCGGGGGAGGGGGGGCCCTATCGGTCTCTGTGTAGCGGGGAGGGGGGGCCCTATCGGTCTCCGTGTAGCGGGGAGGGGGGGCCCTATCGGTCTCCGTGTAGCGGGGAGGGGGGGCCCTATCGGTCTCTGTGTAGCGGGGAGGGGGGGCCCTATCGGTCTCTGTGTAGCGGGGAGGGGGGGCCCTATCGGTCTCTGTGTAGCAGGGGCTACAGTCAGTCCAGGGTTGTCTGACTCTGTGGCGTCACCTTTATTCTACATCTCTGCTGTACTCGGATACCTGCCTTCTCTTCTCACGTTGTCACGTTTTATTTTAACATGGTTGCCTTGCTACACACACCAAGAGACAGACAACCCCCTATTCCTCCCCTCCCAGCACCTGTTTAGTCTGTCCAGGATATAGTGTGAGGAGCAGCTGTGAGGCCAGTGTGTTTGACTGAGGGAAGATTCACTGCCCACCACCACTCCCTGTCCCTGCATCGCTGCACTGCCAAACAGTTCAGGTTAAGGCCTCTCTGCGGTCAACCGGGGATCACACCAGACTCATAGAACTGAACCGAACCGACAAAGACTTCTCATAGAAATACCTGCACCTGACGACATTGTTCTGAATTTAAAGGGACATAAAAAGGAGCACTCATTTGAATGAGGTGTATCATTCACAGCAACGTAAACTAAGGCTTAGACTTAATCCCAAATGATTTCATGTAGAATACAGTGTAGCTAAGCTAATAGTTATGGTGACTTGGCATGGTGGTTGCTGGTGTTCAGTTGGTATGGCCAGATCTGGTGACCATGATAAAGTATGGAACTGTCTGTACCCAAATGAAATATGTTCTGAGCTCTGCTGCTGATACATTTACCCTAGACTAACCTTAAGAAGACGAACTGCATTTCTCTGAGTGTTGACAAAAATAGTACAAATAAAAATCCCGGAATGAGTAGGTGTGCCCAAACTTTTGAGTGTGTGTGTATATATCACACACACAAAATATATGTATTATCTTATGGTTTTTGTATCTCAATCATTGTAATGTGATTAACCTTAAATCTATATGAAAATTATTAAAATATAAAGTAGATCATGGGAAAAGGCCGCACTTGAATCATTCCCACAGTGAATAGCTAGGCCACTACACTATGAAACCACACACTATTGCAGAGTCTTTGATATTACTGGCCGCAATTGATATGGTGAAAACAATATGTGGGAAGGCAGAGGCACAGAAACTCACATCAATACCATTGTCAGATATCACTGTTAAATTATGAATTTATGGTATTGCTAGCAGTCAAGAGGAAACTCTGCCTGAACGACTCAAACTCCCCAGCTTATGCTCTTAAAATGGGCGTTAGCTGTGAAGGCCGAGATGCCCATGCTTGAGGTCGGCCGATTTAATCGGCATGGCCGTTTTTTTTTTTTTTTTTTCCCCCCAAGGTTAACATTCCGTAATCGGCCAATTATGGCCAATTACATTGCAATCCACGAGGAGACTGCGTGGCAGGCTGACCACCTGTTAAGCAAGTACAGCATCAAAAGGACCTTGTGGCTGCAAGGAGCCAAGGTAAGTTGCTAGCTAGCATTAAACTTATCTTAAAACAATCAATCTTCACATAATCACTAGTTAACTACACATGGTTGATGATATTAGGTTAACTAGCTTGTTCCACGTTGCATATAATCAATGCGGTGTCTGTTAATTGATCATCGAATTGCAGCCTCCTTCAACTTCACCAAACGGGTGATTTAACAAATGCATTTGTGAAAAAAGCACAATCGTTGCAATAATGTCACTAACCATAAACATCAATGCATTTCTTAAAATCAATACACAAGTATATATTTTTTAAACCTGCATATGTAGTTAAAATAAATTCATGTTAGCAGGCAATATTAACTAGGGAAATTGTGTCACTTCTCTTGCGTTCAGTGCAAGCAGAAAAATCATAATCAGTCGACCTCTAGCCCATGCATTGCATTTTTGTTTGCTATACGTGTTGGGAGATAATATTCACGAGGACATATTCTCTGTCTCATGATTCCGAGCATGAAACTGCACAGGAGATGTTAAGTGTGCTGCATGGCTATATTGACAAAAACAGATTCCATATGGGATCGAATGGTGGGCTTTTGCACAGATGGGTCTTCATCTATGGCGGGCAGGCCGTGAATGTGCTTCCCTTTGCCACTGACAGCAACTGGTTGCAAAGGAGCTGAGCACATAACTCAGATATACTGCAGCAGTTAACTTTGATTGTAAACTACATCCACTGTGCGCATGCCTGTTCGCAAAGGTACACTCAACAAAAATATAAATGCAACATGTAAAGTATTGGTCGCATGTTTCATGAGCTGAAATAAAATACATTTTTCATATGCACAAAAAGCTTATTTCTCTCACATTTTGTGCAGCAATTTGTTTACGTCCCTGTTAGAGCGTTTCTCCTTTGCCAAGATAATCCATCCACCTGAGAGGTGTGGCATATCAAGAAGCTGATTAAACAGCATGATCATTACACAGGTGCACCAATTGGCATGCTGACTGGAGGAATGTCCACCAGAGCTATTGCCAGAGAATTGAATGTTCATTTCTCTACCATAAGCCGCCTCCAACTTCGTTTTAGAGAATTTGGCAGTACGTCCAACCAGCCTCACAACCGCAGACCGCTTGTATGGTGGTGTGTGTGCGAGCAGTTTGCTGAGGTCAATGTTGCGAACAGAGTGGCAGTGGGGTTATGGTATGGGCAGGCATAAGCTACGTACAATGAACACAATTGCATGTTATCTATGACAATGTGAATGCGCAGAAATAACGTGACATTCTGATGCCCTTTTTTTTAAGGTATCTGTGACCAACAGGTGCATATCTGTATTCCCAGTCATGTGAAATCCATAGATTAGGCCCTAATTTATGTATTTCAGTTTACTGATTTCCTGATTTCAGTAAATCTTTGAAATAGTTGAATGTTGCGTTTTTATATTTTGGTTCAGTATATCTGGACATATGAAATCAGCGCATGACAATGATCAAATGTATTTATAAAGCCCTTCTTACATCAGCTGATATCTCAAAGTGTACAGAAACCCAGCTTAAAACCCCAAACGGCAAGCAATGCAGGTGTAGAAGCATGGTGGCTAGGAAAAACTCCCTAGAAAGGCCAGAACCTAGGAAGAAACCAGGCTTTGAGGGGTGGCCAGTCCTCTTCTGGCTGTGCCGGGTGCAGATTATAACAGAACATGCAACAGGTCAGCACCTCAGGAGTAAATGTCAGTTGGCTTTTCATAGCTGATCATTCAGAGTACCTCTACCGCTCCTCCTGTCTCTAGAGAGTTGAAAACAGCAGGTCTGGGACAGGTAGCACGTCCGGTGAACAGGTCAGGGTTCCATAGCCGCAGGCAGAACAGTTGAATCTGGAGCAGTAGCACGGCCAGGTGGACTGGGGACAGCCATCAGGCTAGGTAGTCCTGAGGCATGGTCCTAGGACAGAGAGAGATGTAAAAATAAAACTGACTTTGTTGACTTTCTGTCTAATGAAAAGAAAATGTGTCTCCTTGCCTATAACAGACATGTTTAGAAAACTGAACGCAAGCATACAGGGGAAATACAAAAACATTCTACAGATGAGTGACTGAATCAGTGGTTTCAGAGGAAATACTTATTGGTGAGAGTATTTCAAAAGCCAACCATGCCGCCTTCCCTCGACTGTGCATGTTTCTAACAGAAAACAGCATCAGTAAGTGTCCCACACGAGTGATGACTAATCACCTCCAACGCTTGGAAGTGCACTTTGGGACCTACTTCCCAATCTGTTTGACTGTGAGCCTGGCTCAGTTGACATGCCGTTAAGTGAAGTCGAACAGCTGCTGACGGATAGCCAGAGGCACACTCCAACACTCAGACATCATTTACCAAGGAAGAATTTGTGTTTAGTTAGTCCGCCAGATCAGAGGCAGTAGGGATGACCAGGAATATTCTGTTGATAAGTGTGTGAATTGGACCATTTTCCTGTCCTGCTAAGCTTTTGAAACGTAACGAGTACTTTTGGGTGTCTGGGGAAATGTATGGAGTAAAGTGTATTTTCCTTAGTAATGTAGTGAACTAAAAGTAAAAGTACTTTACACCACTGTGTGATGGTGAGTTGAGAAGACAATCAGAAATACTGCTACAATGTTTTCAATTAACCGCCATAGCCCCAAACAAAAAAGTAAACATTGGCTGTTAATTAAATATATATTTTTTTCATGATTGGGGTTGTGAGAATTTTCAGATAACAAAATGGGGTCGTAGGCAAAAAAGTTTGAGAACCCCTGGGCTAGAGGCTACAGCCAAAACAACTGAACTCAATGCTCTGGTTTGAACACGTTTTGTTTTTGCTGGCATTGACTGGCTTCTCTGTCTCTTTCTGTCTCTCTCAACCTGTTCTGTGGAATTGAGGTGAAACTGGCGCCTGCCTGCCACAGGGATATCAGCACCCCCATCTTCCCCTCCTGAATCTTGGCCCCGTCTCGCACCACTTTTTGACATTTTTAATTTCACCTTTACTTGCATTTAAGAGCAGTTGGAGGCAACGGAAGGAGAGTTGTATGGTATTGAAGCTCGTCTTGAGGTTAGTTAACACAGTGTCCAAAGAAGGGCTATAAGTATACAGAATGGTGTCGTCTGCGTAGAGGTGGATCAAAGAATCACCTGCAGCAAGAGCGACACCATTGATATATACAGAGAAAAGAGTCAGCCTGAGAGTTGAACCCTGTGGCACCCCAGACACTGCCAGAGGTCTGGACAACAGGCCCTCCGATTTGACACACTGAACTCTATCTGAGAAGTAGTTGTTGAACCAGGCGAGGCAGTCATTTGAGAAACCAAGGCTGTTGTCAGCCAATAAGAATGCGGTGATTGACCGAGTCGAAAGCCTTGGCCAGGTCGATGAAGATGGCTGCACAGTACCTTCTTTTATCGGTGGCGGTTATGATATTGTTTAGGACCTTTAGCGTGGCTAAGGTGCACCCATGACCAGCTCGGAAACCAGATTGCATAGGGGAGAAGCTACGGTGGGATTCGAAATGGTCGGTGATCTGTTTGTTAACTTGGCTTTCGAAGATTTTAGAAAGGCAGGGTAGGATAGATATCGGTCTGTAACCGTTTGGCTCGAGTGTCTCCCCTGTTTGAAGAGGGGGATGACCGCGGCAGCTTTCCAATCTTTAGAGATCTCAGACTATATGAAAGAGAGGTTGAACAGGCTAGTAATAGGGGTTGCAACAAGTGCGGCAGATCATTTTAGAAAGAGAGGGTCCAGATTGTCTAGCCCAGCTGATTTGTAGAGGTCCAGATTTTGCAGCTCTTTCAGAACATCCGTTATCTGGATTTGGGTGAAGGAGAAGTGGGGGAGGCTTGGGAAGTTGCTGTGGGGGGGGGGGGGGGGTGCAGAGCTGTGGGGGGGGGGGGGTAGACGGGTGGAAAGCATGGCCAGCTGTAGAAAAATGCTTATTGAAATTCTTGATTATCATAGATTTATCGGTGGTGACAGTGTTTCCTAGCCTCAGTGCAGTGGGCGTCTGGGAGGAGGTGCTCTTATTCTCCATGGACTTTAGAGTCCCAGATCTTTTTGTAGTTTGTGCTACAGGATGCAAATTTCTCTTAGGAAAGCAAAGGCTAGCTTTTTCAAACTGCATGTGTATATTGGTTCCAAACTTCCCTGAAAAGTTGGATATTGCGGGGGCTATTCAATGCTAATGCAGTACGCCACAGGATGTTTTTGTGCTGGTCAAGGGCAGTCAAGTCTGAAGTGAACCAAGGGCTATATCTGTTCTTAGTTCAACATTTTTGAATGGGGCATGCTTATTTAAGATGGTTAGGAAAGCACTTTTAAAGAATAACCAGGCATCCTCTACTGACGGAATGAGGTCAATATCCTTCCAGGATACCCGGGCCAGGTCGATTAGAAAGGCCTGCTCGCTGAAGTGTGTTAGGAAGCGTTTGACAGTGATGGGGGGGGGGGTCGTTTGACCGCGGACCCATTACGGACACAGGCAATGAGGCAGTGATCGCTGAGATCCTGGTTGAAGACAGCAGAGGTGTATTTAGAGGGCAGGTTGGTCTGGATGATATCTATGATATCCCGTGTTTACGGATTTAGGGTTGTAGCTGGTAGGTTCCTTGATAATTTGTGAGATTGCGGCGATCTAGCTTAGATTGTAGGACATATCCCAGTTTAGGTCACCTAACAGTACAAACTCTGAAGATAAATAATTAATTCACATATGGTGTCCAGGGCACAGCTGGGGGCTGAGGGGGGTCTATATCAAGCGGCAACAGTGACACTTATTTCTGGAAAGGTGGATTTTTTTTAAAAGTAGAATCTCGAACTATTTGGGCACAGACCTGGATAGTATGACAGAACTCTGCAGACTATCTCTGCGGTAGATTGCAACTCCACCCCCTTTGGCAGTTCTATCTTGGCGGAAAATGTTGTAGTTGGCATGGCCATTTTTGGTGGCCTTCCTAAGCCAGGATTCATACATGGCTAGGACATCAGGGTTGGCGGAGTGTGCCAAAGCAGTGAATAAAACAAACTTAGGGAGGAGGCTTCTGATGAAAACATGCATGAAACCAAGGCTTTTACTGTTACAGAAGTCCACAAATGAGAGCGCCTGGGGAATAGGAGTGGAACTGGGGGCTTCAGTGCCTGGGTTCACCTCTACATCACCTTGAGGAACAGAGGAGGAATAGGATAAGGGTACGGCTAAAGGCTATAAGAACTGGTCGTCTAGTGCGTTGGGAGCAGATTTCTGGGTGTGGTGGAATAGATTCAGGGCATAATGTACAGACAAGGGTATGGTAGGATGTGAGTACAGTGGAGGTATACCTAGGCGTTGAGTGATGATGAGAGGTTTCTTCTCTGGAGTCACCAGTTAAGACAGGTGAGGTCTCCACATGTGTGTGGGATGGGACAAAAGAGTTATCTAATGCATATTGAGTGGGACTGAGGGCTCTACAGGGAAATAAAACAATAAGAACTAGCCAAGACAGCAGTAGACAAGGCATATTGACAGAGAGAGGCATAAAGCAATCACAGGTCTTGATCAGGAGATCTAAGACAACAACGTGTAAATGGCGATGAATGGGCACAGTGGGTCAGTTAGGTACATACAGGAACTGAGGCTGAGGCCGACAGGTAAACAAAATGAGGTACCGTGTTATTGAAACTGTCCAGGGGCATCAGCTATGTAGCCGAGTGATCATATGGTCAAAAGAGCAGCAGTAGTTGAGTCAGGGTGCCGTTCAGTCGTCACTACTACGCTAGGCGAGCAGGGGACACAGCGTTCCTGAAAGCTAGCGGGCCGGGGCTAGCAGATGGTTCTTCGGTGACATCATAACAGAATAGCCTGTTGAGACCACATCGGGCGATCATGTCGGCAGTCCAGTCGTGATGGATCGGCAGGGCTCTGTGTCGACAATAAAGGGTCCAGGCCAATTGGCAAAATATGTATTGTAGCCCTATAATTAGCTGGTATATGGGCTTAGCTCGAGGCTAGCTCAAGGCTTACTGGTGCTTACTTCAAGACAGAGGCGTTAGCTAACAGTAGCCACTCGTTTGCAGCTAGCTAGCTGCGATGATCCGGTGTAATGATCCAGAGCGGCAGGAATCTGGTGATGTGGTAGAGAGGAGCAATCCGATATGCTCTGGGTTGATATCTCACTGTGCAGACTGGCAGGTATTGTCCGAGCTAAGGCTGGCTGGTGACCGAGCTAATGGTGAAGACTGCTAGCCGTGGCTAACAAAGACTAGTAGCTAGTTAGCTGGCTAGCTTCAGATGGATGTTCCAGTTATAAGGTCTAAAAAATAGCAGATCCGTACCACATTGGGTGAGGTGGGTTGCAGGAAAGTATATTTAGTTCGTAGATAGAAAGTGAGATTAAGATTTATACGAAAAAAGGCATCTATTTACACAGGATAAGACAAAGACAAACACACACGTCCTACTGCTACGCCATCTTGGAATGTATCTCTTGACTTGCTATGTCTTGTCTCCCAACCTCTATATTTTTGCCATCTCTCTCTACTAGTCTTTTATAACATTATTCTCTATCCTGTTTTTAGCATTAATTTATCTATTCCTACTATTTAGTCTGTCAAAACCGCTGAGCGAGGACAGAGTTGTTATTTTACCTGAGGGCACGATATGCATTCTCTCTTCCTCTAGCTCTTTTTGAATCTGTCAAATTGCCAATTGAGTGAATTTGATCTGTTGCTTTCCACTTACCTTTCATCCCCCTTTCGCATGCCAGGGTGCCTGGTAAGAGTCAGAATAGAGGGGGGTGAGGGAGAGATGGAAGGAGGATGAAGTTGCAAATTGGCTCTGCCCTAAAGTGTGACCCATAAACTGGATTGGTGTGACCTCAGCAATATAACACAGATGACTGTAACAGATGTCTGGTGTTTTTATATAGAACTCAATGTGAACTGGTTGTGTAGGAACCTCATGCTATTCAAAGCTTCCTGGCTGGTTCCTTAAGTAGTGCATTTGATTGTCAGTCAACCATCAGCCTGCTGTGTGTCCTAAACATCGTCCTCTTGTGCAACGAGTGTGTGCAAGGACGACTCATCACCTAAGAATGGGTGGATATTTCACACCCAGTCTTCCTGGATCTGTTACATGATTTGCAGCAGCAGGTGATGTTATCAGCTGGAGAGCAGTTATGAGTCATTGTTTCTGGGAGAGTAACCTAACCCTGTCCTCTCGAACGTGTGTTGTTTATTCTGCTCTTTAAATGCAGTTTCTATGGTAATTATGTCTTTACCATTGACTATGATGGGCTTATGTTTGTATTGAAACAGTTTTGAAACTTTCCCACTCAGTTCGATGTTGAACTCTTGTGTTAATACGTATTTGGCTGCTGCACTTATCAACTTACCTACATAAGAATTTCTGCCAGCTGGTACAACTCAACAGCCAATAAGAGTGGAATTCAGACCAGCCTTCAGCTTTAAGCCTCGCTCAGTCTGTACTGTGGTCTAGTAAGACACAGACACTCTGTACTCTAAGATGGCGCTGGAATGTAGAACCAACTAGCTCAAGCCTAGTTCATAGTCCTACAGGCTCTAGTTTTGTCCTGTCGAGTGCTGCAAGGAGAGACCTAGTTAAGCTGCAGCTGGCCCAAAACAGAGCGGCACGTCTTTTTCTTCATTGTAATCAGAGGGCTGATATAAATGCTATGCATGCCAGTCTCTCTTGGCTAATAGTTTAGGAGAGACTGACTGCATCACTTCTTTTTATAAGAAACATTAATGTGTTAAATTCCAAATTGTTTGCATAGTCAACTTACACACAGCTCTGACACACACTTACCCCACCAGACATGCCACCAGGGGTCTTTTCACAGTCCCCAAATCCAGAAATATTTTCAAGAAAGCATACAGTATTATATAGAGCCGTTATCGCATGGAACTTCCTTCCATCTCATATTGCTCAAATAAACAGCAAATCTGGTTTAAAGAAAACAGATAAAGCAACCCCTCACAGCACAACGCCTCTCCTCTATTTGGCCAAGTTAGTTTGTGTATTTATTGATATGTAGGCTACGTGTTCCTTTTTTAAATTGATGTAGTTCTGTCTTTGATCTGTCCTTGTCTATTAATGTCATGTTTTGTGTGGACCCCAGGAAGAGTCGCTGATGCTTTCGCAACAGCTAATCGGGATCCTAATAAAATACCAAATTCTGTAACATTACTGTTGGAGTCATACTGTAGAGTTAGTTAGGGCCTAGTCTATAGAGGAAATGTATCCCTTTTTTACGAATAGGGCAGCACATTCAGTAGGCCAATTTTATCATTTTCTTTCCCCATGCCTTCATTTTCTGTCTTGTAATAAGTGTCATGCCACTCACTTCTCCCTCTCCAGCAGATGATGAGGTGGACTTGCAGCAGAGTACGACAGGGAGTGAGGGGGGGAACTCATCAGGCGGAACCCCTCCCTCCAAACGCAAGGGCAAGTTCTCCAGCTTCGGGAATATGTTCAAGCCCTGGAAGTGGAGGAAGAAGAAGAGCAGTGAGACGTTTCTGGAAACCTCAATAGGTACATCCCCTTTAGAAGTAGTCAAATTGATGGATGGATTGTACATCATTATAAGGACGTGTTGAAGTTTAATGTTTTCTTATATCTTACTGATTCTGAACAAGACTGTGCTAGACTGATGAGCTAAAGCCTAGACGTTACCTTTAAGAGAGCTTAAGTCTTCATCGTCTCAGATAAGGTTACTCATCAAGCCACCTCTGTTATGGGGAAATTAAAAATATTTGTTTACTTTCAGTGTTGGAGAGGAAGATCTCAGTAAGGAGACCTCGTCAGGAGCTGATCGACAGAGGAGTGCTGAAAGAACTCCCAGAGAATGGTATGCAGATTAGCGCCCGTGTCCACAAAGCCTGTCAGTAGGAGTGCTGGTCTAGGATCAGGCCTTTTGATCATAATAAAAAAAAGATTACATGGACAGATTACATGGACAGATCCTAGATCAGTGGATACGGGCCCTGATCATAGTGGAGTAGACAAAGACCTACATAGATACTAGTAGCCTATAATTTATCAACGGGAAACAAAACCAATAGTAGGGTAACACTTTTAGAGAATGCTGAGTTGTAGAGAATATCTTTGCTGACCTCAAATTCCTTATCAGAATGTATTTCTGTGTGACAGAGGGCAACGATGTGAACCATTCCAAAGGTCCGGTGGTGAAGAATGGCCAGCCAGTACCTATGGATGTTGACCAGGTCTCAAAGTCAGGGATCAAGGTGTCCCGGGGGGAGGCAGGCCCAGGGCTCAACCCCACCTGGCTACCCCAGGGAGAGGACCCACGGCGGGGCAGCGTCCCTTCAGACGACCCCCGGAGCAGGAGCCGGGTGCCCTCTGACGCCTCGCGCTCCAACCGAGCCCCACTGGACGTAGACTCACATGCCAGGCTATCGGCCATAGATCTGGAGAGACGGAGTAGAGTGCCGTCTGACGTGTCAGAGAGGAGAGGAGGGTCACTACCGAGGGGACCTGCTCCGGAGGAGAGGAGGCAACGGAAAGAGGATAAAGAGGACAAGAGAGAGGAGAGGAGAGACGGGAAAGAGGACAAGAGAGAGGAGAGGAGAGACGGGAAAGAGGACAAGCGAGAGGAGAGGAGAGAGGGGAAGGAGGACAAGCGAGAGGAGAGGAGAGACGGGAAAGAGGACAAGCGAGAGGAGAGGAGAGACGGGAAAGAGGACAAGCGAGAGGAGAGGAGAGACGGGAAGGAGGACAAGCGAGAGGAGAGGAAAGACGGGAAGGAGGACAAGCGAGAGGAGAGGAGAGACGGGAAGGAGGACAAGCGAGAGGAGAGGAGAGACGGGAAGGAGGACAAGAGAGAGGAGAGGAGAGATCCTCGTGATGAGAGGGAGGAGAGAGAAAGAAAGGATCGGTGGGAGAGGGAGGTGAGAGACAGGGAGAATCGACGGGAGAGGGAGGAAAGCGACAACAGGGAAAAGAGAGACCGGAGAGAGGAGAGGGAAAGGAGGGACAGAGATGATCGAGAGGTGGAGAAGGAGGACAAGGAGAAGAGAGGAGAAAAATATGACAGAAGAGAGGGAAACGAGAGAAGAGATGATCGTGAGAAAAGAGATGACAGGAGAGACGTGAAGAGAGATGATCGAGAGAAGAGGGATGACAGGAGAGATGACCGGGAAAGAAAAGACGACCGGTACAAGATAATAATTTGTGAAAAGTCAGACGAAAGGAGAGATGATCGTGATCGCAGAGATGATGGGGAAAAAAGAGGGGAGGAGAGGGATAGGAGGAGTCCTCCTCCTAGGGCTGCTAAACCAGAGACCCTCTTGAGACCTATAGAAGAGGGTCATCCTGTGGTCAGACTTCACTCTGAGATGGAGCTAAGGCAGAGTCTCCAGAAGACCTCCTCAGAGGACCTCCGTAGCAGGGTCCGCCCTGCCTCTGAGGCTTACCGCGGGAGCACCCTGCCCAGGTACATGCCATCTGAGGAGACCAAAGTAGGGGAGACCCGCGGACGAGCAGGTAAGACACAGCCTGTGACGTAAAATTCAATGCATTTACTTGTACGTCTGAAGGTTGCTCTGAAGTTCCACCCAGTTTATTGGGCACTTTGCAAGTGCAGTGTGTTACTGTCTGCTAGTTGAGTGTCTAGGAGATTCAGTTATGTATATCTGGTAACTCTGTGAATCTCCTTGTTCTCACCCCTGTGAAGTGTGTATGGACTTGACCAGAATCCGTCTTTAGTTAATCTGTTAAAAAGCTGCTTATTGTCCAACGTTGAGTTGCAGCTTATCTCAGCTCTGTGTTCTATGTGCTTAGCACTGTATAGTAACAGTATGCTTGTTGTGGTTGCACTTTGAGCCCCGGGACCAGGGGAAATAGAAACTCCTTTTGTCCTCCTGACCTCTCTCTGTGTGTGTCCTGTTCCTGTCTGTAGAGTCCACTGGTGTCCGCTTCGCCCCTGGCCACACCCCAGATCCTGACTCCATCCATGACTCCTCCCGTAGAGAGCCGCCTCCTACCAAACAGGCCATGCTCCCTCCTAAGAGCCACCCCACTATCACCACCTCCACGGAGCCTGTCCGGACCTCCACCCCACCCTCCTCCTCTACCTCCCCTGCTGTAGCGGTGGCCAAGCCCACCAGGACTGTCTCCCTGGTCATCAGTGATGACCCTCCTTCCACCCACTCCAACCCTATCCCCCCTGTACGGTCCATCCAGGTAACCCCCTCCTCCACCACGGGGGAATTGGCCACTCCTCCCCCCGTACCCCCCCATGCCAAGCAGCCACCTGTACCCCCACCCAAACCCACCAACCGCAACAGCAACCCTGCTCTGCTTGGTAAGTTTACCCTGCCTCTGCTTGGTGAGTTTACCCTGCCTCTGCTTGGTGAGTTTACCCTGCCTCTGCTTGGTGAGTTTACCCTGCCTCTACTTGGTGAGTTTACCCTGCCTCTGCTTGGTGAGTTTACCCTGCCTCTGCTTGGTGAGTTTACCCTGCCTCTGCTCGGTGAGTTTACCCTGCCTCTACTCCCTGTTTGTACTGCTGTTTCACTCCATAATGTACTGCGTTTAATTGTACTACGTGGGTTTATGGATGAGTTAAGTCCTGTACCCTTCAAGTAAAGTGTTACAATTATGTTTGACCTTTTTGAACCCAAAGCAATGAGACTGTTGTTTTTAAGTGTCTTTTTCTGTATAATGGTTAGTCTCGATGCGTACTGAAACGCAGGGTGTTGTTCTATACAGTACCTAGGCCTTTTCTCCTGGATTTGCTCAAATCCTGCGTCCTCTCGTCTGTCATCCTCCTTTTGAAAAAGGTCAAAGGTAATCGAGGAGAGGGAATGTGGATGAAAATGCTCTTGTATGAAGTGACTCGCATTCTCCACTCGCTCGTCATCAGGCAAATTACGTTTACAGAGGTGGATCCCAAAATTAGTGCGAAGTGATAAAACAAATTAAGTTAGTTGTGCAAGACATTTTCAGTAGCATATTGTTTTTAAATGTTTGCATAATTTTCTCCTTCAAGAAAACAACAGCTGATTCAAAAGGGGTGTGACAGATTTCAAAACTCTGCCGCAAAGTACTCCGGTAGGAGACACTTGTGCTCCCTCGCCAAAAGGAGGCTATCGAGGAGGGGAGAACCAGCTTCCGTTTGCCTATTAGCAATTTGACACACTCCTCAACCACTCATCAGTTTCCTGCTCACTGAGAAGGGAGGGCGGAGGACAGACTTTTGCCCAAACGAGAAAAGGCGCTAGTCTGCATTTTTCAGTGTACATCGAGACAGTCTCCAAAGAGAGGGGCAGGCAAGGGTTTGTCTTTGCCGCGTTTATGCAAGCACAACATACGCACACACATTGCCGCACTGGCACTCCTCCGACAGGCTGGGAGTGACTCCGGAGCGTCCAGTGCTCTGATTGGCTGCCTCAGTGTTCTGTGTCTTCTGACCCAGCATGCTGCAGCTGCCCTAGGTCGGAGCCCATCCCAACAGTCAATATAGTAACAGTTGTTGTGACGCAATTAGAAAATTCCTATGCCATTCTGAAGGTGTGGTCCTCATAGATGCGTTACTCCATTTCACACTCACTCAGCATTCATACAGCGGACATCTGCTGAACATAAAGTCGTGTACTGCGGAAATGATAGTATTCATCATTTGGATCTCCTCTCTGATAGGCTTTCAGAGTCTGTATTCTGATTGGCTGCTACAGTGACACACTGACACACACCTCACGGTTCAGTTCTTCCTACTCAGCAAGTCTTAAGTCCTGCAGCTGCTGTTATTTTCCCTCCATGTCTCCTGGCTAATCCCAGGGGTCAGTGGTTATATCATATACACACAGTGTACAAAACATTAGGAACACCTGCTCTTTCCATGACATAGACTGACCAGGTGAATCCAGGTAAAAGCTATGATCCCTTATTGATGTCACATGTTAAATCCACTTCAATCAGTGTAAATCAAGGTGAGGAGACGGGTTAAGTAATGATTTTTAAGCTTTGTGTGCCATTGAGGGTGAATGGGCAAGACAACAGATTTAAGTGCCTTTTGAACAGGTTATGGTAGTAGGTGCCAGGGGAACTGGTTTTTGAGTGTGTCAAGAACTGCAACACTGCAAGGTTTTTCACACTCAACAGTTTCCCGTGTGTATCAAGAATGGTCCACCACCCAAAGGATATCCAGCCAACTTGACACAACTGTGGGAAGTGTTGGAGTCAACATGGGCCAGTGTCCCTGTGGCATGCTTTCGACATTTTGCAGAGCCCAAGCCCCTACGAATTGAGGCTGTTCTGAGGGAAAAGGGGGGTGCAACTCAATATTAGGAAGGTGTTCCTAATGTTTTGTACACTCAGTGTATATAACCCTGTCATATTGCAAACATCCATTCTCTCTGTTGGAGAACAGTGGTTTATGTATCATCACAATATGTACATACAATAGGTCTACATCCTCACCAGACAATCATGTATTTATCTGTCGGCTTTCTATCCTTAGAGCCTAAATATTGGATTTAGTAAGATATTAGTTTAGATATTAATTGATCTGCCTAGCTGGGCAACAGTGACCAGTTATTCAGTGTCCCGCACCTTCAAGCAGCCTACTGAAGGCCTTGACCTCTGACCTCCCTCATCTCTGTCAGTGTCCACATTGAACAGGGCCTCCAGGGTCCAAGGTCCCCTTCCTCATCACTACTGTACGAGCTGGAGAAGGCAGGGGGAGCTGGGCCTGTACCTTTCCCTGCCCACCTACCTCCACCGCCGACGGGCTGAACAAGCCTGCTCAGGTACCCTGTCCTGAGGGGCACAACCCAAGCCTGCCATGCTGTGACGCTGTCCTTCTGAATAACCATAACCGCTCCACACCACCAAGTCTAATGCCCAACCGGTGTCTATAACAACTGGATAACTGTTCCCCATTCTGCCCATGGTGTGAAGCACCACCAGCATAGATCGATGGTCCCCTACTACTTCATTCATTGCATGTCGGATTGAGTTGTGGCTGAACTGACTGAACTAACTTGACTTGGCTGGAGTGAAAACAATGCATGGAAGTTAAGTGCCAGGCAGTGTGCCCCAGCTTGTTAGTTGTGTAATCTTTGACTTCGATGAAAGGTGAAAGGTCAAGAGAGACTGCGGAGACGTGTGAAATGACTTCAAAATAATGGATTCTGACTAATAAAATGCTTTTCTGGTTGTTTTCAAATGAGTCAGGCTTGAATACTGCTGTGGATGATTTCCATCTAAACCGAAGGGTTAGATGTGTACCATTTTGCTAATGTCCAGGCCTGATATCATCATGCTTTTTAAATATGTTCCATCCATCCACTGGTAAATCGTGCATTGTGCCTTCATGAAACTAAACAAGTCATGATAATCCTTTAACCAGGTTGCTTGAGTGTGAATGTGATGCCTTTTCTATTTCAGATTAATAACACTCTCTTTCCCTGTCAGTTCTGTTCTGTGTCTACTGCATGTCATTACTTGTAAATGACTACTATTCATTCTGTTGTGTGTTTTGTTCCATAGCGGAGCTCTCTCAGGCTGGCAGTGGTATCATCGTTGTTCCTGCCCCCACCAGGCGCTCTCCTCCCACTCCGCCCAAGAGGATGACCCCCGTCACCAAGCACCACTCTGGCGACCCGTCCCCTGAGCCAGAGACCTCGGGCCCCTCTGGTTCTGTCCCTGTCCCCATACCTACTGTCTCCGTACCCCCCAGCACAGACCGAGACGACACCAGGGACACCCTCAGGGCAGTAGGGTTCCAACTACCCACCTCTGACCCTGCACCAGCACCCCGACCTCTGTCCCATATACCCACGTCCACTCCCAGTTCCCACCCCCACTTACCGCTCCCCAACCCTGCCTCCGCCCCCCTCCCGGTCCCACTCCCCTTCCCTCAGAAGGACCCTCCCAGCCCCACCACCGAGCCGCCCAGCCACCCCCCAGCCTCAGTCCCAGCCATCCCCCTTCACATCCTGATCCAGCGGGCCCTGTGCTCCCCCAGCCCGGCTCAGGCTAACCCAGATGGGTCCCAGAGAGCCCACTCCATGCTGTTTGAGTCCCCCCCAGAGTTCCTCACTGAGCCTGGAGGCCGACGCTCCCTACCCGTCACCATAGAACCCCTCAGACTGTGAGTACACTACTTTATCATACTTCCATTTTGTCACAGCATATCTATTACCACAGTACAAGCGTGAACAATATTTACGCTGAGCTGAAAATGTGACTCTGATCATTGCAATAGAAAAAGACATGTACAGTTGAAGTCGGAAGTGTACATACACCATAGCCAAATACATTAAACTCAGTTATTCATAATTCCCTGTCTTAGGTCAGTTAGGATCACCACTTTTATTTTAAGAATGTGAAATGTCAGAATAATAGTAGAGTGATTTATTTCAACTTTTATTTCTTTCATCGCATTCCCAGTGGGTCAGAATTTTCCATACACTCAATTAGTATTTGGTAGCATTGCCTTTAAATTGTTTAACTTGGGTCAAACGTTTTGGGTCGCCTTCCACAAGCTTCCCACAATAGGTTGGGTGAATTTTGGCCCATTCCTCCTAACAGAGCTGGTGTAACTGAGTCAGGTTTATAGGCCTCCTTGCCTGCACATGCTTTTTCAGTTCTGCCCACACATTTTCTATGGGATTGAGGTCAGGGCTTTGTGATGGCCACTCCAATACCTTGACTTTGTTGTCCTAAAGCCATTTTGCCACAACTTTGGAAGTTTGCTTGGGGTCATTGTCCATTTGGAAGACCCATTTGCTACCAAGCTTTAACTTCCTGACTGATGTCTTGAGATGTTGCTTCAATATATGCACATAATTTTCCTCTCTCATGATGTCATCTATTTTGTGAAGTGCACCAGTCTCTCCTGCAGCAAAGCACCCCCACAACAAGATGCTGCCATCCCCCGTGCTTCACAGTTGGGATGGTGTTCTTCGGCTTGCAACCTCCCCCTTTTTCCTCCAAACATTACAATGGTCATTATGGCCAAATAGTTCTATTTTTGTTTCATCAGATCAGAGGACATTTCTCCAAAAAGTACGATATTTGTTCCCATGTGCAGTTGCAAACCGTAGTCTGGCTTTTTTATGGCGGTTTTGGAGCAGTGGCTTCTTCCTTGCTGATCGGCCTTTCAGGTTATGTCGAAATAGGACTCGTTTTACTGTGGATATAGATACTTTTGTACCTGTTTCCTCCAGCATCTTCACAATGTCCTTTGCTGCTGTTCTGGGATTGATTTGCACTTTTCGCACCAAAGTACGTTCATCTCTAGGAGACAAAGCGCGTCTCCTTCCTGAGCAGTATGACGGCTGCGTGGTCCCATGATGTTTATACTTGCATACTATTGTTTGTACAGATGAACATGGTACCTTCAGGCGTTTGGAAATTGCTCCCAAGGATGAACCAGACTTGTCGAGGTCTACAATTTATTTTTCTGAAGTCTTGGCTTATTTCTTCTGAGTTTGAAGGTAGGCCTTGAAATACATCCACAGGTACACCTCCAATTGATTCAAATGATGTCAATTAGCCTATCAGAAGCTTCTAAAGCCATTATGGAATTTTATGGAATTTTCCAAGCTGTTTAAAGGCACAGTCAACTTAATGTATGTAAACTTCAGACCCACTGGAATTGTGATACAGTGAATTGTAAGTGAAATAATCTGCCTGTAAACAATTGTTGAAGAAATTACTTGTCATGCACAAAGTAGATGTCCTAACCAACTTGCCAAAACTATAGTTTGTTAACAAGAAGTTTGTGGTGGTTGAAATGACTTTTAATGACTCCAACCTAAGTGTATGTAAACTTCCGACTTCAATTGTATATGCATACTTCATACCCACTTGATCACACTCTATTCAACAGTCAGATTCCATTGTTAACATTTCTCCCTCTCTCTCCAGACCTGAGGATGATGACTTTGACATGGAGGAGGAGTTGGAGAAGCTTCATCCCAGACGGATGCTGCCCCCCAGGCAGCCTGAGCTGGAGCCCAGGAGCAGGAGGGGTCTGGTGGTTGATCCCAGGGTCAGTGTAATCCCAGAGGGCCGGGGGCCCGGAGACAGCAGTGAGGAGGATGAGGAGACAGACTCTGACGGGCCCATCCTCTACAGAGATGACGATGAAGACGAGGACGATGATCCACCAAGTAAGTAGACCTGAAGTCTGGTGATAATGTCATAAGGGTCTGGTGTTGATTTAGTGTGTAGATCTGAAGTCTGGTGATAATGTCACGTGGGTCTGGTGTTGATTTCAATCTCAGAAGTCAAACTCAAAGTAAGTACAGTACTATCAAGGAAGACCCTTTCGTTATTAGTAAAAACAGTATAAATAAGGGAAATTCCAAATCGGTCTTTCTATTTTCTTCCTTCATTGTATGTATTTTACTACTTGCAGGTAAAGCTAACCCAAACGAGAAGTGTAATCTGAGAAGTTTACAATTTTCAAATGTGATGGAGAGCGAAAGTATTGTCCCATGTTACTGGAACTGTTTGTCTGCACCACCCAGGTGCCTTGGCCAGCCGCGTGACAAGGAAGGACACCCTGGCTCTGAAGCTGGAGAGACAGCAGGAGAGAGATGAGCGGGAGGGAGGACAGGTACAAGACGGAGTCGGCTGGCAGAGCAGGGAGCAGTGGGAGGCACTCAAGAACAAGATCGGTACCACGCTCAACAGGTAACTACATCTAGAGATCAGTGTGAATTGGGGAGGGGGGTGTTCCCATACCCTAAACGTGTGTGTGTTGTGTGTTTCTCTAATCAGGAGGTTGAGTCAGAGACCCACAGCAGAGGAGTTGGAGCAGAGAAACATCCTTCCAGGTAACTCTCTTTCCCTCTTTCTCTGTCACTTCTATTTTTTGTCAATATCAACTTCATGCTTCATCTCCACTCGCAGTTGCTTTAATGTCCTTCACCTCAAGATAGACAAGCATCTCTCTGGTTTTACTAGTAACCCAAAACGATCGATTACGATACATTAGTCTGTCTGCCCTATAGATTCCCCCTTGTGGTCTGTACGTGTACTTACATACAATAAAAGCGATGGCTTGATTCATGGTGCAATTTGACCATTGCACTTGTTTGTTCTTGAGTTTAGCATTGGCACCAAAACGGTACTGCCAACACTTTTTAGAATTTGATATCATATTGTCCAAAAGGTATTTTCACTCATGTAGCCTGCAGGTAAAGTTTTTCACGTTTGTCTTCTGGTTATCTTAAGATTCTGAAAGCACTACTTAAAAGCGTTGTCCTTAGACAGCTCTGTAAAAGGACACCATAATATTCAGACTGCAGTGTATCTAAGACAATGCACTTCCTTGTCCCAGAGGGTAAAGACTGATTAAAACGACTCCCGTTACTCCTGTGCTGTGTAGACGCCAGGAGAAGCTCAGGGCCTGGAGTGCTGGTCTAGGATCAGGTCCCCCCCTGACAATATAATAATATTCATTATGATCTAAAAAGGAAAAACGGATTCTAGATCAGCACTCCTATTCTGATACGCTTAGTGAATATAGACCCTGGTCCAGTCTACTATTTTCTCTTTCTCTCTCTCTGACTAGAGGCATGTTATTGTTCTGTCTCTGATGGGATGGAATGTCTTGTCTTATTGTAGCCAGGAATGAAGCTGATATCAGGGCAGAGCGGAGCGAGATCAAACGCAGACTCACCAGAAAGGTTAGCCTTAATCACTCACTCACACACACACCTAACACACACACAAACACTGCAGAATTTAAACACATTTAGATACAGTACACCAACGTGCATACACACACACCGGTGACAAAGCAATCGTACACGGATATACAAATAAAACACTGAAATGTAACTAACCAGAGTTTATCATTTTAGTTCGACAGTCAGTCAGTGTGTTTTCTGTCTACCTCCCCCCAGCTGTCCCAGAGGCCCACCATAGCAGAGCTTCAGGCCAGGAAGATCCTGCGTTTCCATGAGTATGTAGAGTGTACCACGACTCAAGACTACGACCGCCGTGCAGACAAACCTTGGACCAAGCTCACTCCCTCCGACAAGGTGAGTCGCAGTTAAGCGACTAACCAAATACATTGTAGATTGTAAAAAATGGTATCAGTGCTCTTCAACTATAGTATAGAGTGAGAAATCTTTGTACCTTTATACTAGGAAGTCCTGAGGTTCTTTACTTAACCATTTCAGCAGGGTTTTGAATTCCAGACATACAGTTGAAGTTGGAAGTTTACGTAGACCTTAGCCAAATACATTTAAACTCAGTTTTTCACAATTCCTGACAATAAATCCTAGTAAAAATTCCCTGTCTTAGGTCAGTTAGGATCACCACTTTATTTTAAGAATGTGAAATATCATACACTCAATTAGTATTTGGTAGCATTGCCTTTAAATTGTTTAACTTGGGTCAAACGTATTGGGTCGCGTTCCACAAGCTTCCCACAATAAGTTGGGTGAATTTTGGCCCATTCCTCCTGACAGAGCTGGTGTAACTGACTCAGGTTTGTAGGCCTCCTTTCTCGTACACGCTTTTTCAGTTCTGCTCACACATTTTCTATAGGATTGAGGTCAGGGCTTTGTGATGGCCACTCCAATACCTTGACTTTGTTGTCCTTAAGCCATTTTGCCACAACTTTGGAAGTATGCTTGGGGTCATTGTCCATTTGGAAGACCCACTTGCGACCAAGCTTCAACTTCCTGACTGATGTCTTGAGATGTTGCTTCAATATATCCACATAATTTTCCTGCCTCATGATGCCATCTATTTTGTGAAGTGCACCAGTCCCTCCTGCAGCAAAGCACCCTGACAACATGATGCTGCCACCCCCGTGCTTCACGGTTGGGATGGTGTTCTTTGGCTTGCAAGCATCCCCCTTTTCCTCCAAACATAACGATGGTCATTATGGCCAAACAGTTCTATTTTTGTTTCATCAGACCAGAGGACATTTCTCCAAAAGTACGATCTTTGTCCCCATGTGCAGTTGCAAACCTTAGTCTGACTTTTTTATGGCGGTTTTGGAGCAGTGGCTTCTTCCTTGCTGAGCGGCCTTTCAGGTTATGTCTATATAGGACTTGTTTTACTGTGGATATAGATACTTCTGTACCCGTTTCCTCCACCATCTTCACAAGGTACTTTGCTGTTGTTCTGGGATTGATTTTAACTTTTCCAAAGTACGTTCATCTCTAGGAGACAGAACGCGTCTCCTTCCTCAGCGGTATGACGGCTGTGTGGTCCCATGGTGTTTATACTTGCGTACTATTGTTTGTACAGATGAACGTGGTACTTCAGGCGTTTGGAAAATTGCTCCCAAGGCTCCAACCAGACTTGTGGAGGTCTACAATTTGTTTTCTGAGGTCTTGGCTGATTTATTTTGATTTTCCTATGATGTCAAGCAAAGAGGCAGTGAGTTTGAAGGTAGGCCTTGAAATACGTCCACAGGTACACCTCCAATTGACTCAAATGATGTCAATTAGCCTATCAGAAGCTTCTAAAGCCATGACATAATTTTATGTAATTTTCCAAGCTGTTTAAAGGCACAGTCAACTTAGTGTATGTAAACTTCTGACCCACTGGAATTGTGATACAGTGAATTATAAGTGAAATAATCTGTCTGTGAAACAATTGTTGGAAAAATTACTTGTGTCATGCACAAAGTAGATGTTCTATCTGACTTGCCAAACTATAGTTTGTTAAGAAGAAATATTTGGAGTGGTTGAAAAACGAGTTTTAATAACTTCCGACTTCAACTGTATACTGTGTCAAACTAAAATCCCAGAATGCAGTATAACCACTGCTTAATGGCTTTGCTGAGTTGTCCCCAGAGTATTACCTGGACCAGTTAAGCTATGAGAAGAGGTTGAAACATAAATTATTGCATACTTTCTGCTATTGAGGTTCAAAATCCCTGAGGAAAAAAATTATTTGACCTTTTCTTAGATTAAAACTGAAATCTTAAAACATTTGCTGTTTAGTTTTTTTAATTTGCAGGACTTTTATTGACAAGTTAAAATCTTGAGAGGTTGATATTTATGAGTTTTGAGGTTCCAGGATTTGGATATGAGGCAGTGTGCTGTCGCAAATACGTCTGACAGCTGGAGAGAAGAACATACTCTTTGGCTCCATTTTCATTTTATTCATATCCAAGAAAGACGGAATTCTGAACTGTAGGCACTGATCGTTTGATCTGTTTCTGTACTGTACATTATTACCGAGTAGACCTGCTCTTAACGAGTAGACCTGCTGCCTGTACAGTGCATCACATAACACCTGACTCAATCTCTGCTCTCTGTTCTATTCAATCTAGGCTGCCATCCGCAAGGAACTGAACGAGTTCAAGAGCTCCGAGATGGAGGTTCACGAAGAGAGCAGGATCTACACCAGGTTAGAGTCCTATCCAATACCAATATTTTATTTTATTTACCCATCCCCTGACCGGGACCCCAAACGAACTAAGGTTTCTCTAAAACTCGAACTGTGGTTGAAATTTTGCAAGTTGAAACCCTAGATCTTCTTAGTCAGTGCACATTATGACTTTCCTCTGTCCCCACTCCTCAGATTCCATCGGCCTTAGCTGTTCTCCCTGGCCCGGCTGCAGAACAAGCACTTAAATGCAATACTGAGCCGGGGGTTGCAGGACTGCAATACGGTGCACACAGACCCCTGGTGACTGCAATTTCCACAGCCCCCTGTCCTGGCACAAGCCTGTTCCTCTCCTGTAAGGAACACTATTGATGGCTACATCTGAAACCATGGACTAGAGGTATAGCCTGTCTAACCATGGACTAGAGGTATAGCCTGTCTAACCATGGGCTATGGATGTGGCCCCTCAGTCCATCCAGTCATTGTTAAAACAAGGGACTATGGATGTGGCCCCTCAGTCTATCCAGTCATTGTTAAAACCACAGACTAGAAGTGTGGCCGATAGATAAACGACTTGCATCTAAAACCATGGACTAGGGATTTGGCCTGTTGGCCAAACCACTTACTGTTAAAACCATGGACTAGAGGTGACCTCCATCGGTCCAACCCCTTGCATATGAATCCATGGGACTACTTGTACTACTGTACTCCAGCGTTGATCTGCCTGACCAGACAACCCACAGGGAGAGCTGGAGAAGAACTAGCTGGACGAGGTGTAGTGGTTTAGGCCTATTTCAGCTGCCATTTTGTAGGTTCCCTGTGCCAACACTGACTATCAGAATAGGAAGGACAAGAGGAACAGACGGCGATTGTGACAAAGGATGTCCTGTTTTGTTCCTCACATCCATTCTCTGTCGTTCCCTAAAGCGAGAATGTTCCCAAGAGGCCTTTACTGTACCTGGTTTTTATAGTTCCTTCAACACTTTGCCCTATTTTTATTTGAGAACAGAAAATAATTGAATACGTATTGATTGTTGATCATGACGATGGTCAACATTAGTACACGGTAGTATTAATGATTTAATGTTCAACTAAATGTGATGCAGAACTTTGTTAGACTACATGACGCTGGTGAAACCCTCCAACGTGTGTTTATGGGTACCCAATGGTACCGACCTTATCTCTAATGGGACAACACATGGAGTGGTACGGAAACTGTACGGAGTAAATGTGAAATCGCTATAGCTAGTCTACATGTCGGTGATGGGTTTAGTTGTCCAACCACAAGACATTAGTTAAATTGAAACTCAAATGTGGTGTCTGCTAGTCAGCTATCTAGCTGTGTTACATAGACCTTATTCAGCATCGCACCATTTTCCCCATACACAATGATGTGCATTTTAACTGTGTTCTGTTGATTATGTAAGTGATTTTGTGACAGCCCATAATATAAGCTGACTAATCGTTTGTTCAGCGTAGTAATAAGGAACCATATTGTTAAAATGGACATTTAGAGTAAAACAAATAAGGAAGTTGTACAATTTGAAACGTTAGAACTAATATAATTTAAGACACAACCTAAAGCTTACATACACTATAATTATTTAACGGTTAGTGTTGAAAGACTGCGGCAGGAACATGGATATATTTTTACTTCACAAATAGTTTTGTTACTTTGTGTATGTAGGCCATTGGTTGGCCTCAGCTGTATAGACTTATCCTGTAGATTGATTGAATTGACTTTATATTATGTCTTCCTAACGTTAACACAAAATTGTTTTTAAATGTAATTAAAGAGTTACAACAGTGCTATTTTCTAATAATGTTACAGAAATTGGTACCGAAAGAGGGTTCCCTTATTTTACAGATGTTTTTTATAAAGAGATCTTTAAAATGATTTGCAAACCTACTGTATAAATGAATGGTCAACTCGCACTCAAATTAAAATAAATGGTTTACCATCCTAAAGAATGTTGTCAACTTGTCAATATCCCAACACTTGCCTTTTGAAGAACACTCCAGGTGAGGGCAGTGTTATACTGTACAAACTCTTGTTTGGCTGCATCTTCAAACTGTTCTGGGTGGAAATCTCAGGGAAATGTGTGTTTTGGGTCAACAATAGTCAAACTGTTATGAATCTTCACTATCATCATACATGCAGATAAAACGTGTAGCTTAACTCTGGCAATAGAGTATTCTTGTATTCTTCAACTGTTGATACATGGGATAAACAGCCTTCCTTGATCAGACATGTTATATCATAATGCACATCAAACCCCAAGTTAAATCGGGTCCTATTTGCTCCTCTCTTTACAGCCTTTGAAATGCTAATTATCAAGCCACGTAATAGAGACACGTTCATTGTGCCCACTCGACCTCATGTTAGTTCTTCTAAGCCAATTAGCTGTAGAATATTGTTATGCAAGTTTTTTAGCAAAGTGAATATCTAATACTCTTCTACTCTTTCTTTCTTTATTGCCTTTCATCTTTGCTGATGTATTCTGTTTTTATTGTTCCATTTCTTTTCTTTCATTGAGTCCTTGGACTATCAATTGTGGACAATGTGTTCCACCCACAATAGCCGTCCTCTCCTTACCGATACCAACGTCATTCAGAACAGCTGCACCATCGAGAGCATCTTGACTGGCTGCATCACTGCTTGCTATGGCAAATACACCGCCCTCGATCGCAAAGCTCTACAGAGGGTGGTGCGGATGGCACAGTACAGCACTGGGTCCGAGCTCCCTGCTATCCAGGACCTCTATATCAGCCGGTGTGTCAGGAAGGCCTGGAAAATTAACGAAGACTTCAGCCACTCAAGCCGTAGACTTCACTCTGCTACCATCCGGCAAACGGTACTGGAGCATCTGCTCTTGGACCGGTTCTACCCCCAAGCCATGAGACTGCTAAATACTCCGGGTATACATTTAGTGAACTATCTTGCATGGACTCTATGCCCACTTTAAACGGGTTGGCTGACAATGTCACAAATTATGCGTGCACATCTGAGGTCTGTGGTGTTATGATTCGGAATGGTCAGATAGTTGGCAACATTGGCAAGAAGCTGCCAAGCTGGGAGCTGCCAAGCTGAACCTCGGCAAGACGGAGCTGCTCCTCCTCCCAGGGAAGGACTGCCCGTTCCATGATCTCGCCATCACGGTTGACAACTCCCTTGTGTCCTCCTCCCAGAGTGCTAAGAACCTTGGCGTGACCCTGGACAACACCCTGTCGTTCTCCACTAACATCAAGGCGGTGACCCGATCCTGTAGGTTCATGCTCTACAACATTCGCAGAGTACGACCCTGCCTCACACAGGAAGCGGCGCAGGTCCTAGTCCAGGCACTTGTCGTCTCCCGCCTGGATTACTGCAACTCGCTGTTGGCTGGGCTCCCTGCCTGTGCCATTAAACCCCTACAACTCATCCAGAACGCCGCAGCCCGTCTGGTGTTCAACCTTCCCAAGTTCTCTCACGTCACCCCGGTCCTCCGCTCTCTCCACTGGCTTCCAGTTGAATCTCGCATCCGCTACAAGTCCATGGTGCTTGCCTACGGAGCTGTGAGGGGAACGGCACCTCCGTACCTTCAGGCTCTGATCAGGCCCTACACCCAAACAAGGGCACTGCGTTCATCCACCTCTGGCCTGCTCGCCTCCCTACCTCTGAGGAAGCACAGCTCCCGCTCAGCCCAGTCAAAACTGTTCGCTGCTCTGGCACCCCAATGGTGGAACAAGCTCCCTCACGACGCCAGGACAGCGGAGTCAATCACCACCTTCCGGAGACACCTGAAACCCCACCTCTTTAAGGAATACCTGGGATAGGATAAAGTATCCTTCTACCCCCCCCCCCCCCCAAAAAAAAGATTTAGATGCACTATTGTAAAGTGGTTTTTCCACTGGATATCTTAAGGTGAATGCACCAATTTGTAAGTCGCTCTGGATAAGAGCGTCTGCTAAATGACTTAAATGTAAATGTAAAAATGTGGGGAATCGTAGTTGGCTCGTATCTTGTTACTGTGATACCATGTCTTGTTTTGACTCTTGTCATGTCTATGCTAATATGACAAAAATTTGCTAGCTAACCAACAACTGTGACTATGTACAGTATGAGAGACAAGTGCTCATTGTGCAAATGTTATTGTTTTCAATAAACATTTGGAAACTAAATATAGTTTACATGTTGTCAACAATCTAAGCCAACCCCATAGTTGTGCATTAATCGGATTTGTTGCAACCAATAAAAATGTAATTCTTTGGCCTGAATGAAAAGCGCTGTCTGGAGAACCAGGCACAGCTCATCACCCATCGAACACCATCCCTACTGTCAAGCATGGTTGTGGCAACATCATGCTATATTGAGGCCTTGAATGGAGCCACATGAATGCAGCCAAATACAGGGAAATCCTTGAACCTACCTGCTTCACAGTGCAAACAACCTTAGACTGATGCGAAGATGTACGTTCCAACAGGACAATGACCTCAAGCATACAGCCAAAGCAACACTGGAATGGCTTCAGAACAAGAATGTGAAAGTCCTTGTGTGGGCCAGCCAAAGCCCAGACTTGAATTTAATTTAAAATATTTGGAAAGACTTGAAGATTAATGTTCACTGTTGCTCCCCATCTAACTTAACAAAGCTTGATAAACTCTGCAGGGAGGAATGGGAGAAAATCCCCAAATCCAGATGTGCAAAGCTGATACAGACACCCAAGGAGACTCAAAGCTCAAAGGTGGTGCTTCAAACTATTCCTGTAGTTCATTTTCAATAAATGAATGTGCAAAAATGTGAAAAAAAAAATAATATATATATATATATAAAAAAAAAAATCATCTTGTCATTATGGGGTATTGTGTGTAGATGTAAAAAATATATTTTCTATATTTTGAATTCAGGCTGTAACAACAAAATGTGGAAAAAGTCAGGGATATGAATACTATCTGAAGGCACTGTGTGTACACACACACACACACTACACTGACACTCACAACCCCCCCACACACACACACACGCATGCTGACAACCCACGTTCACATTCATCATATACTGCTCCTATTCTGTACTTTTTTATTCTTATCTATCCTATTGCCTAGTAAATTTACCCTGCCTTTATGCACATGCACGGAGGATATACTGCTTTCTTGGGAACGGGCCCAAATCCTTGTCATTTGCGTGAAGAAAAGACGGAGAAAAGGGGGCGGAGGTCTGGCTGCCTTCTGAGAATTTGTAGGCGAGTGAGTAAACCTCCACTACCATCCGTTCTATTGGCCAACGTGCAATCACTGGAAAATAAAATGGATGATAGACGATCAAGGCTATCCTTCCAACGGGACATTAAAAACTATCTTATGTTTCACCGAGTCTAGGCTGATCGACGACACGGAAAATATAGAGCTGACGGGATTTTCCATGCATCGGCAGGACAGCGAGCTACGTCTGGTAAGACGAGTGGTGGGGGTGTGTCTATTTGTCAATAACAGCTGGTGGCGATGTCTAGTATTAAAGAGGTCTCGAGGTATTGCTCACCTCAGGTAGAGTACCTTATGATAAGCTGTAGACCACACTATCTACCAGGAGAGTTTATCTATATTATTTGTAACCGTCTATTTACCACTACAAACTGATGCTGGCGCTAAGACCGCACACAACCAGCTGTATAAGGCCATAAGAAAACAAGAAAATGCTCATCCAGAAGTGGCGCTCCTAGTGGCCGGGGACTTTAATGCAGGCAAACTGAAATCCATTTCACCTAATTTCTACCAGCATGTCACATGTGCAACCAGAGGGAAAAAAAACTCTAGACCACCTTTACTCCACGCACAGAGATGTTTACAAAGCTCTCCCTTGCCCTCTATTTGGAAAGTCTGACCATAATTCTATCTTCCTGATTCCTGCTTACAAGCAAAAACTAAATCTGGAAGTACTAGTGACTCACTCAATACGGAAGTGGTCAGATGACACGGATGCTACGCTACAGGCCTGTTTTGCTTGCACAGACTGGAATAACCTCAGTCATCAGCTTCACAGTGACCGTACATACATATCCCAACTATAAGCCATGGATTACAGGCAACATCGGCATCGAGCTAAAGGCTAGAGCTGCTGCTTTCAAGGAGTGGGACACTAATCAGGATACTTATAAGAAATCCCACTACGCCCTCAGACAAACCATCAAACAGGTAAAGCGTTAATACAGGACTAAGATTGAATCCTACTACACAGGCTCTGACACTCGTCAGATGTGGCAGGGCTTGAAAACTATTACGGACTACAAAGGGAAACCCAACTGTGAGCTGCCCAGTGACGCGAGCCTACCAGATGAGCTAAAGGCCTTTTATGCTCGCTTCGAGGCAAGCAACACTGAAGCATGCATGAGAGCACCAGCTGTTCCCAGACGACTGTGTGATATCGCTCTCGGTAGCGGATTTGAGGAAGACCTTTAAACAGGTCAACATTCGCAAAGCCGCAGGGCCAGACAGATTACCAGGACGTGTACTCAAAGCATGCGTGGACCAACTGGCAGGTGTTTTTTCAACCTCTCCCTGACCGAGTCTGTAATACCTACATGTTTCAAGCAGACCACCATAGTCCCTGTGCCCAAGGAAGTGAAGGTAACCTACATAAATTATTACCGCCACGTAGCACACACGTCTGTAGCCATGAAGTTCTTTGAAAGACTGGTCATGGCTCACGTCAACAGCATCATCCCGGATACCCTAGACCCACTCCAATTTTGCATACCAGATCCACAGATGACGCAATCTCAATCGCACTCCACATTGCCCTTTCCCACCTGGACAAAAGGAACACCCATGTGAGAATGCTGTTCATTGACTACAACTCAGCGTTCAACACCATAGTGCTCACAAAGCTAATCACTAAGCTAAGGACCCTGGGACTAAACACCTCCCTCTGCAGCTGAATCCTGGTCTTCCTGACGGGCCACCCCCAGGTTGTAAGGGTAGACAACAACACGTCCTCAACACTGGGGCCCCTCAGGGGTGTGTGCTTAGTCCCCTCCTGTACTCCCTGTTCACCCACGACTGTGTGGCCAAACACGACTCCAACACCATTAAGTTTGCTGACGACTCAACAGTGGTAGGCCTGATTACCAACAATGATGAGAGGTCAGAGACCTGGCAATGTGGTGCCAGGACAACAACCTCTCCCTCAATGTGAGCAAGACAAAGGAGCTGATTGTGCACTACAGGAAAAGGCGGGCGGAACAGGCCCCCATTAACATTGACGGGGCTGTAGTGGAACGGGTCGAGAGTTTCAAGTTCCTTGGTGTCCGCATCACCAACGAACTATCATGGTCCAAACATACCAAGACAGTCGTAAAAAGGACACGACAAAACATTTTCCCCCTCAGGAGACTGAAAAGATTTGGCATGGGTCCCCAGATCCTCAAAAAGTTCTACATCTGCACCTTTGAGAGCATCCTGACAGGTATGGCAACTGTAAGGCATCTGACTGTAAGGCGCTACAGAGGGTAGTGCGTACAGCCCAGTACATCACTGGGGCCAAGCTTCCTGTCATCCAGGACCTACTGTATATACTAGCCACTGTCAGAGGAAAGACTCAATTTGCCAAAGATTCCAGTCACCCAAGTCATTGACTGTTCTCTGCTATCACATGGCAAGCGGTACCGGAGTGCCAAGTCTAGGACCAAAAGGCTCCTTAACCCTTCTGCCCCCAAGCCATAAGACTTCTGAACAATTCCTCAAATGGCCTCCCAGACTACTTACATTGTTGCCTTACAACCTGGATTTAAAATTGTATTTTTGGGGGGTTTATATCATTTGATTTACACAACATGCCTACCACTTTGAAGATGCAAATTATAAACAAACAAGAAATAAGACAAAAAAAGAACTTGAGCGTGCATAACTATTCACCCCCCCCCCCCCAAAGTCAATACTTTGTAGAGCCACCTTTTGCAGCAATTATAGCTGCAAGTCTCTTGGACAGATCAATCTCCGCTGTGGAGTTTTGCAGCTCCTTCAGGGTTATCGCTGGTCTCTTTGTTGCCTCTGAGTAATGCCCTCCTTGCCTGGTCTGTGAGTTTTGGTGGGCGGCCCTCTTGGCAGGTTTGTTATGGTGCCATATTCTTTCAATTTTTTCTTTCCATTTTTTTAATAATGGATTTAATGGTGCTCTGTGGGATGTTCAAAGTTTCGGATATCTTTTTACAACGCATCCCTGATCTGTACTTCTCCACAACTTTGTCCTTGACCTGTTTGGAGAGCTCCTTGGTCTTCATAGTGCTGCTTGCTTGGTAGTGCCCCTTGCTTAGTGGTGTTGCAGACTCTGGGGCCTTTCAGAACAGGTGACTATATACTGAGATCATGTGACACTTAAATAAAGTCCACCTGTGTGCAATCAAACTAATTATGTGACTTCTGAAGGTAATTGGTTGCACCAGATTTTATTTAGGGACTTCATAGCAAAGGGGGTGAAAACATATGCACGCACCACTTTCCCTTTTTTAATTTATTTTACAATTTTTTGAAACAAGTTATTTTTTTCATTTCACTTCACCAATCTGGTCTATTTTATGTATGTCTATTAGATGAAATCCAAATAAAATCAATTTAAATTGCAGGTTGTAATGCAACAAAATAGGAAAAGCACCAAGGAAGTAAGTACTTTTGCAAGGCACTGTATGTAATAACTACTTTGACAATTTGGGACTCTGCCAGTGACTCCCCTCACTGGTGTATAAAATAGAGAGTAGAGTACTTATCTGGGGAGATGCAACACAGTACGATTTTGGCTCGCTCTTCATCAGTAACCTACATTGATCTCCAATCTACATTATAAATAAGATAGAAGTCTATATGCCCATGTAGTTTTGTATTTGATGTCAAAGCATTTAGCCAATGGGGCTCCCTGGTTCTGCCTTATTCAAGTTGCCATTGGCAACAATATGGTCCTGTTGAAAAAAATGTTCATGGTGTTTCTTCTGAAACAGTTGATCAAAATCCTGTTAGACCTTTCAAACACTGAAACATTAAAAAAAAAGATTTAATGTACCTTCTCAGCTCTTCGAATTGGTGGACCTTTCCAAGCTCCTGAAACAGTAAGCCTGATGTACTATAAGATTTCCTTCTGGGTTGTGAGATTGACATTTTAACATCAATCCCTACTATAACACTGACCCTACCTTTTCCTATTCAATGGACTGACGGATGCAGGGATCTCTCTCTACCATGTAATCGTTGTTGTCATGTAGACTACCTTAGGCTTAGTTTCCCATGACGGATGTGAGACGACCTCAGCATTGACTTCCTCTTCCTGTGGTTGACAGGCACATGGAATATTGTGTTGTCCGATATGTAAACGGAAGGTTGTGGAATGTAATGACAGTCATTTTACTGAGCTGAATGTCAACTGGCAATTTGCCGCTACTTACTTGATCACAAAACACCCAGTTATCTACCCATCTATCTATTTATGTCTATGTATTTGTTCACTTTAGTAAATTCTACTGTACAGGACATTATTGATCATGGATATGAATTTGGTGACATTTTGCTCCAACATATACAGTACCAGTCAAAGTTTGGACATATTACATTTTTTGTTGTTGTTATTTTTACTATTTTCTACATTGTAGAATAATAGTGAAGACATCAAAACTATGAAATAACACATATGGAATCATGTAGTAACCAAAAAAGTGTAAAACATCTAAATATATTTTAGATTCTTTAAAGTAGCCACCCTTTTCCTTGATGACAGCTTTGCACATTCTTGGCATTCTCTCAACCAGCTTCACCTGAAATGCTTTTCTAACAGTCTTGAAGGAGTTCCCACACATGCTGAGAACTTGTTGGCTGTCTTCTCCTTCACTCTGCGGTCCAACTCATCCCAAACCATCTCAATTGGGTTGAGGTCGGGTGATTGAGGAGGCCAAGTCATCTGATGCAGCACTCCATCACACTCGTTCTTGGTCAAATTGCCTGGAGGTGTGTTGGATCATTGTCCTGTTGAAAAACAAATCCCGCTAAGCGCAAACCAGATGGGATGGCGTATCGCTGCAGAATGCTGTGATAGCTATACTGGTTAAGCTTGCCTTGAATTGGAACCATAAAGGACGGATTTCCACCAGTCTAATGTCCATTGCTTGTGTTTCTTGGCCCAAGCAAGTATCTTCTTCTTATTGGTGTCCTTAAGTAGTGGTTTCTTTGAAGCAATTCGACCATGAAGGCCTGATTCATGCAGTCTCCTCTGAACAGTGTATGTTGAGATGTGTCTGTTTCTTGAACTCTGTGAAGCGTTTATTTGGGCTGCAATTTCTGAGGCCGGTAACAAATGAACTTGTCCTCTGCAGCAGAGGTAACTCTGGGTCCTCCTTTCCTGTGGCGGTCCTCATTATTTTTTTTATTTAACTAGGCAAGTCAGTTAAGAACAAATGGCTAGGAACAGTGGGTTAACTGCCTTGTTCAGGGGCAGAACGACAGATTTGTACCTTGTCAGCTCGGGGATTTGAACTTGCAACCTTTCGGTTACTAGTCCAACGCTCTAATCACTAGGCTACCCTGCTGCCTCATGAGAGCAGTCTCATCATAGCGCTTGATGGTTTTTGCGACTGCACTTGAAAAAACTTTCAAAGTTATTGACTGACCTTGATGTCTGACCTTGATGTCTTAAGGTAATGATGGACTGTCGTTTCTCTTTGCTTATGATACCATATGTGTTATTTCATAGTGTTGATGTCTTCATTATTATTCTACAATGTTGAAATAAAGAAAAACCCTTTAAAGAGTAGTTGTGTCCAAACTTTTGACTAGTACTGTACATCATTGGACACGACCAGGAAGTATGCATTAGGAACGTGTTGCTTTCCTATCGTATTAAAACCACACAATCTCCCTCCCCTCATTTACTATCTGATGAAAGGTCTTTGGAGATCCACCATGTTTTGATTAAGAAAATAAATAACAAGCCTTTAGGGGAATATAGTATTGTGGCTTTCGATATGTTCCCACTGTATTAAAGCAGCTTTGTAGTGACAGCCCAATGTTTCTCCTTCTGCAGCCTCTGTCCCTTCATCCCTCTCTACCCCTCTCTTTCTCCCCCTGCCCATATCTCTCTTCTTTCCTCTCTTTCCCATCTCTTTACTCCTTCTCTCCCTCTCTCTGCGCAGCTCTCATTCCTGTATAATAGTATTTTCTCCATCTCCTGGCTCTTAAGTGTATAGATAGAGGATGGAGTCTGCTTGATGCACTTTACTTTGCAGGGGTTTTACCCAGGGAGATTTCAGAAGCCACATGAAGCTGTGGTGAATGGACCTCTCTCCCACCATGGAGACAGGGAGTAGAGTGCCTAAAATGTGTGATGGATCTGGGCTTGTGGGACTCTGAGATGGGAGATGCCTACGGGCTTCCTTCCCTTGAAACAGGGCTATAGGTTTTCAAAACAGCTCTCATAAACTCAGCAAAAAAAGAAATGTCCTCTCACTGTCAACTGCGTTTATTTTCAGCAAACTTAACATGTGAAAATATTTGTATGAACATAAGATTCAACAACTGAGACAAACTGAACAAGTTCCACAGACATGTGATAAACAGAAATGGAATAATGTGTCCCTGAACAAAGGGGGGGTCAAAATCAAAAGTAACAGTCAGTATTGGTGTGGCTACCCGCTGCATTAAGCACTGCAGTGCATCTTTTCCTCATGGACTGCACCAGATTTGCCAGTTCTTGCTGTGAGATGTTACCCCACTCTTCCTCCATGGCACCTACAAGTTCCCAGATATTTCTGGGGGGAACAGCCCTAGCCCTCACCCTCCAATCCAACAGGTCCCAGACGTGCTCAATGGGATTGAGATCCGGGCTCTTCCCCTGCCATGGCAGAACGCTGACATTCTTGTCTTGCAGGAAATCACGCACAGAACGAGAAGTATGGCTGGTGGCATTGTCATGCTGGAGGGTCATGTCAGGATGAGCCTGCAGGAAGGGTACCACATGAGGGAGGAGGATGTCTTCCCTGTAACGCACAGCGTTGAGATTGCCTGCAATAACAAGCTCAGTCCAATGATGCTGTGACACACCACCCCAGGCCATGACGGACCCTCCACCTCCAAATCATTCCCACTCCAGAGTACAGGCCTCGGTGTAATGCTCATTCCTTAGACGATAAATGCGAATCCGATCATCACCCCTGGTGAGACAAAACCCCTACTCATCAGTGAAGATCACTTTTTGCCAGTCCTGTCTGGTCCAGCAACGGTGGGTTTGTGCCCATAGGCGACGTTGTTGCCGGTGATGTCTGGTGAGGACCTGCCTTACAACAGGCCTACAAGCCCTCAGTCCAGCCTCTCTCAGCCTATTGCGGACAGTCTGAGCACTGATGGAGGGATTGTGCATTCGTGGTGTAACTCGGGCAGTTGTTGTTGCCATCCTGTACCTGTCCCGCAGGTGTGATGTTCGGATGTACCGATCCTGTGCAGGTGCTGTTACACGTGGTCTGCCACTGCGAGGATGATCAGCTGTCCATCCTTTCGCCCTGTAGCGCTGTCTAAGGCATCTCACAGTACGGACATTGCAATTTATTGCCCTGGCCACATTTGCCGTCTTCGTGCCTCCTTGCAGCATGCCTAAGGCATATTCATGCAGATTAGCAGGGACCCAGGGCATCTTTCTTAGTGTTTTTCAGAGTCAGTAGAAAGGCCTCTTTAGTGTCCTAAGTTGTCATAACTGTGAACTTAATTGCCTATCATCTTTAAGCTGTTAGTGTCTTGCCGACCGTTCCACAGGTGCATGTTCCTGAATTGTTTATGGTTCATTGAACAAGCATGGGAAACCGTGTTTAAACCCTTTACAATGAAGATCTGTGAAGTTGTTTGGATTTTTACGAATTATCTTTGAAAGACAGGGTCCTGAAGAAAGGATGTTTCTTTTTATGCTGAGTTTGTCTGCTTATAGATGCACCCCCCAAAAAACTAATGTAGTTGAGAAGTTTCATCTCTTGCAGCTGGGTTACAGGTGTACAACACCACCCCTCTGTCCATTCATAGGTGTCCAAACCAAATGTATTGTTTCAATTCTAGGTATCATATTTATTTTCATGCAGATGCTCAGGCAACTACCAAGAGTGATGAATACAGTGTATTCAGACCCCTTGACTTTTTCCACATAAATTAGTTTTCTTCCCTCATCAATCTTCACACAATACCCCGTAATAACAAAGCAGGGATTATAGCCTCGAGTCTTCTTGAGTATGACGCTACAAGCTTGGCACACCTGTATTTGGGGAGTTAATCCCATTATTTTCAGCAGATTCTCTCAAATTCTGTCAGATTGGATGGGGAGCATCTCTGCACAGCTATTTTCATGTCTCTCCAGAGATGTTTGATCAGGTTCAAGTCCGGTCTCTGGCTGGGTTACTCAAGGACATTCAGAGACTTATCCCGAAGCCCCTCCTAGTTTGTCTTGGCTGTGTGCTTAGGGTCGTTGTCCTGTTGGAAGGTGAACCTTCGCCCCAAGCTGAGGTCCTGAGCGCTCTGGAGCAGGTTTTCATCAAGGATCTCTCTGTACTTTGCTTTGTTCATCTTTCCCTCAATCCTGACTAGTCTCCCAGTCCCTGCCTCTGAAAAACATCCCCACAGCATGATTCTGCCACCACCAAGCTTCACCGACGGGATGGTGCCAGGTTTCCTCCAAACGTGACGCTTGGCATTTAGGCCAAAGAGTTCAATCTTGGTTTCATCAGACCAGAGAATCTTATTTCTCATTGACTGAGAGTCTTTAGGTGCCTTCTGGCAAACTCCAAGAGGGCTGTTGTGTGCCTTTTACTGAGGAGTGGCTTCCGTCTGACCCCTCTACCATAAAGACCTGATTGAAGACCACAATCCTGTCTCGGAGCTCTACGGACAATTCCTTCGACCTCATGGCTGGTTTTTGCGCTGACGCACTGTGGGACTTTATATTTATCACAGGTGGACTCCAGTCAAGTTCTAGAAACATCTCAAGGATAACCAATGGAAACAGGATGCACCTGAGCTCAATTTCAAGTCTCATAGCAAAGGGTCTGAATAAAAAAAAATGCATGAAATGAAAATGAAATGTATGTATTCACTACTGTAAGTTGCTCTGGATAAGAGCACTGGATAAGAGCGTCAGCTAAATGACTAAAATGTAAATGTAAATGTACTTATGTAAATACGGTATTTAAGTTTTTTATTTTTAATACATTTTCAAAAATTGCTTTGCCATTATGGGGTACTGTATGATGATTGATTAGGGAAAAAAGTAAGGTAATCAATTTTAAAATAACGCTAACGTAACAAAATGTGGAAAAAGTCAAGGGGTCTGAATACTTTCCGAATGCACTGTGTATAGGAGGCAACAGTTCCATCTTCATGTAATAAATGTTTCATATTTTTTAAATACAACCATAGTGTAAGACTGTGATGTCCAAGTATCCAGGTCAGTCTTGCCCTCAACACACACACACAAAGCCATGAGAAGCCATGAGAACACTGACAGCATTCTGTGGAGAAAATACACTGAGTTAACACCATTCTAATATTGAGTTACCCCGTTCAAGGGCACTTAAATCTTTTGTCTTGCCCATTCACCCTCTGAATGGCACTCATACATTTGAAATCGGAAGTTAACATACACTTAGGTTGGAGTATTTAAAACTCGTTTTTCAACAACTCCACAAATTTCTTGTTAACAAAATATAGTTTTGGCAAGTCGGTTAGGACATATACTTTGTGCATGACACAAGTCATTTTTCCAACAATTGTTTACAGACATGTTATCTCACTTATAATTCACTGTATCACAATTCCAGTGGGTCTGAAGTTTACTTACTCTAAGTTGACTGTGCCTTTAAACAGCTTGGAATATTCCATAAAATGTAATGGCTTTAGAAGCTTCTGATAGGCTAATTGACATCATTTGAATCAATTGGAGGTGTACCTGTGGATGTATTTCAAGGCCTTCCTTCAAACTCAGTGCCTCTTTGCTTGACATCATGGGAAAATCAAAATAAATCAGCCAAGATCTCAGAAAACAATTGTAGACCTCCACAAGTCTGGTTCATCCTTGAGAGCAATTTCCAAAAGCCTGAAGGTACCACATTCATCTGTAAAAACAATAGTATGCCAGTACAAACACCATGGGACCACGTAGCCATTAGACCGCTGAGGAAGGAGACGCGTTCTGTCTCCTAGAGATGAATGCAAATCAATCCCAGAACAACAGCAAATGACCTTGTGAAGATGCTGGAGGAAACTGGTACAAAAGTATCTATATCCACAGTAAAACGAGTCCTACATCGACATAACCTGAAAGGCCGCTCAGCAAGGAAGAAGCCACTGCTCCAAAACCGCCATAAAAAAGCCAGACTAAGGGTTGCATATGGGGACAAATATTGTACTTTTTGGAGAAATATCCTCTGGTCTGATGAAACAAAAATAGAACTGTTTGGCCATAATGACAATCGTTATGTACAGTGGGGGAAAAAAGTATTTGATCCCCTGCTGATTTTGTACGTTTGCCCACTTACAAAGAAATTATCAGTCTATAATTTTAATAGTAGGTCTATTTGAACAGTGAGAGACAGAATAACAACAAAAATATCCATAAAAACGCTATAAAATTATTGCCATTTTAATGAGGGAAATAAGTATTTGACCCCTCTGCAAAACATGACTTAGTACTTGGTGGCAAAACCCCTGTTGGCAATCACAGAGGTCAGATGTTTCTTGCAGTTGGCCACCAGGTTTGCGCACATCTCAGGAGGGAATTTGTCCCACTCCTCTTTGCAGATCTTCTCCAAGTCATTAAGGTTCCGAGGCTGACGTTTGGCAACTCGAACCTTCAGCTCCCTCCACAGATTTTCTATGTGATTAAGATTTGGAGACTGGCTGGGCCACTCCAGGACCTTAATGTGCTTCTTCTTGAGCCACTCTTTTGTTGCCTTGGCCGTGTGTTTTGGGTCATTGTCATGCTGGAATACCCATCCACGAGCCATTTTCAATGCCCTGGCTGAGGGAAGGAGGTTCTCACCCAAGATTTGACGGTACATGGCCCCGTCCATCGTCCCTTTGATGCGGTGAAGTTGTCCTGTCCCCTTAGCAGAAAAACACCCCCAAAGCATAATGTTTCCACCTCCATGTTTGATGTCGGAGATGGTGTTCTTGGGGTCATAGGCAGCATTCCTCCTCCTCCAAACACGGCGAGTTGAGTTGATGTCAAAGAGCTCCATTTTGGTCTCATCTGACCACAACACTTTTACCAGTTGTCCTCTGAGTCATTCAGATGTTCATTGGCAAACTTCAGACGTGCATGTATATGTATTCTTGAGCAGGGGGACCTTGCGGGCGCTGCAGGATTTCAGTCCTTCATGGCGTGGTGTGTTACCAATTGTTTTCTTGGTGACTATGGTCCCAGCTGCCTTGAGATCATTGACAAGATCCTCCTGTGTAGTTCCGGGCTGATTCCTCACCGTTCTCATGACCATTGCAACTCCACGAGGTGAGATCTTGCATGGAGCCCCAGGCCGAGGGATATTGACAGTTATTTTGTGTTTCTTCCATTTGCGAATAATCTCACCAAATGTTGTCACCTTCTCACCAAGCTGCTTGGCGATGGTCTTGTAGCCCATTCCAGCCTTGAGTAGGTCTATAATCTTATCCCTGACATCCTTGGAGAGCTCTTTGGTCTTGGCCATGGTGGAGAGTTTGGAATCTGATTGATTGATTGCTTCTGTGGACAGGTGTCTTTTATACAGGTAACAAACTGAGATTAGGAGCACTCCCTTTAAGAGTGTGCTCCTAATCTCAGCTCGTTACCTGTATAAAAGACACCTGGGAGCTAGAAATCTTTCTGATTGCAAGGTGGTCAAATACTTATTTCCCTCATTAAAATGCAAATCAATTTATAACATTTTTGACATGCGTTTTTCTGGATTTTTGTTGTTTTTTTGTTGTCTCTCACTGTTCAAATAAACCTACCATTAAAATTATAGACTGATCCTTTCTTTGTCAGTGGGCAAACGTACAAAATCAGCATTGGATCAAATACTTTTTTCCCCCACTGTATGGAGGAAAAAGGGGGAGGCTTGCAAGCCGAAGAACACCATCTCAACCGTGAAGCACGGGGATGGCAGCATCATGTTGTGTGGATGCTTTGCTGCAGGAGGACTGGTACACTTCACAAAATAGATGGCATCATGAGGCAGGAAAATTATGTGGATATATTGAAGCAACATGTCAAGAAATCATTCAGGAAGTTAAAGCTTGGTCACAAATGGGTCTTCAAAATGGACAATGACCCCAAGCATACTTCCAAAAATGGCTCAAGGACAATAAAGTCAAGGTATTGGAGTGGTCGTCACAAAGCCCTGACCTCAATCCTACAGAAGATTTGTGGCCAGAACTGAAAATCATGTACGACAAGGAGTCCTACAAACCTGACTCAGTTACACCAGCTCTGTCAGGAGGAACATATTCTGGGAAGCTTGTGAAAGGCTACCCGAAACGTTTGACCCACCTTAAACAATTTAAAGGCAATGCTACCAAATACTAATTGAGTGTATGAAAACTTCTGACCCACTGGGAATTTGATGAAAGAAATAAAAGCTGAAATAAATCACTCTCTACTATTATTCTGACATTTCACATTCTTAAAATAAAGTGGGGATCCTAACTGACCTAAGACAGGGAAATTTGTACTAGGATTAAATGTCAAGAATTGTGAAAAACGGAGTTTAAATGTATTTGGCTAAGGTGTATGTAAACTACCGACTTCAACTGTACACAATACATCTCAAGGCTTAAAATTCCTTCTTTAGCCTGACTCCTCCCCTTCATTTACACTGATTAACTAAACACCTCCCTCTGCAACTGGATCCTGGACTTCCTGACGGGCTGCCCCCAGGTGGTAAGAGTAGGTAATAACACATCTGCCACGTTGATCCTTAACACTGGGGCCCCTCAGGGGTTATAGACTGTTTTCTCTGCTATCACACGGCAAGCGGTACCGGAGCGCCAAGTCTAGGACCAAAAGGCTCCTCAACAGCTTCTACCCCCAAGCCATAAGACTGATGAACAATTCACATTGAACCCCCCCCCCCCCCCCCCCCCCCCCTTTTGTACGCTGCTGCTACTCGCTGTTTATTATCTATGCATAGTCACTTCACCCCCACCTACATCTCAACTAACCTGTACTCCTGCACACTGACTCGGTACCGGCGCCCACTGTATATAGTCTCGCTATTGTTATTCTTATTGTGTTACTTTTTATTATTACTTTTTATTTTAGTCTACTTATTCTTATTCTTGAACCTCACTGTTGGTTAAGGGCTTATAAGTAAGCATTTCACGGTAAAGTCTACACTTGTTGTATTGGTGCATGTGACAAAGTTTGATTTGAAGTGGATTTAACAAGTGACATAGGTTTCACCTGGATTCACCTGTTCAGTCTGTCATGGAAAGAGCAGGTGTTCATAATGTTTTGTACAGTACAGTAATGTATAGTAGGAACGGAAGTGGCCTATAGGCTGAGCCAGAGATTCATGGAGGAAGCCTGGGTTGGTATGTGATTTTAATGACTGGAAGTATAGAGTGGAGTAGAGGAGCCATTCTATTACCTCCCTCACTAGGCTCCTGCATGAAGCATTACAATGCTCTTTAGGGCAACAGTAGGATAATCACTATGCTGGAGTTTCCTTCCAGCCAAACAGAATATATACTGTATATTCTTTAGAGGACATTATGTGTGTATATCTCTCCTCTCTATGAGCTATACCTCCACACAGCCTCTCCATGTCCATCTGTCCTCCTCTCTCTGAGCCAAACCTTCACACAGTTTCTCCATCATCTCTCTCTCTCCGTCCCTCTGAGGCTCCCCCTCACCTGCCACAGTCTATTCTCCTGAGCTGTAGCTGGTATAAACATAGCCACCACAGGCCAAGAGCAGCGATCACCAATAGACAAAAATGCCAGAGAGGGAGTGTGTGTGTGAGAGAGAGGGAGTGTGTGTGTGAGAGAAAGGGAGAGCGGAGGAGCGAAAGAGAGAGCTTTGAAAGACCTACAGTCCACATTGTGATTACAGTCTCGCATCAGTGTCCCAATCCCAGAGCTTCCCCCTGAGGGAGGGACTGTTAGTGTCTCAGACTCCTCTCGGCATGATTCAACAATGTACTCCTGTCCTCTCCCTCCAAATGAATCTCTCCTCCCCTAAACACTGTCCTCCAGCCTTCCCCTGGGATGGTGTTCTGGGAGGCATGATGTCTACAGTGTCTTCATTAACTGCATCAACAGCAGTGTTAGCAGCCAGTGGCCTTGATGCTGTTGGGACACAAGTGTTTGATGCCATCAGAAAATGACCTGAAACTCCTACTCTGTGATAACCCAGAGAGACAGACCATCCCTCAACACTGGAGAGACAACTTCATCTCTCCATGGACAGTAGGGTTGTGTGATTGAATGCTTGTTGTGAGTTGTCTGTCTCGTGGATCAGACTGAATCCATACCCTTCAGACTCTTGAGTCCCCCAGCTGCTGTTCCATGAACATTGATTAGCATCTGTGGAGGAAGTTGAAAATGTTCCAACATCATCATAAATATTCCATGCCCATGTGGCTGGATGAAGTAAGTAGGGGAACTCTGTTCTGTTCAGAGACTAGCTGTTTGAATTTGAACACAGACAACAGAAAATCCCTTGTGTTTCCTCAAGCTGTATCCCATCTCGAAAAACACTGCATTTATCTACTCTCCCTGTTAGTGACTTTACTGTGAACACTGTTGTTCAAAAATCTGGGTTAGACACTACAGGGGGCTAATTAACCGTTTTCCATTAACCTCAATCCTCCACTTCAAATCAGCCTCCTCTAGCTTCACGCAAAATGCTTTTTATGATTACCCCTCTTTCCTCTTATAAAACCCTGAACCCCCCTGCGCCTGCTAACTGCTAGCCTTTAACTGCTAACTAGCACACCTTAGCCAATGTGTGTCCCAAATGTAGCCCTATTCCCTCTGGGCCATGGTCAACAGCAGTGCACTATATAGGGAATAGGGTGGCATTTGGGACACATTGGTTGTGGACTGGTCCCTGGGTCCACCGGCTCCCCCTTCTGGCTCATAAGGGAATCTTCAGAGGAGTGCTACGCTCTTCCTCGCTCCAGCAGCCTCCACTGTGACTGTTGCTGTAATTAAGAAAATGCTGCTGCCATGCTTGGCATTCTAAATCTAATTAACTAGTAGAGCTTTGTTGACTTCCTTATCCGTTCCTCTAGGAGTTTATAATGAAACAAATTAATACATGAAACTCAATGAACAACAAAAGTCACAAAGGAACAAAAAAGTTTGTTAAAGTTGTTATTTTGTCGTCAGAGAGGCGACTGGTGGCTCTGGAGAGTAGGCTAGGTGGGTGGTAACATCATATTATTAATACAGGAGAATAACAATATAGACCCATTCTGTGGAAATACTGTAGCTAGATTTGTTTTCTCATTTCATAGTTTTTCTTCATGCTCTGTGGTTTTATGGTGATCATACGCCCTCTTCATGTTGTCCATCATGACCCTGCTTTGACCAACATCAATAATCAATCCATTAATACATTTTCATCAATAATGAAACAACACAAATCTATGGTGTGTATCTGCAAAGCGATATCTTATTCATCCACAAAACATGAATCAATCTTTATTTTGTCCCCTCGAGCTGAAAACTAAATTAGGAAAGGACCACACTGAGTCTCTTCAATGGGATAGGAGGTGAATTCTTTAAGAGGAAATGTATGTGTCATGCAGAAAGTGCCACCGATTGTTTTGCCAGGACCTCTGAGAACCAGAAACTTTGAAGATGGTTTATTTATGTTCAAGTCTGTAGTCTATGAAATATGTCAACAAATAATTCAGATATGTTAACATACATTTAGCTCAATCATCCACAGTCATTGTTATCAGAGCAGACAAAACTCAAAATCTCAATATGAGCCCTTTTTATGTGGGTACTTTTCCAAAAGTAATTGCAGCAGACTTGGGCCTAGTGGACATTCAAAGATAAAAACATTTGAAATTGGTGCCATTTTGAGCATATGTTATTTTCTATGTATTCCCCTCACCTTTCAGCCCCCAGGCCAGAATGGGAACAATGTATACCTCCCAAATGGGCCTGGTCAACATTAGTGCATTATATAGGGTGCCTTTTGGTACACACAGTGAGCTAAAAAGTATTGTAGCCTGTGAGTGGTTGATGTTTAAGGGTAGCAGAGAAAAAAATCACCACTTAGGAGCACTAAAGCAGTGAGAGAAAGAGGCCTGCAGATTTTCAAATTACCACTCTAAAAATGTACTTTGAAGAAAAAAGCTTTATGCCTAGCTAACCTGTGATTAATGCAAACTTGCTTCTTTAAAAAAAATATATATATATATATTATAATTTTTTATTTTTTTTACACACGACCAAGTGCCCATGAAATGTAAAAGAAGACCTTTAAGGCAGTAACCTATTACTAAGAAATGTTGAGGTTCAAATTGTATTGCTTCCTCTATCGTGCAGAGACGGCCTTCACCTCTTTGTATAGTAGAGTGTATTTACAATGCAGCCATTCACTTTGAGTTGTGACATGACTAGACCTTGTTTGTTGGGATCTGGGTTGGTGGCCATGAAGAATTATGTGTGTGATTTTTGCGTGTGAGCTTTGTGTTCTCAGTTCTGTTCTTTTTTTCAGTAGCCTTGCTCTCTGAATGTTGAGTGATCTGAGCTCATCTTGCACGAAATAACTCACATTGAAAAATGTTATTCTACAAAGAATGTATTTGTAAAGTGCGCTGTTTTGTAGACTTCTGTGAGTTGATGTGGGAGTTGTGAACGGCTGTTGTGACACAGCATGACATCCCTGACAGACTCTGTGGAGGCAGGGGACGGTTCGGACTGGCATAAACAGACAGAGGCATGGTGCACATGTTTTTCTCGATCACAGCAGCGCGCTGGCACACACTGGGCCATCACAGCAGCTGTGAATCGATCGACGCCTCGGCTCGGCCACACAATATGCCACTCAGCCTGTCAGCTGTCACAAACACCCGCCTGGCTTGGCTGTGAATCCATCCCCGATCTGTGTACTTCTATCAGACGGTCTCTCTGGCAGGAGATGTCTCCGGGGCTGGACAGCCAACACCAGGCATCTGACATGTTCAATCTTAAAGATGGAATCCGCATTAGGGGAAACGGCGCCATTCTCCACCTCACTAACATTTGTATTGTTTTTGTTTTGTTGACAAATCGGAGGTGAGGAGCGTCTCGCAACGATGTCAAAGGGTAAAAACTGTGTTTCTTCTTTGTTGTTGGAATATCGCAGATGTATAAATGGCTCACAAGAATCCATCAGCCATGTGAGTCCCAATGCTCCAGACCCCAGAAGCCCTCTATAACCTCTGTTCAGTACAATGAGGACTAAAGGGAAGACAAGCTTTTTTCTCAGTCTTTAGTTCCTCTGGCTAAATGACAATGTGTTAGCTGCTGCTGCTGCTGAGAGTGGGAGAGAGAGAGATAAGGGATTGTGTCTGACAGACCAGCCAACCTGCACATGTCATCTATGCTTATTGTTATTGTATGGTTATTTAGACCCTTGGTTATTATTGTTACGTTGACAATTTTGATTATTGTAAATCTCCAAAGTAAGCTGAGAGAGAGAGCGATTAGGTGGAGAGCCAGGTCTTTGCCATTCGTCCTTCCATCAAGTCCATTTTCTTTGCCATCTAGTGAGATATTTTTACCTGATTGGCACCCTTCACTCTGCTGTTGTACTCACACAGTTATCACTCTGGTGATGAGATGGCGTTACATGATGTGTTCGGAAATACTTGTAATTTTTTTATTACGTTGCTGTATGATGGATGGAGAGGTGGCGCAAGACTTGCACCAGCAGATAGGCACTAGTAATGATCCACCTAGCTAGGATATTTATTCGTAGGAAGGAACTGGGTCTGTAAGATTATTGACTGACTGAGAAGGTGTCATTACAGAAAACATCAGTTCTGAGGTTTCTGAACAAAAACCCTCATCATTACATTTGCACATTTCATCAATAGAAACCTATTGGAGTCTGTGTTCAGTTTGGTGTCCTGAAATTATTTTTGTGTCTCTTTGAACGAACCCATTAACTCACTCTCCTCTCAGGGTGACACACACACACACACACACACACACACACACACACACACACACACACACACACACACACACAATGCTCTCAGGCTGGGTAAGTGGAGGTGGTTGCCGAGGACAGAATAATCAACAACTCTTCCATGTTATAATGCTAATGTAATGTCATGAAGGGCTTTCAGGCAGAATACTTTGAAGTACAACCAGTCTGTGGTTTAGTAGCATACATCATAGAAGATGATAAGAACTAATGCTGAAACAACAAGCAAGATAATTGTGATTATGAACTCTACACAGAGCAGGACTAGCAACTATTTTTTGTTGCTTTTCATCATTACCCGTTAGTGTTGAAGCGACCTCCCGACCTCGTATTACAGGGTTGTCATGGCAGCGCTAGAATTTGTTTTTATTTAACTAGGCAAGTCAGTTAACAACAAATTCTTATTTACAATGACAGCCTACACCGGCCAAACCCAGACGATGCTGGGCCAGTTGTGCACCACGCTATGGGACTCCCAATCATGGCTGGTTGTGATACAGCCTGGATTCGAACCAGGGTGTCTGTAGTGACACCTCTGGTACTGAGATACAGTGCCTTAGACCACTGCGCCACTAAAGTATTGACTTTTACCCTTGCGGACAACACAGTATTTGTACATTTGAGTCTTTAGCAGATGCTCTTATCCAGAGCGACTTACAAGAGTAATTAGGGTTAAGTGCCTTGCTCATGGGGCACGTCAACAGATATTCCACCTAGTCGGCTTGGGGATTCGATCCATCAACCTTTTGGTTACTGGCCTAACACTCTTAACCGCTAGGCTACCTGCCGCCCCTTGTATTTGTATAATGTGTTCCGCAGTTTACGTTTCAGTCCAATAGGATTACAGTGCGCACTATATTGCTTTGAAATACAATAGTCTTAAGATTGTGTGCTTCAATTTCTCATCAGCTGTAAGCGCATTATAGCCCAACCAGCTGACATAGCAAGCCGAAGCTTGACCTAGAAAATATGCTATTCAAAACGTCTCAAACATTTTGATTACAACATGAACATACAGTGTGTGTCAGTACAGGAATTCAGGTAAATCAAGCACATCATTTTCTGCCATTTGGCAAATACTTTATGTGGAGTATGATATTATATGTAGGCTGTGTATGTAAATGACATACATTCAATAAAGGTATGTATACAAATACTGACATGTATGTACCTTAATGTATACTAGTACACTGTCGTGGCTGTGTAACAGCAGACTGATTAGGATTTATGTCGCCCTGGGGGGGTGTGTGTGCTTGTGTGCGTGCGTGTATGTATGTGCATGTGTGCGTGCGTAGTTACGTGCAAGAATGCGTGCATGTTCAAGATGGCAGGTTGAAGCAAGACCTCCCTGTGCCTTCATGCCTTCCATCTACAATACATTTCTCACAGGAGTTCAGCAGAAATGTAATGATATGCATCTGTTGCCACAAGCAACACACCTTTCAATTACCGAACCCAGGCTGTTAGCTAGAAGCAATCAAGATCTCAGTCGCTGCAACTGTGCGTGCGTGTGTCTGTGTACCTCAATTATATTTGCTGTTCTAAATGAAAGCACCATTGTTGAGTCAGTGAATCTAATGGACTGTAAAATGTGTCCTACACTGCATAAAATAGCCTAGTCCAGACTGCAAATTGTGTTTAAGAGTCTTTGGCTGCACCAAAATGGCACCCTTTTACCTAGTGCACTACTTTTTACCTGACCCGTGGTAGTGCACTATATTGGGAATAGGGTGCCATTTCAGAAGCACCCTATAAGTCCTGTTTGAAAGTCTGGAAGCGGATGTCAATGAGATGAGTTGATCACCTTCAGCTCCATCTGTGTGTTTGCACATAGCCTCATTACCTACCTGACCCATCTGTTAATGGAAAAGATTCTGTCACGGCAAAGTTATAGGACAACAACAAGCAATCGGTCCTTCAGTAAATTATAGTAACCATCGATCACTGTTGTGGTACATCTTGGTCGTTCTGTAAAACTCTTTGCAGAGAGTCGTTGAGGCCAGAGAAGACCTTGGGATTTGAAAGAGGACAAATGCTGTATACTTTGTGTTCCTGGAATAGAAGAAAGATGTGCTCCTGATGGGTTGAGAGAAAAATGTTGATAAGTTGTTGTTCAAGCTGTCTTTTGAGGTGACCGTAGCATAGTTTGCATCCCTCAATAGAGTCACTCTAGACGCAGCGCCCGAATGTACTACAATGTCCCGTACTGTATTGTAATGCCTGTTATACCCACATAAATAGAATGAGATTCTATTCATATGTTTATACCACACTCCTTCCACCCAGTCCTTAAACTGTTAAGTGGTTATCAGTTTACATTTCTGTAATAAGGCTGTTGTAGTATATGTAGCTAGGTACTGTATGTACCACTGTTGTTATAGCCTGGGTACCATTCCGTTTGTGCAAACATTCCACTTCATTTTCATGTCAAACGTGATGTGTTTGGCATATGACACCGACTACAAGGAGTAGAATGTTAGCACAAAACAGGTCTGAGATTCAGGCTACTGTAATGCATTCTCTCCCTTTTTGGAGACACACTATAACTCAGTCCTTGAACCTGTTTATATGCTATAGCAATGATAGCAACATAGTTTGCCTTGACTGTTATGTATGTTCCTTGTGATTCTATTTTTGATGAATGGGCTATGTAATGTAATGATGTAATTGGAACATTATAGTTAATGGATCATGATGTTTATTCCACATCTAATCTGTTGCCAGTTTCCAGGCATCTATTTTCCTAATGGGTTTGGGGACAGTTTTGTCTGTGTGGTCAGAAAGTCAATCATTATTTTCCATCTTGGTTTCTTCTGAATTCACTCTTGTATTCTTCCGTAAATGTCACAAAAACACGGCCTAACATTTTAAACCCATCACCCCATTTTTTTAACGTTTTCCTTGAACCTGATGTGGGTATACAACACTGCTCCCTGTCTTCTTGTCTCCTATCTCCACAATACAACCTCTTTAGACAATCCATTAAAGCTTTGGCATTGACTAAACTCCATGTGCTGTTTCTGATAATACTCTTTAAAAGAGCCATCAATTGATCATAAAGAAAAGGCCCAGCATCACCGAAAGCCAGGACAAAGTGCTTTCAGTATGTTCTTAACGATAGCAACATACACACACTCTCTCACTCCTGCCACAGGTCATCCATGAGGCTAGCGCGCGCGCACACACACACAGACAGACAGACAGTCTTGTACAGCTAACCTTCTGGGACACACAATTCAGTCCCATTCAAAATCCTATTTTCCCTAACTCTTACCCTGACCTTAACCCAAAAACCTAACCTTAACCCTAACCCTAGCTCCTAACCTTAAAACTAACCCTAGCCCCTAACCCTTAACGGAATTCTAACACTAATTCTAACCTTAACCCTAAACCCCTTAGAAATAGCATTTCACCTCGTGGGGACTAACAAAATGTCCCCAGTTGGTCCAATTTTTGTTTGTTTACTACTCTTGTGTACACACACACACACACACACACACACACACACACATCAACATCAACATAATGCTCTCAGCCCGGACGGCTGGTGTTTTCAGTTTGTTAGTTGCAACAGTTTGGACAGCCACTTTAACAGGTGCTGACAGCCATTAACAGTGAGGATGAGTTGAAGCAGCCGTGTCAATTCAGTCACATATGCATCAGGGTAGAAGGTTAAACTGGAAAAATATAAACAGACTGCACCTCACTGGAATAACAAGTTCCAGGAACAGAATGCTAAATTACTTAATAGCCCATAAACCAAATGCAGTTCTATAGTGCTTGAACAGTAATTACTCTCTCAGGGACAAATCCTAACTTCAATTTAGTTACATTTTCACTTAGTCTCCCATTGACGTCAGTGTATGCCAAAGTGAAAATTTTACTTAAGTGGAAGTCAGGATACAACACTGCTCTCTGAAGAGATAAATACACATTCATATACACCAAACTTTTCAGAATAAGTGCTATCAGTAGCTAGGTTTCCATCCAATTTGTGACAGATTTTCATGAGAATATTCTAAAATCTGCATAAAACAATATGAGCACTTTCCCACAGGAGATGTTTCCAGCAAACTGTTTTTTTGCTGATAGAAGGCTGTGCGGGATTACGTAGTGCACATGCAAATAACTTTTGTCATTAGATTCCCATGTACCGGATGAAAAATAAAAGTTAAATGGGTTTCTATCGCATCTTCAACTCTACTGATGGTTTTGTCACAAAACCTGTTGCAGTATATAGCAAATGTGCCCACTTTGGTCTTGGTACATGCGCTCTAGCCAACAGCTTGCAGATACAGTGCGGGTTAGGCTACATACATTATGATAGGGTTTCCCAAATTCGGTCCTTGGGACCACAAGGGATGCACATTTTAGTTTTTGCCCTAACACTACACAGCTTATTCAAACAATAAATGAATCATCGAACTTTGATAATTTGAATAAGCTGTGTAGTGTAAGGGTAAAAAACAAAACGTGCACTCTTTGTGCGCTCTCTGCATTATGAGATTATTATGGATACAAGCAACATTATTTGTCAAAAGGGCAGCCAAGCATCGATCATCATGTCACCAGAATAAGACCTTCGATATTTTTGGAAAGGAGTGTGCACTTTCACCACCCTGTGAAGTTCATCATAACTTATTTATTCTCTAGCCAAAGAAACTGCATGCTTTCCCAAGTCGTAGTGGGAGGACCACACACCATATCATCGCATGACTCCAAGTTTACTTCAATACGGTGGTAATTATATCAATATTTGCGCATTAAGGCGTTTCCACAGATATTTCTCACGTAATACATTTTCCCGACTCAAAAAGATCCCACAATGTCAAACAAACAAATTGTGTGTTGACATTTATAAAATTGTATCCATCAGCCCTGTCATGACTTTTTTCATGCGTCAGGTAATTCATCCGCATGAAATGGTTGGATGGAAACGTGGTTTATCTTAACTTTAGATTGAAAGTTTAGCCAGCCGTGCTCACTCTACATTCTGAGTTCCTATTAAAAGCATTGAATCTCCCTGCACCAGCAGTTAAAGTCTAGTAAAGACTTTCTTTGTATTCTGTGTGAGCACAGTTTCTTTCTGGCCATACCCTGGGTTACCTGAAACTACGCCCCTGCATAAACATATTAGATGTCCACCAAATTTCTTGGGAAAAGAGCCATCTATTATCTCAGCTTTTGATTAAAAGTTTGGTGAAACTCAAAGTTTACGGTGCTTGCTCTCTCTATTAAAAATTCATTTTCTGGCTAAAAACTCTGGTATAAACTCTGCTGTAAACTCTTGTATAAACTCTGGATATTGTCTTTGTATTCAGTATAAGCAGCCTTTTCTCTCCAGACTAGCTGCGTGATGAAACTGTTGTTCTCCAATGGGGTGGATGTTTATGAAGGCTTTCTAATTGGCACTGCGGCCTTGAATGAGAGAGAGAGAGTGAGTCAGAGAGGAAAGACACAGAGAGCATGGGATTGAGTTCTTCTGAAAAAAAAATAGAATTAGACTTGGATAAATGTAGATACATTTGAAGTTTTTCACAGGGACTTATACAGGATAGTACCATCAACATCAAAACCTTGAATCCACATCACAATTCCACACCTAAAACCTTGTTATTGGACAAAATGACCTAAATTGTCATAGTCCGTGTATGTAGGTGGCAGGGAAGTCAGGCGCAGGAGAAAACAGAGTGGTTTAAAAAATTGAATATTTATTTCCAAAACCAATGTAGAAAAGAATCCGGGTAAAACAATAACCCGTAACACACCGATATAGAAACAACACGTACATAACAAACAAACAATCACCGACAGAGAAATGAGGTGAATCAGAGGGTTAAATACACAACATACTGGGATATGAAACAGGTGTGTAAAGAGACCAGACAAAACCAATGGAAAATGAAAAACTGATCAATGGTGGCTAGAAGGCTGGTGACGTCGACCGCCGAACACCACCTGAACAAGGAGGGGCATCAACTTCAGTAGAAGTCGTGACAGTACCCCCCCCCCCGACGCGCGGCTCCAGCAGTGCGTCGACACCGGCCTCGGGGACGACCCGGAGGGCGTGGCGCCGGGCGATCCGGATGGAGACGATGGAACTCGCTCAGCATGGAAGGATCTAACACGTCCTCCACCGGAACCCAGCATCTCTCCTCCGGACCGTACTCCTCCCAGTCCACGAGGTACTGAAGACCCCTCGCCCGACGTCTCGAATCCAGGATGGATCGAACGGAGTACGCCGGGGCCCCCTCAATGTCCAGAGGGGGCGGAGGAACCTCCCGCACCTCGGCCTCCTGGAGCGGGCCAGCCACCACCGGCCTGAGGAGAGACACATGGAACGAGGGGTTAATGCGGTAATTGGGGGGAAGCTTTAACCTATAACATACCTCGTTCAATCTCCTCAGGACTTTAAACGGCCCCACAAACCGCGGACTCAGCTTCCGGCAGGGCAGGCGGAGGGGCAGGTTTTGGGTCGAGAGCCAGACCCTGTCCCCCGGTGCAAACACCGGGGCCTCACTGCGGCGGCGGTCTGCACCAGCTTTTTGACGTCGTACGGCGCGCTGAAGGCTGACGTGAGCTGCGTCCCAGGTCTCCTCCGCGCGCCGGAACCAGTGGTCCACCGCAGGAGCCTCGGTCTGGCTCTGATGCCAAGGGGCCAGAACCGGCTGATAACGGAGCTTAGGTGGTGTACCTGAACGCTGAGAGAGCACAGCTCCTATCCCAGCCTCAGATGCGTCCACCTCCACTATGAATTGCAGAGAGGGATCCGGATGAGCCAACACAGGAGCCGAGGTATACAGAGCCTTCAGTTTCCTAAATGCCCTATCCGCCCCAGCTGACCACTGCAAGCGCACCGGACCCCCCTTCAGCAGTGAGGTAATGGGAGCAGCTATCTGACCAAAACCCCGGATAAATCTCCAGTAGTAATTGGCAAACCCTAAAAATCGCTGCACCTCCTTTACCGTGGTGGGAGTCGGCCAATTTCGCACGGCTGTAATACGGTCACTCTCCATCTCCACTCCTGACGTAGATAGGCGATATCCTAAAAAAGTCACGGACTGTTTAAAGAACAAGCATTTCTCAACCTTGACATACAGGTCATCCTCCAACAGGCGACCAAGCACTTTGCGCACCAGGGACACATGCTCGGCGCGTGTAGCGGAGTAAATCAGAATGTCATCAATATACACCACTACACCCTGCCCGTGCAGGTCCCTGAAAATCTCATCGACAAAAGATTGGAAGACTGATGGAGTATTTTTTAACCCATACGGCATGACAAGGTACTCATAATGCCCTGAGGTGGTACTAAATGCTGTCTTCCACTCGTCTCCATCTCGGATACGCACCAGGTTATACGCACTCCTGAGATCCAGTTTTGTGAAGAAGCGCACGCCGTGCATTAATTCAATCACCGGGGCGATCAGAGGTAGCGGGTAACTGTACCCCACTGTAATTTTATTAAGACCTCGATAATCAATGCACGGTCGCAGACCCCCATCCTTCTTCTTCACAAAAAAGAAACTCGAGGAGATGGGTGAGATGGAGGGCCTAATGTATCCCTGACGCAGGGATTCGGAAATATATGTCTCCATAGCCACCGTCTCCGCTTGCGACAGGGGATACACGTGACTCTTGGGAAGTGCATCGTCTGCCATGAGATTTATCGCACAATCCCCCTGTCAATGAGGTGGTAATTGAGTCGCCTTCTTTTTACAGAAGGCGAGAGCCAAATCGGCATATTCAGGGGGAATGTGCACGGTGGAGACCTGGTCTGGACTTTCCACCGTAGTAGCACCAACGGAAACCCCTACACACCTACCTGAGCACTCTCGTGACCACCCCGTAAGAGCCCTCTGTGGCCAAGAAAAAGTGGGGTTATGACTAGTTAACCAGGGAAGACCCACCACCACCGGATACGCAGGAGTGTCGATAAGGAAAATACTAATTTTCTCCTTGTGACCCCCCCTGCGTAACCATAGTCAATGGAGCCGTGGCCTCCCTAATCAACCCTGACCCTAATGGTCGACTATCTAAGGTGTGAATGGGAAAAGGTACTTTCACCGGTACAATAGGGATCCCTAAACTATGAGCCAACGTTTGATCAATAAAGTTCCCAGCCGCGCCTGAATCTACTAGTGCCTTATGCTGGGAATGAGGGGAAAAATCAGGAAAAGTGACAGACACAAATATATGAGCAACAGAGGGCTCTGGATGAGAATGGTGCCTATCACCTGGGGTGGCGCCAGAGCGCCCTGCCTGTTACCTCGATTCCCAGAAGAACCTGCCCGGCACCGACCAGCAGTGTGTCCTCTGCGGTCACTGACGGTACGCGAGCGGGAACCCCCTCCGGTCTCCCTGTGCACCCTCTCTCCCGGCTCCATGGTTATAGGAGAGGGGGTGCAGGAGGATGAAACCACCAGACCCCGATCTGGACGTCCACGAGCAGCCAGCCCGTTGTCCAACTGGATGGACAGATCCACCAGCTGGTCGAAGGTTAGCGTGGTGTCTCTACAGGCCAGCTCCCAACGGACGTCCTTCCGCAGACTGCAGCGATAGTGATCTATCAGGGCCCCGTGATTCCATCCTGCACCGGCTGCCAGGGTCCTGAACTCCAATGCGAAATCCTGGGCGCTCCTCGTCTCCTGCCTCAGATGGTAGAGGCGCTCACCCGCCGCTCTGCCCTCAGGTGGATGGTCGAAGACTGTCCGGAAACGGCGGATGAACTCCTCATATCGGTCCAACGCCGTATCTCCTCCTTCAACCATAGCGCTGGCCCATTCCAGGGCTCTCCCGGTGAGGCACGAGACGAGGGCGAAAATCTTCTCTTGGTCTGATGGTACTGGGTGGACCGTGGCCAGAGAAAGTTCTAATTGGAGCAGGAAACCCCGGCAGTTGGCAGTACTTCCGTCGTAACCGCGAGGCACGGCTAGACGGATACCACCCGGTTCAGGTTGACAAGGGGTGTTTTGGATCGACCCCGGTTGGGCTGGTGGAGGCGCTGGCTGAATCTCCCGTCTCTCTAAGCGGTCCATCAGCTGAACAGCGCGATCCATAGCAGCGCATAGACGTGATAGTCTCTCTGCATTCTCCTCCACCTCCCTGTCCGGGATCTCTTCTCCTGCTGACTTCAAAAAATTGGTCGGTGATTCTGTCATAGTCCGTGTATGTAGGTGGCAGGGAAGTCAGGCGCAGGAGAAAACAGAGTGGTTTAAAAAATTGAATATTTATTTCCAAAACCAATGTAGAAAAGAATCCGGGTAAAACAATAACCCGTCGCACACCGATATAGAAACAACACGTACATAACAAACAAACAATCACCGACAGAGAAATGAGGGGAATCAGAGGGTTAAATACACAACATATAATTACTGGGATATGAAACAGGTGTGTAAAGAGACCAGACAAAACCAATGGAAAATGAAAAACTGATCAATGGTGGCTAGAAGGCCGGTGACGTCGACCGCCGAACACCACCTGAACAAGGAGGGGCATCAACTTAATTAGAAGTCGTGACATAAATGGGCTATTACTACCAATGAATATCAAGAAAAAAACTTCTTACAAACCAAAACCTGCAAAAGAAACACAGTGGAACCTGGAAACACCATCTAACACAAAACTGAGTGGGTAATGTTCAGTCTGAATCTACTTCTGAAGGAGAAAAAGTAAAATACAATAATCTCAGGTAATATAGTGAGGGAAAAAAGTATTTGATCCCCTGCTGATTTTGTACGTTTGCCCACTGACAAAGAAATGATCATTGTACATTTTAATGGTAGGTTTATTTGAACAGTGAGAGACAGAACAACAACAACAAAAATCCAGTAAAACGCATGTCAAAAATGTTATAAATTCATTTGCATTTTATTAATGAGGGAAATAAGTATTTTACACCTCTCAATCAGAAAGATTTCTGGCTCCCAGGTGTCTTTTATACAGGTAACGAGCTGAGATTAGGAGCACACTCTTAAAGGGAGTGCTCCTAATCTCAGCTTGTTACCTGTATAAAAGACACAAGTCCACAGAAGCAATCAATCAATCAGATTCTAAACTCTCCACCATGGCCAAGACCAAAGAGCTCTCCAAGGATGTCAGGGACAAGATTGTAGACCTACACAAGGCTGGAATAGGCTACAAGACCATCGCCAAGCAGCTTGGTGAGAAGGTGACAACATTTGGTGCGATTATTCGCAAATGGAAGAAACACAAAATAACTGTCAATATCCCTCGGCCTGGGGCTCCATGCAAGATCTCACCTCGTGGAGTTGCAATGATTATGAGAACGGTGAGGAATCAGCCCAAAACTACATGGGAGGATCTTGTCAATGATCTCAAGGCAGCTGGGACCATAGTCACCAAGAAAACAATTGGTAACACACTACGCCGTGAAGGACTGAAATCCTACAGCGCCCGCAAGGTCCCCCTGCTCAAGAAAGCACATATACATGCCCGTCTGAAGTTTGAAAATGAACATCTGAATGATTCAGAGGACAACTGGGTGAAAGTGTTGTGGTCAGATGAGACCAAAATGGAGCTCTTTGGCATCAACTCAACTCGCCGTGTTTGGAGGAGGAGGAATGCTGCCTATGACCCCAAGAACACCATCCCCACCATCAAACATGGAGGTGGAAACATTATGCTTTGGGGGTGTTTTTCCACAAAGGGGACAGGACAACTTCACCGCATCAAAGGGACGATGGACGGGGCCATGTACCGTCAAATCTTGGGTGAGAACCTCCTTCCCTCAGCCAGGGCATTGAAAATGTGTATTCCAGCATGACAATGACCCAAAACACACGGCCAAGGCAACAAATGAGTGGCTCAAGAAGAAGCACTTTAAGGTTCTGGAGTGGCGTAGCCAGTCTCCAGACCTTAATCCCATAGAAAATCTGTGGAGGGAGCTGAAGGTTCGAGTTGCCAAACGTCAGCCCCGAAACCTTAATGACTTGGAGAAGATCTGCAAAGAGGAGTGGGACAAAATCCCTCCTGAGATGTGTGCAAACCTGGTGGCCAGCTACAAGAAACGTCTGACCTCTGTGATTGCCAACAAGGGTTTTGCAACCAATTACTAAGTCATGTTTTGCAGAGGGGTCAAATACTTATTTCCCTCATTATCCTGTTGGGGATAGGGGGCAGTATTTGCACGGCCGGATAAAAAACGTACCCGATTTAATCTGGTTACTACTCCTGCCCAGTAACTAGAATATGCATATAATTATTGGCATTGGATAGAAAACACCCTAAAGTTTCTAAAACTGTTTGAATGGTGTCTGTGAGTATAACAGAACTCATATGGCAGGCAAAAACCTGAGAAGATTCCTTACAGGAAGTGGCCTGTCTGACCATTCCTTGAGCTTCTTGACTCTGTTTATTGAAGACTGGGGATCTTTGCTGTAACGTGACACTTCCTACGGCTCCCATAGGCTCTCAGAACCCGGGAAAAAGCTGAATGATGTAATTCCAGCCTCTGGCTGAAAAACATTAGCGCGTTTGGATAGTGGCCGGTCAGAGGGCCATCAGACTGAGGCTCGTGCACGAGTCGACCCCATGTTTTATTTTCTTTCGTCTTTGAACGTAAACACGCTTTGCTGGTCGGAATATTATCGCTTTTTTACGAGAAAAATGGCATAAAAATTGATTTTAAACAGCGGTTGACATGCTTTGAAGTACGGTAATGGAATATTTATAATTTTTTGTCACGAAATGCGTCGTGCTCATCACCCTTCTTTACCATTCGGATAGTGTCTTGAACGCACGAACAAAACAGAGGATATTTGAACATAACTATGGATTATTTGGGACCAAACCAACATTTGTTATTGAAGTAGAAGTCCTGGGAGTGCATTCTGACGAAGAACACCAAAGGTAATAACATTTTTCTTATAGTAAATCTGACTTTGGTGAGTGTCTAAATACAAAATCTGACTTTGGTGAGTGTCTAAACTTGCTGGGTGTCTAAATAGCTAGCCCTGTGATGCCGGGCTATCTACTTAGAATATTGCAAAATGTGCTTTCACCAAAAAGCTATTTTAAAATCGGACATATCGAGTGCATAGAGGAGTTCTGTATCTATAATTCTTAAAATAATTGTTATGCTTTTTGTGAACGTTTATCGTGAGTAATTTAGTACATTTTTAGTAAATTCACCGGAAGTTTGCGGGGCGTATGCTAGTTCTGAACGTCAAATGCTAATGTAAAAAGCTGTTTTTTGATATAAATATGAACTTGATTGAACAAAACATGCATGTATTGTATAACATAATGTCCTAGGTGTGTCATCTGATGAAGATCATCAAAGGTTAGTGCTGCATTTAGCTGTGGTTTTGTTTTTTGTGACATTATATGCTAGCTTGAAAAATGGGTGTCTGATTATTTCTGGCTGGGTACTCTGCTGACATAATCTAATGTTTTGCTTTCGTTGTAAAGCCTTTTTGAAATCGGACAGTGTGGTTAGATTAATGAGAGTCTTGTCTTTAAAATGGTGTAAAATAGTCATATGTTTGAGAAATTGAAGTAATAGCATTTCTAAGGTATTTGAATAACGCGCCACAGGATTCCACTGGCTGTTACGTAGGTGGGACGATTTCGTCCCGCCGACCCTAGAGAGGTTATAATGCAAATCATTTTATAACATTTTTGACATGCGTTTTTCTGAATTTTTTTGTTGATATTCTGTCTCTCACTGTTCAAATAAACCTACCATTAAAATTATAGACTGATCATTTGTTTGTCAGTGGGCAAACGTACAAAAGACAAATGTACAAAATAAACTTTCAACCGGTTCTCCCTATTCAGCAACGGGTCAGAGGCCGAGCCTTCTCTGGTCTCTCCTCCTCCTGTTACGGGGTCTGAGATGCCGAATCCTCCCACCATTTGCTCTGACAAATTGAAAACCCTAGTCATTGGCGACTCCGTTACCCGCAGTATTAGACTTAAAATGAATCATCCAGCGATCATACACTGTTTACCAGGGGGCAGGGCTACCGACGTTAAGGCTAATCTGAAGATGGTGCTGGCTAAGGCTAAAACTGGCGAGTGTAGAGAGTATAGGGATATTGTTATCCACGTTGGCACAACAATGTTAGGATGAAACAGTCAGAGGTCACCAAGCGCAACATAGCTTCAGCGTGTAAATCAGCTAGAAAGATGTGTCGGCATCGACTAATTGTTTCTGGCCCCCTCACAGTTAGGCGGAGTGATGAGCTCTACAGCCGTCTCTCACAACTCAATCGCTGGTTGAAAACTGTTTTCTGCCCCTCCCAAAAGATAGAATTTGGAGATAATTGGCCCTCTTTCTGGGACTCACCCACAAACAGGACGAAGCCTGGCCTGCTGAGGAGTGACAGACTCCATCCTAGCTGGAGGGGTGCTCTCATCTTATCTACGAACACAGACAGGGCTCTAACTCCTCTAGCTCCACAATGAGATAGGGTGCAGGCCAGGCAGCAGGCTGTTAGCCAGCCTGCCAGATTAGTGGAGTCTGCCACTAGCACAGTCAGTGTACTCAGCTCAGCTATCCCCATTGAGACCGTGTCTGTGCCTCGATCTAGGTTGGGCAAAACTAAACATGGCGGTCTTCGCCTTTGCAATCTCACTGGAATAAAGACCGTCTCCATTCCTGTCATTATTGACAGAGATTGTGATATCGAACATAAAGGGGCTACTTAATGTTAGATCCCTCACTTCCAAGGCAGTTATAGTCAATGAACTAATAACTGTTCATAAACTTGATGTGATTGGCCTGACTGAAACATGGCTTAAGCCTGATGAATTTACTGTGTTAAGAGGCCTCACCTCCTGGTTACACTAGTGACCATATCCCCCGCACATCCCGCAAAGGCGGAGGTGTTGCTAACATTTACGATAGCAAATTTAAATTTACCCCCCAAAAATACTGCGTTTTCGTCTTTTGAGCTTCTAGTCATGAAATCTATGCAGCCTACTCAATCACTTTTCATAGCTACTGTTTACAGGCCTCCTGGGCCATATACAGTGTGCCTCACTGAGTTCCCTGAATTCCTATCGAACCTTGTAGTCATGGCAGATAATATTTACATTTTAATATTCACATGGAAAGTCCACAGACCCACTTCAAAAGGCTTTCGGAGCCATCATCGACTCAGTGGGTTTTGTCCAACATGTCTCCGGACCTACTCATTGCCACAGTCACTCTGGACCTAGTTTTGTCCCGTGGAATAAAAATTGTGGATCTTAATGTTTTTCCTCATAATCCTGGACTATCCGACCACCATTTTATTACATTTGCAATCGCAACAAATAATCTGCTCAGACCCCAACCAAGGATCATCAAAAGCCGTGCTATAAATTCTCGGACAACCCAAAGATTCCTCGATGCCCTTCCAGACTCCCTCCACCTACCCAAGGACGTCAGAGTACAAAAATTAGTTAACCACCTAACTGAGAAACTCAATTTAACCTTGAGTTATACTCAAGATGCAGTCGCACCCCTAAAACAAAAAACATTTGTCATAAGAAACTAGCTCCCTGGTATACAGAAAATACCCGAGCTCTGAAGCAAGCTTCCAGAAAATTGGAACGGAAATAGCACTACACCAAACTGGAAGTCTTCTGACTAGCTTGGAAAGACAGTACCATGCAGTATCGAAGAGCCCTCACTGCTGCTCGATCATCCTATTTTTCCAACTTAATTGAGGAAAATAAGAACAATCCAAAATGTATTTTTGATACTGTCGCAAAGTTAACTAAAAAGCAGCATTCCCCAGGAGGATGGCTTTCACTTCAGCAGTGATAAATTCATGAACTCCTTTGATGAAAAGATCATAATCATTAGAAAGCAAATTACGGACTGCTCTTTAAAACCTGTTTGGGATAGGGGGCAGTATTGAGAATTTTGGAAAAAATATGTGCCCATTTTTAACTGCCTCCTACACCAACTCAGAAGCTAGAATATGCATATTATTGTTCAGGTTTGGATAGAAAACACTCTGAATTTTCTAAAACTGTTTGAATGGTGTCTGTGAGTATAACAGAACTCCTATGGCAGGCAAAAACCTGACAAGGTTTCAAGCAGGAAGTACCCTGTCTGACAAGTAGTCGTGCGTCTTGCATCTGTTTATTGAAAAGTAAGGATCTTAGCTGTAACGTGACAATTCCCAGGGCTCCGATAGGCTCTCAGAACCCGGGAAATAACTGAAGGTTGACGAGGGAGCCTCAGGCTGAAACACATTATCGGCTTTGGTAAGTGGCGGCTCAGAGGACCTTTGAATGAGGCGCGTGCACGATTCGCTCCTGAGGAGAAATTTAATTCGGCTGTTTAGGCTCAATGCATATTCCCGGTCGGAATATTATCACTTATCTACGAGATAAATGGCATAAAAATTGGTTTTAAACAGCGGTTGACATGCTTCGAAGTACGGTAATGGAATATTTAGACATTTTTGTCACGCCAATGCGCCATGCGCAACACTGTGATGAAGCATTCTGATAGTGTCTAGAACTCACGAACAAAACGTCGCTGTTTGGATATAACGATGGATTATTTGGGACCAAACCAACATTTGTTATTGAAGTAGAAGTCCTGGCAGTGTATTTTGACGAAGAACAAGCAAGGTAAGAACATTTTTCTTATAGGAAATGTGATTTTGGTGGAGGCTGACCTGGGTGGGTATCTAAATAGCTAGCCCTGTGATGCCGGGCTATGTACTTAGATTATTGCAAAATGTGCTTCATCCGAAAAGCTATTTTAAAATCGGACATATCGAGTGCATAGAGGAGTAATGTATCTATAATTCTTAAAATAATTGTTATGCTTTTTGTGAACGTTTATCGTGAGTAATTTAGCAAACTGTTAGTAAATTCCCCGGAAGTTTGCGGGGGTTATGCTTTTTCTGAACGTCACATGCTAATGTAAAAAGCTGTTTTTTGATATAAATATGAACTTGATTGAACAGACATGCATGTATTGTATAACACAATGTCCTAGGTGTGTCACCTGATGAAGATCATAAAAGGTTAGTGCTGCATTTAGCTGTGGTTTGGGTTTATGTGACATGATATGCTAGCTTGAAAAATGGGTGTCTGATTATTTCTGGCTGGGCACTCTGCTGACATAATCTAATGTTTTGCTTTCGTTGTAAAGCCTTTTTGAAATCGGACAGTGGGGTTAGATTAACGAGATTCTTGTCTTTAAATAGCTGTAAAATAGTCATATGTTTGAGAAATTGAAGTAATAGTATTTCTAACGATTCAAAAATCGCGCCACTGGATTTCAGTGGCTGTTACGTAGGTGGGACGAGTTCGTCCCACATGCGCCAGAGAGGTTAAATCTGCGTATTCCTCCAAAGCGAAGTTGTCCTGAGTCTGCACATCACTGCCAGGACCTAGGATCAATGGAGACACTCAAGTTTTTTAATACTTTATCTCGACACATTGATGAAAATAATCATGGCCTCTAAACCTTCAAGCTGCATATTGGACCCTATTCCAACTAAACTACTGAATGAGCTGCTTCCTGTGCTTGTGTATGTGTACCAAACTCACTAAAAGTGGCAGTAATAAAGTCTCTCTTGAGAAAGTCAAACCTTCACCCAGAAAATATAAAAAACTATCGGCCTATATTGAATCTCCCATTCCTCTCAAAATGTTTTGATATAGCTGTTGTGCAGCTACTCACTGCCTTCCTGAAGACAAACAATGCATTTGAAACACTTCACTCTGGTTTTAGACCCCATAATAGCACTGAGACTGCACTTGTGAAGGTGGTAAATTACCTTTTAATGGCGTCAGACCGAGGCTCTGCATCTGTCCTTGTGCTCCTAGACCTTAGTACTGCTTTTGATATCATCGATCAACACATTGTTTTGGAGAGATTGGAAACCCAAATTGGTCTACACGGACAAGTTCTGGCCTGGTTTAGATCTTATCTGTCAGAAAAATATCAGAGACTCATCTCTTCAGTAGGTCCTATGATTGAGTGTAGTCTGACCCACTCTAAAGAGTTGAAAACAGCAGGTCTGGGACAGGTAGCACGTCCGGTGAACAGGTCAGGGTTCCATAGCCATAGGCAGAACAGTTGAAACTGGAGCAGCAGTACGGCCAGGTGGACTGGGGACAGCAAGGAGTCATCATGCCAGGTAGTCCTGAGGCATGGTCCTAGGGCTCAGCTCTTCCGAGAGAAAGAAAAAAAGAGAGAGAGAGAATTAGAGAGAGCATACTTCAATTCACACATGACACTGGATAAGACAGGAGAAATACTCCAGATATAACAGACTGACCCTAGCCCCCCGACACATGAACTACTGCAGCATAAATACTGGAAGCTGAGACAGGAGGGGTCAGGAGACACTGTGGCCCCGTCCAATGATACCCCCGGACAGGGCAAAACAGTCAAGATATAACCCCACCCACTTTGCTAAAGCACAGCCCCCACACCACTAGAGGGATATCTTCAACCACCAACTTACTGTCCTGAGACAAGGCCAAGTATAGCCCACAAAGATCTCCGCCACGGCACGAACCCAAGGAGGGTGCAAACACGGACAGGAAAATCATGTCAGTGACTCATCCCACTTAAGTGGTGTACCCCTCCTAGGGATGGCATGGAAGAGCATTCACAGAGCATTCACTCAATTAGTATTTGGTAGCATTGCCTTTAAATTGTTTAACTTGGGTCAAACGTTTTGGGTACCCTCCCACAAGTTTCACACAATAAGTTGGGTGAATTTTGGTCCATTCCTTCTGACAGAGCTGGTGTAACTGAGTCAGGTTTGTAGGCCTCCTTGCTCGCACATGCTTTTTCAGTTCTGCCCACAAATTTTCTATAGGATTGACGTCAGCGCTTTGTGATGGCCACTCCAATACCTTGCCTTTGTTGTCCTTAAGCCATTTTGCCACAACTTTGGAAGTATGCTTGGGGTCATTGTCCATTTGGAATACCCACTTGCGACCAAGCTTTAACTTCCAGACTGATGTCTTGAGATGTTGCTTCAATATATCAACATAATCTTCCTGCCTCATGATGCCATCTAGTTTGTGAAGTGCACCAGTCCCTCCTGCAGCAATCCACCCCCACAACATGATGCTGCCGCCCCCGTGCTTCACGTTTGGGATGGTGTTCTTTGGCTTGCAAGCCTCCCCCTTTTTCCTCCAAACATAATGATGGTCATTATGGCCAAACAATTTTTTTTTTTGTTTCATCAGACCAGAGGATATTTCTCCAAAAAATACGATCTTTGTCCCCATGTGCCGTTACAAACCGTAGTCTGGGTTTTTTTATGGCGGTTTTGGAGCAGTGGCTTCTTCCTTGCTGAGCAGCCTTACACAGATTTACTGTGGACATAGATACTTTTGTACCTGTTTCCTCCAGCATCTTCACAAGGTCCTTTGCTGTTGTTCTGGGATTGATTTGCACTTTTTGCACCAAAGTACGTTCATCTCTAGGAGACAGAACGCGTCTCCTTCCTGAGCGGTATGATGGCTGCGAGGTCCCGTTATATTTATACTTGCGTACTATTGCTTGTACAGATGAACATGGTACCTTCAGGTGTTTGGAAATTGCTCTCAAGGATGAACCAGACTTGTGGAGATCTCCAATATTTTTCTGAGGTCTTGGCTGATTTATTTTGATTTTCCCATGATGTCAAGCAAAGAGGCACTGAGTTTGAAGGTAGGCCTTGAAATACATCCACAGGTAAACCTCCAATTGACTCAAATTATGTCAATTAGCCTATCAGAAGCTTCTAAAGCCATGACATAATTTTTGGGAATTTTCCAAGCTGTTTAAAGACACAGTCAACTTAATGTATGTAAACTTCTGACCCACTGGAATTGTGATACAGTTAATGATTAGTGAAATAATACAGTGAAATACAGTGAAATAATCTGTCTGTAAACAGTGAGATACAGTGAAATAATCTGTCTGTAAACAGAGAAGTTACTTCTGTCATGCACAAAGTAGATGTTCTTACCGACTTGCCAAAACTCTAGTTTGTTAACAAGAAATTTGTGGAGTGGTTGAAAAACGAGTTTTAATCACTCCAACCTATGTGTATGTAAACTTATGACTTCAACTGTATGTAAGAATGCTGTTCATTGACTATAGCTCAGCATTCAACACCATAGTACCTTCCAAGCTGATCATTAAGCTTGAGGCCCTGGGTCTGAACCCCGCCCTGTGCGACTGGGTTCTGGACTTCCTGATGGGCCGACCCCAAGTGGTGAAGGTAGGAAAACACCTCCACTTCTCTGACACTCAACACTTGGGACCCACAAGGATGTGTGCTCAGGCCCCACCTGTACTCCCTGTTTACCCATCACTGTGTGGCCTCGTACACCTCCAACTCAATCATCAAGTTTGCAGACAACACAACAGTAGTAGACCTGATTGCCAAAAATGATGAGACAGCCAACAGGGAGAAGGTGATGGCCCTGGAAGTGACGTGCCAGGAAAACGGCGCCTCTTCAACCTCAGGAGGTTGAAGACATTTGGCTTGGCACCTAAAACCCCCACAAACTTTTACAGATGCACAATTAAGGGCATCCTGTTGGGCTGTATCACTGCCTGGTATAGCAACTGCACCACCCGCAACTGCAGGGCACTCCAGAGTGTGGTACAGTCTGCCCAACGCATCACCTGGGGCAAACCACCTACCCTCCAGGACACCTACAGCACCCGATGTCACAGGAAGGCCAGAAAGATCATCAAGGACAACAACCACTCGAGCCACTGCCTGTTCACCCCACTGTCATCCAGAAGACGAGATCAGTACATGTGCATCAAAGCTGGGACCGAGAGACTGAAAAACAGCTTCTAACATAAGACTGTTCAATTATTTTAAATAGCCATCAATAGCACATTAGAGGCTGCTGCCCTATATACATAGACTTGGAATCACTGGCTACTTTAATAATGGAACACTAGTCACTTTAATAATGTTTACATATTTTGCATTACTCATCTCATATCTATATACTGTATTGTATCCTATTCTACTGTATCAAAGTCTATGCCGCTCTGACATTGCTTGCCCAATATTTATATATTCTTAATTCCATTCCTTTACTTTAGATGTGTGTGTATTATTGTGAAATTGTTAAATATTACTGTTAGATATTACTGCACTGTTAGAGCTAGAAACACAAGCATTTCGCTACACCCGCAATAACATCTGCTAAACACGTGTGTGTGACAAATAACATTTGATTTGATTTGAGCAAATGTCAAATTGGCTTTTTATCAAATTACTGTACGACAGACCATGTATTCACCCTGCACACCCTAATTGACAAACAAACAAACCAAAAGAAAGGCAAAGTCTTCTCATGTTTTGTTGATTTAAAAAAAAGCTTTCGACTCAATTTGGCATGAGGGCCTGCTATAGAAATTGATGGAAAGTGGTGTTGGTGGAAAAACACATGACATTATAAAATCCATGTACACAAACAACAAGTGTGCAGTTAAAATTGGCAAAAAATACACACATTTCTTTCCACTGGACCAGGGGGTGAGACAGCGATGCAGCTTAAGCCCCACCCTCTTCAACATATATATCAACGAATTGGCGAGGGACCTAGAACAGTCTGCAGCACCCGGCCTCACCCTACTAGAATCTGTAGTCAAATGTCTACTGTTTGCTGATGATCTGTTGCTTCTGTCACTAACCAAGGAGGGCCTATAGCAGTACCTAGATCTTCTGCACACATTCTGTCAGACCTGGAACATACAATTCGACATACCAGTTAGGATCTGGCAAAAAATACTTGAATCAGTTATAGAACCCATTGTCCTTCATGGTTGTGAGGTCTTGGGGTCCACTCACCAACCAAGAATTCATAAAATGGGATAAACACCAAATTGAGACACTGCATGCAGAATTCTTGAAAAAATATCCTCCGCGTACAAGGTAAAACGCCAAATAATGCATGCAGAGCAGAATTAGGTCGATACCCACTATTTATCAAAATACAGAAAAGAGCTGTTAAATTCTGCAACCACTTAAAATGAAGCAATTCCCAAACCTTCCATAACATAGCCTTCGCCTACAGAGAAGAGCCCCCTAAGCAAGCTGGTCCTGGGTGTCACGAATTCCGCCGAAGTCGGCCCCTCTCCTTGTTCAGGCGGCGTTCGGCGGTCGACGTCACCGGCCTTCTAGCCATCGCCGATCCACTTTTCATTTTCCATTTGTTTTGTCTTTGTCTTACACACCGGGTTTCAATTCCCCAATTACTTGTTTATTATTTAACCCTCTGTTCCCCAATGTTTGTTTGTGGTTAATTGTTTGTATGTAAGACAGTCCGTTATGTGGGCTCGCTTTATTGTGTTATATTTGTCTATTTTGAGTAAATAACGTTTATTTACTCATATCTGCAGTCCTGCGCCTGACTCCTCTACAAGCTACACACAGACCACATTACATAATTACTCACATTGAATGGAGTCAGCAGGAGCAAATGCCCTCCATGTGGCGATAGAGGAGCGCGTCCGGCAGCATGCAACCATATTGCAACATCTGGGCACCGCCATGGATTGTGTGCTGCAGACGATGGATCGTTGGGAGACCGAGCACCCTGTTGGAGCATGACCTGTACGTCAAGGCTGAGAAATGTCTGTTCTTCCAACAGTCCGTCTCCTTCCTAGGGTACCGCATTTCCACTTCAGGGGTGGAGATGGAGAGTGACCGCATTTCAGCCGTGCGTAATTGGCCGACTCCCACCACGGTAAAGGAAGTGCAGCAGTTTCTAGGGTTTGCCAACTACTACCGGAGGTTTATCCGGGGTTTTGGTCAAGTAGCGGCTCCCATTACCTCACTGCTGAAGGGGGGACCGGTGCGACTGCAGTGGTCGGCTGAGGCGGACAGGGCTTTTGGTCACCTGAAGGCTCTGTTTACCTCGGCTCCCGTGCTGGCTCATCCGTATCCCTCTTTGGCGTTCATAGTGGAGGTGGACACGTCCGAGGCTGGATTAGGAGCCGTGCTCTCTCAGCGCTCGGGCACACCACCAAAGCTCCGCCCTGTGCTTTCTTTTCGAAGAAACTCAGCCCTGCGGAGCGAAACTATGATGTGGGGGACCGGGAGCTATTGGCTGTTGTCAAGGCTCTGAAGGCATGGAGACATTGGCTTCAGGAGGCTAAACATCCTTTCCTTATCTGGACTGACCACCGCAATCTGGAGTACATCCAGGTGGCGAGGAGACTGAACCCTCGCCAGGCACGGTGGGCCATGTTCTTTACCCGTTTTGTTTTCACTCTGTCCTACAGACCAGATTCCCAGAACGCTGTCCCGGATGTATGACACAGAGGAGCGGAAAATGGATCACACTCCCATACTTCCGGCCTCTTGCCTGGTGGCACCGGGGGTGTGGGAGCTGGCCGCGGATATCGAGCGGTCGTTACGCACAGAGCCCACTCCCCCTCAGTGTCCAGCTGGGCGCCTGTACGTTCCGTCTGCTGTCCACGACCGTCTGATCTATTGGGCCCACACGTCACCCTCCTCTGGTCATCCTGGCATTGGTCGGACGGTGCGTTGCCTTAGTGGGAAGTACTGGTGGTCCACCTTGGCCAAGGACGTGAGGGTTTATGTTTCCTCCTGCTCGGTGTGCGCCCAGTGCAAGGCTCCCAGGCACCTGCCCAGAGGGAAGTTACAACCCCTACCCATTCCACAGCGGCCGTGGTCGCACCTATCGGATCTTCCTCCCTCACAGGGCAACACCATGATCCTGGACATTGTGGATCAGTTTTCTAAGTCCTGCCGTCTCCTCCCTTTGCCCGATCTCCCTACAGCCCAACAGACTGCGGAGGCCCTGTTCACTCACGTCTTCCTGCACTACGGGGTCCCCAGTTCACGTGCAGGGTCTGGAGAGCTTTCATGGAACGTCTGGGGGTCTCGGTCAGCCTCACCTCAGGTTTTCACTCCGAGAGTAACGGCAGGTGGAGAGAGTAAACCAGGATGTGGGTAGTTTTCTGCGGTCATATTTCCAGGACCGGCCGGGGGAGTGGGCGGCGTTCATCCCCTGGGCAGAGATGGCCCAAAACTCACTCTGCCACTTCTCCACTAACCTCTCTCCCTTCCAGTGTGTACTGGAGTATCAGCCGGTTATGGCACCTTGGCATCAGAGCCAGATCTAAGCTCCTGCGGTGGACAAATGGTTTAAGCGCTCGGAGGAGACCTGGGACGCCGCCCATGTGCACCTGCAACGGACCGTGAGGCGGGAGAAGGCGAGCGCCGACCGCCACCGCAGTGAGGCCCCGGTGTTCGCACCGGGGGACCGGGTCTGGCTCTCAACCCGAAACCTGCCCCTCCGTCTGCCCTGCCGGAAGCTGGGTCCGCGGTTTGTGGGGCCATTCAAAGTCCTGAGGAGACTGAATGAGGTATGCTACAGGTTACAGCTTCCCCCAGATTACCGTATTAATCCCTCCTTCCATGTGTCTCTCCTCAGGCCGGTGGTGGCTGGTCCACTCCAGGAGTCTGAGGTGCGGGAGGTTCATCCGCCCCCTCTGGACATACGCCGGGGCCCGCAGTTTTGTGTTCTGCTTTCCCACAATCCTCCTCTTCAAACCTGTTTTAATTGACATGTAAATGCTGGACTTGGGGACAACATATTTACAGTGTAAAGATGGTTAAAACTGCTGATTTAGTGACAAAGCTTTGATTTATAAAAGCGACTCTCTACACAAGCTACATACAGACCACATTACACTGGGGCTCTGTTCACAAACACAAATTGACCCCAAATAGCCCAGGACTGCAAAACAGACCCAACCAAATCATGAGAAAACAAAAAAGTAATTACTTGACACATTGGAGAGAATTTACAAAAAAAACTGAGCAACTTAGAATGCTATTTGGCCCTAAACAGAGAGTACACAGTGGCAGAATACCTGACCACTGAAATTGATCCAAAATGAAGGAAATCTTTGACTATGTACAGACTCAGTGAGCATAGCCTTGCTTTTGAGAAAGGCCGCCAAAGGCAGTCCTGGCTCTCAAGAGAAGACAGGCTATGTGCACACTGCCCAAAAAAGGATGTGGAAACTGAGCTGCACTTCCTAACCTCCTGCCAAATGTATGACCATATTAGAGACACATATTTCCCTCAGATTACACAGACACACATTTGGATAAAATTCCATATCTATTGGGTGAAATACCACATTGCGCAATCACAGCAGCAAGATTTGTGACCTGTTGCCACAAGAAAAGGGCAACCAGTGAAGAACAAACACCATTGTAAATACAACTTATATTTATGTTTATTTTCCCTTTTGTACCTTTAACTATTTTAACATCATTACAACACTGTATATATACATAATGACATTTTAAATGTCTTTATTATTTTGGAACTTTTGTAAGTGTAATGTTTAATGTTAATTTTGTATTGTTTATTGCACTTTGTTTTTGTTATCTATTTCACTTGCTTTGGCAATGTAAACATATGTGTAGTATGTAAAGCCCTTAAATTGAATTGAAAGAGAGAAATATCTAATAGTATTGTTATCTAAAGCGCTGCACTCTTTAGTCTGGGTCTACGGTTGAGTTCATCTCATATAGCAAAGGCCTCTTTCATGTTTCCCTAATCTTGTCCTGTGTCCCAAATGGCACCCTATCCTTTATAGTACACAAAGTAGTTCACTATAAAGGGAATAGTGTGGAAGTGATGGTTTTGTGCTAAACTGTCACTACGCTGACAGCTGTCAATTAGTGAGAGTGGACACCCTCAAAGAGAGAAGTGTGAAAATGAGGTGAGTAATACACCAAACACATTTCAGCATTCATAGCTGCACTGAGATTAAACAGCCATAAAAGTGATTCAGGAGAACAAATAGGGACATTTCTCTCTGCCTCTCCCTAACGTCACCATGCCTTGTCCATTGCTGTTTTGATTTGTATCTATTGTTTTATTTCACTGTAGAGCCTCTAGCACTGCTCAAAACGCCTCGGCTAACAATTTAGGTCCACCTCCCACACACGCAGTGACATCACCTGGTTTAAATGCTATTTCTAGAGACAATATCTCTCATTATCACTATATGCACAGGTTTACCCCCACTGTATTCACATCCTACTATACCTTTGTCTGTACATTTTGCCTTGAATATATTCTACCGTGCCCAGAAATCTGCTCCTTTTACTCTCTGTTCTGAACATGCTAGACGTCCAGTTCTGTTAGCCTTTAGCTGTACCCTTATCCTACTCCTCTGTTCCTCTGGTGATGTAGAGGTTAATCCAGGCCCTGCAGTGTCTAGCTCCACTCCCATCCCCCAGGCTCTCTCGTTTGTTGACTTCTGCAACCGTAAAAGCCTTGGTTTCATGCATGTTAACATTAGAAGTCTCCTCCCTAAGTTTGTTTTAATCACTGCTTTAGCACACTCCACCAATCCAGATTTCCTAGCCGTGTCTGAATCCTGCCTTAGGAAGACCACCAAAAACCTTGAAATTTCCATCCCTAACTATAACATTTTCCGACAAGATAGAACTGCCAAAGGGGGCGGTGTTGCAATCTACTGCAAAGATAACCTGCAGAGTTCTGTCTTACTATCCAGGTCTGTACCCAAACAATTAGAGCTCCTACTTCTAAAACTGAACCTTTCCAGAAACAAGTCTCTCACCGTTGCCGCTTGCTATAGACCACCCTCTGCCCCAGCTGTGCCCTCGACACCATATGTGATTTGATTGCCCCCCATCTATCTTCTGAGCTCGTGCTGCTAGGTGACCTAAACTGGGACATGCTTAACACCCCGGCCATCCTACAATCTAAGCTTGATGCCCTCAACCTCACACAACTTATAAATGAACCTACCAGATATAACCCCAAATCTGTAAACACGGGCACCCTCATAGATATCATCCTAACTAACTCGCCCTCCAAATACACCTCTGCTGTTTTCAACCAAGATCTCAGCGATCACTGCCTCATTGCCTGCATCCGTAATGGGTCTGCGATCAAACGACCACCCCTCATCACTGTCAAACGCTCCCTAAAACACTTGTTCGAGCAGGCCTTTCTAATCGACCTGGCCGGGGTATCCTGGAATGACATCGACCTCATCCCGACAGTAGAGGATGCCTGGTTGTTCTTTAAAAGTGCCTTCCTCACCATCTTAAATAAGCATGCCCCATTCAAAAAATGTAGAACCAGGAATAGATATAGCCCTTGGTTCACTCCAGACCTGTCTGCCCTTGACCAGCACTAAAACATCCTGTGGCGTTCTGCATCAGCATCGAATAGCCCCCGTGATATACAACCTTTCAGGGAAGTTAGGAACCAATATACACAGGCAGTTAGGAAAGCTAAGGCTAGCTTTTTTAAACAGAAATTTTCATCCTGCAGTTCAAACTCAAAAAAGTTCTGGGACACTGTAAAGTCCATGGAGAATAACAGCACCTCCTCCCAGCTACCCACTGCTCTGAGGCTAGGAAACAATGTTACAACCGATAAATCCACTATAATTGAGAATTTCAAGAAGCATTTCTCTACGGCTGGCCATGCTTTCCACCTGGCTACCCCTACCCCGGTCAACTGCCCGGCACCCTCCACAGCAACCCGCCCAAGCCCCCACCATTTCTCCTTCACCCATATCCAGATAGCTGATGTTCTGAAAGAGCTGCAAAATCTGGACCCCTACAAATCAGCCGGGCTAGACAATCTGGACCCTCTCTTTCTAAAATGATCTGCCGAAATTGTTTCAACCCCTACTACTAGCCTGTTCAACCTCTCTTTCGTATCGTCTGAGATTCCCAAAGATTGGTAAGCTGCCGCGGTCATCCCCCTCTTCAAAGGAGGAGACACTCTAGACCCAAACTGCTACAGACCTATATCTATCCTACCCTGCATCTCTAAGGTCTTCGAAAGCCAAGTTAACAAACAGATTACCGACCATTTTGAATCACACCGTACCTTCTTCGCTATGCAATCTGGTTTCAGAGCCGGTCATGGGTGCACCTCAGCCACGCTCAAGGTCCATAATGATATCATAACCGCCATCGATAAGAGACATTACTGTGCAGCTGTATTCATCGACCTGGCCAAGGCTTTCGACTCTGTCAATCACCACATTCTTATTGGCTGACACAACAGCCTTGGTTTCTCAAATGATTGCCTCGCCTGGTTCACCAACTACTTCTCTGATAGAGTTCAGTGTGTCAAATCGGAGGGCCTGTTGTCCGGACCTCTGACAGTCTCTATGGGGGTGCCACAGGGTTCAATTCTTGGGCCGACTCTCTTCTCTGTATACATCAATGATGTCGCTCTTGCTGCTGGTGATTCTCTGATCCACCTCTACGCAGATGACACCATTCTGTATACTTCTGGCCCTTCTTTGGACACTGTGTTAACTAACCTCCAGACGAGCTTCAATGCCATACAACTCTCCTTTCGTGGCCTCCAACTGCTCTTAAACGCAAATAAAACTAAATGCATGCTATTCAACCGATCATTGCCCGCACCTGCCCGCCCATCCAACATCACTAATCTGGACGGCTCTGACTTAGAATATGTGGATAACTACAAATACCTGAGTGTCTGGCTAGACTGTAAACTCTCCTTCCAGACTCATATTAAGCATCTCCAATCCAAAATTAAATCTAGAATCAGCTTCCTATTTCGCAACAAAGCATCCTTCACTCATGTTGCCAAACATACCTTTGTAAAACTGACCATCCTACCGATCCTCGACTTCGGCGATGTCATCTATAAAATAGCCTCCAACACTCTACTCAACAAACTGGATGCAGTCTATCACAGTGCCATCCGTTTTGTCACCAAAGCCCCATACACTACCCACCATTGCGACCTATACGCTCTTGTTGGCTGGCCCTCACTTCATACTCGTCGCCAAACCCACTGGCTACAGTTTATCTACAAGTCTCTGCTAGGTAAAGCCCCACCTTATCTCAGCTCGCTGGTCACCATAGCAGCACCCACTCGTAGCACGCGCTCCAGCAGGTATATCTCACCGGTCACCCCCAAAGCCAATTCCTCCTTTGGTCGCCTTTCCTTCCAGTTCTCTGCTGCCAATGACTGGAACAAACTGCAAAAAGCTCTGAAGCTGGAGATTCCCATCTCCCTCACTAGCTTTAAGCACCAGCTGTCAGAGCAGCTCACAGATCACTGCACCTGTTCATAGCCCATCTGTATACAGCCCATCTATCTACCTCATCCCCATACAGTATTTATTTATTTATTCTGCTCCTTTTGCACCCCAGCATCTCTACTTGCACATCCATCTTTTGCACATCTACCATTCCAGTGTTTAATTGCCATATTGTAATTACTTTGCCACCATGGCCTATTTATTGCATTAATTCCCTTATTTTACCTAATTTGCACTCACTGTATATAGACTTTTTGTTTTCTTTTTTTCTACTGTATTATTACTGTATGTTTTGTTCATTCCATGTGAAACTCTGTGTTGTATGTGTCTAACTGCTATGCTTTATCTTGGCCAGGTCGCAGTTGCAAATGAGAACTTGTTCTCAACTAGCCTACCTGGTTAAATAAAGGTGAAATAAAAAATTAATAAAAATAAATATCAGGACAAAGAGAGCTGTCTTGTAGCTGTTGTTTATTGTTGTCTACTTTGGAGTCACAATCATTCAAGCTAGATAGAGATAGTCACAATCCTATAACGGCCTTCAAACGCTTGAACACACACAGGGAGAAATGGATTACATACCGTACCAGTCAAATGTTTGGACACACCTACTCATTGAAGGACTTCTCTTTATTTTTACTATTTTCTACATTGTAGAATAATAGTGAAGACATCACAACTATGAAATAACACATATGGAATCATGTAGTAACCAAAAAAGTGTTAAACAAATCAAAATATTTTTTATATTTCAGATTCTTCAAAGTAGCCACCCTTTGCCTTTACAGCTTTGCACACTCTTGGCATTCTCTCAACCAGCTTCATGAAGTAGTCACCTGGAATGCATTTCAAGGAACAGGTGTGCTTTGTTAAAAGTTCATTCGTAGAATTTCTTTCATTCTTAATGCGTTTGAGCCAATCAGTTGTGTTGTGACAAGGCAGGGGTGGTATACAGAAGATAGTCAGCCCTATATGATATAATACCAAGTCCATATTATGGCAAAAAGAGCTCAAATAAGCAAAGAGAAATTACAGTCCATCATTATTTTAAGACATCAAGGTCAGTCAATACGAAACATTTCAAGAACTTTCAAGGTTTCTTCAAGTGTAGTCACAAAAACCATCAATTGCTATGATGAAACTGTCTCTCATGAGGACCGTCATAGGAATGGAAGACCCAGAGTTACCTCTGCTGCAGAGGATAAGTTCATTACAGTTACCAACCTCCGAAATTGCAGCCAAAATAAATGTTCAAGTAACAGACACATCTCAACATCAACTTTTCAGAGGAGACTGCGTGAGTCAGGCCTTCATGGTCGAATTGCTGCATAGAAACTACTACGAAAGGACACCAATAAGAAGAAGAGACTTGCTTGGGCCAAGAAACACAAGCAATGGACATTAGACTGGTGAAAATCTGTCCTTTGATCTGATGAGCACAAATGTGAGATCTTTGGTTCCAACCGGCGTGTCTTTATGAGACTCAGAATAGGTGAACGGATGATCTCCGCATGTGTAGTTCCCACCGTGAAGCATGGAGGACGTGGTGTGGGGGTGCTTTGATGGTGACACTGTCAGTGATTTATTTAGAATTCAAGGCACACTTAACCAGCATGGCTACCGCAGCATTCTGCAGCTATATGCCATTCCATCTAGTTTGTGCTTTGTGGGACTATCAATTGTTTTTCTACAGGAAAATGACTATACACACCTCCTAGCTGTGAAGGGGCTATTTGACCAAGAAGGAGAGTGATGGAGTGCTGCATCAGATTACCTGGCCTCCACAATCACCCGACCTCAACCCAATTGAGATGGTTTGGGATGAGTTGGACCGCAGACTGAAGGAAAAGCAGCCAACAAGTGTTCTGCATATGTGGGAACGCCTTCAAGACTGTTGGAAAAGCAATCAAGGTGAAGCTGGCTGAGAAAGTGCCAAGAGAGTTTAAAGCTGTCGTCAAGGCAAAGATTGGCTACTTTGAAGAATCTCAAATCTAAAATATATTTTGATTTGTTCAACACTTTTTTGGATACTACATGATCCTATATGTGTTATTTCATAGTTTTGATATCTACACTATTATTCTACAATGTAGAGAATAGTAAAAAAATAAAACTTGAATGAGTAGGTTTGTCCAAACGTTTGACTGGTACTGTATGATGTTGACATGACACGAACATGAACCTGACAATCCAGCTAGAGAAATTTGAAACGTTTGCAGTCTACCAGTATATGTTCTCTTTCCATTTCTCTCCATTGAGAAGAAGGATTGAGATGTAGTAGAAAGGAAAGCAAGTCTTGTTGTATGAATTCCCCAAATCTTTTTATTGTAGCTATAATGAATCAGAACCTGCATGACTGTTTCTGTTGAATATATTTTGAATTACCTTAAAACTGGTGGCAAAGGAGACAAAAGGGAATAGCCATAGACTCAGTCCTCATCTTGACAATCCCATTCTGTGGCTCTGGTCCACAGTTAAAGACAAACAACTCTGTAAGTCCTGCCAACTTCAGACTATTCACATTCATTGCAGGTTTGAGAAAAAGTGGAAAGATGCTGAAAATCAAATGCTGTTGTTCATAGTATCCCCAATGCTGTGTGTGTGTGTGTGTGTGTGTGTGTGTGTGTGTGTGTGTGTGTGTGTGTGTGTGTGTGTGTGTGTTTGTACGTGTGTGTGTGTTTGTACGTGTGTTTGTGCGTGTGTTTGCGGGTGTGTTTGCGCGTGTGTGAGAGGGGTGGGCGTTTGCACACAGTGATGCAGGGAGGTATTCATTGCCTTTCCATACCTACACACACACACCATCTCCCCTAGGCCTCCCTCAACTAACCACACACACACACACACACACACGCACGCACGCACGTGCTCTCTCTCTTTCTGTCTGAGGCTGATAACAACACAGCCAGTCCGCCTGAGTGAGACCCATATCTTCATCACACATCCTCTGGCAGAAAGTTTTATCCCTGGCCTCAGTGTGACTTCCCATGCTTCAGCATATTTCCTTTCTGGATAATTGTCAAGGTCACATAGGGTACAATCAAAATGGCACCCTAATGCCTATATACAGAAGTCAGATCTTAATTTGATCATGCTTTTTTTTGCTGAGAATTTTCAACCCAAGAAATGCAGATGAGCTTTGTATTTCACTGAAAGCCCACACTAAGACATGATTATACTAACAGAATTGCACTTTTCATGTAGCCTACTTTTGGCCAGTAATGACCACCGATCAAGCAACATTCTGGTCTAAACGTTCAAATCGTGTTGCTGCATTGGGTGTCCTTTCAGACTCAGCCATAGCCTTATCTCTGACCTCACAGTGACTCCTCTTGCTTCAGACTTTTTCATATCATCTGGAGGATTGTTATGAACACATCATTCGTTCCTCTCAGTCAGCTCAGCTCCAGTCTGAAGATCAGATCAAGATGATCATTCGTTATTGTCATTGGAGGGTTTGTGATCCGAAGCTCTTTCTCACCTAACCATTTTTGCATAAGATCATGTTACTGAAGATGTTCATCACCAGAGCCTGAATCAGTCATGGTAATCGGATTAGACTGGGGCTGCGGCTGAAATGGCATCCTATTCTCTCCTACAGTGTACTACTTTTGACCATAGCCTGGTCAAAAGTAGTGCATCATATATAGGGGATAGGTTAGCATTTTGGACGCAGACTCAGTCTAACCTGATTACCAAGACATATTATGGTCTGGCGATGAATATCTTAAGTAGCATGATCTTATGTAAAATGGTTGGATGAGAAAGAGCGGAAGAATAATGGAGGAAGAATAATGCATCCTTTCTCAAAATTCACAGGTTTTCCAGAATTCCTGGTTGGAAGATTCAGGATATCCTGATTATTCCCTCCTGATTATAGGATTCTTACAACTAGGATTTATGGAAAACCTGGGATTTCTTTTCTATTACCATAATTTTGCAACCTTAGTCCCTGTTTAAAACCTGTATCCTTTCCTACCATATATGACACTATATTTTCCCTAACATTATCATTATATGAAGTCCAGAGTTAAGATAGCCTTTAGGGAAAGATTTACGAGCATTAAACATTTGATGATTTATTTTGTGATGAATATGAGGCAAATAACCTTCAACCTTAAGATAAACTACATCCTTCTGTGGAATGGTTTTAGCATTCAGAGAGCCTACTACAGTAAAGCCTATTGTACCTGATAACAAAAGTCTGCGAGGGGAACTATAACCGTGGGAGCACAGCTCTCGGAATGAAGAAATGCCTAATGGGGCATGGTTGCGTCCCAAATGGGACCCTTTTCCCTATATAGTGCACTACAATGCTCTGATAGAATAAAAAAATTGTGAAACACTGAGGCTGGCTTGGTCTCTGCATAATTTATTTTTCCTTTAGGGCTGACAGAAAGCCAGACACAGGAATTAACCGAGGGATAAAATACATGTGCTTTCTCATTATTGAATTAAGCAGGATAACACAGTGATGTTGTATGGTTTTAATTTGGACTTAATGTATGCTATAGGTCAAATGTCCAAATGGTTGCCTCTTTTGCAAAGGAAAAACAATATGGTTTTTGTGCATTCATTTGCCACACAAGCCAATTAGCCAATGATGGACATTCTAGGTCTTCTTCCATCTAATCAAATATTCTCAGAATCTATAGAATGTTGATAGATTCTATAGCCGGTGGCATGTCCCCATTGGTCCTTTAGCCATGTGAAATGGTGAGCTATAATGCTATAACCAGCCCATGGGAGTTGTTGAACCCCTTTGTATTGCTCATATGAATAATTATCTTTCTCCTTGTTTTAATCTTTCATCCTTAAAGCTAAAGTATGTCACTTTATGGGTGACTGAACAAATTCACATAGAAATGTGAGTTATAAATCTTTCATTCTCATTGAAGGCAAAACTAAGAAGTGGTAGATCTCTTCAATGTCCTCTATTTCTATGCTTCCCGTTCTTAACTTTTGTTTTTGTCATTTACTTTCAGTTTGTATGCCAGCTCTGAACATCTGAAAATACAATAAAATATATTTCACAGTGGTTTAGATGGTACAATGATTCCCTACACGACTGCTTGTGTTGTCACATAAACTGAAATTAGCTGAACTCTAAGGGTAATCAATATGAGGCTGGTAGAAAGAAAACTCCCCTTAATTAACCATAAACACTTCAGATGCTTCAGTGAAGCGAATGCTCTGCATCTCTGAGGACAGTGTTGTTTCTACCCTTGTCTCCATGGTGACTGCAGTGGATGATGTTGCTTGCTGGATCTGCAGAGGATGCAAACAGAGTAGGAACTTTAATTTTCTGACAGCGAATGGCTCGATGCAATGGCAATAGCAACGCTAGAGCTCACTGACAGAGGCCTTCGGGCCGTATTTGTGACGCATTCATATTGAAGGCGTCTAATTGGAAATGCATTTACAATTTGATTTCATGATTTACTTTTATTGAAACAGACTTCGGAAGCACTTTAGAATGTATTATTTTAAAGGGGCAATGATTTCTGTGACATGGAAAATGCCAGGAGATAGTGTTGTGTGGTGGAAATGATCCAATCATTATGTAGAAATAATGTTGAATATAATAATAAACTACATTCATCAATCTGACAATATTATGTGAATAAATGCAACAAGCCCTGTGCGCCTCTGGAGGAATCTAGTCAAGGTAACAAGCCTTACATCACCTTTCAGTATGACTACAATGAACATGTCTAACTTGCACAGCAATTATTAAGAGATTAGATACAAATAGCTAATCCTGGTGACCAATGTTCTAGTATTCATTTATTGAGGCAAGCATTGTAATAAGTAGTGTAATTAACAATTACCAATAGACCTACTAAATTATAAGTTTATAGTCAATCAAATAATGACTCTGTAAAACGAGGAATGCATTTACCCAATTCAACTAATATAATTGATTAGTCATGAACGAATTAACACCCAAACAAGTACAGTGTACATGAGATATATGATACATTATAGAACAACACAGAGTAAGTGACTATCCCCAATAGGCTAACACTTAACATGGTTACACATGTCTTCAGTTCAGAATCATCTCGAAGACAAAAAACTGTGTGTTATACACACAGGAGCTTGGTAACAAGTTCTCAAACTATGAGCAAATTCACTGTCCTTTTAACCAAATTCAAACAGAAACCTACCCCCAACCTGAAATAGTATTTCTTTGCATTTTGCAAGTAAAAAGAAAAGACTGGAAAACACACCCCGATTCTAATCAACAAAATGATAGGAGTGTACCCCTGTGTCGCTCCTCTTTGAACTATCCGCCATGAGCCGGACAAAATAACACATTATCCCTTTAACAATAAATCCATAGCACTTACAGTAAAATAAAACATATACAAAATGTGTGGCTCTTTATGAACTCTTGAAATAATCCAAACATGATAATTGAATTCACAGAGTAACATTAATTTAGTTGATTCAAGTCTCATCAGTCTTCACACCTCTCCTGGCATCAGTGACCCCAGGATTCTGAGGGAACGTCTCTTCCTCGAGATTGCCACAGAGAAGGTGTGTTTGACCCCTGTGATAGCCCACAATGGTTTTCCATCCAAACAATTATATATATTGTGATTGAGTCGTCACGCTGTGCTCCCACGTCAGCCAATCGAGAGTATCACTTTCTCTCATTCTTCTACTACAGTAGTTTCTCGGATGTTGTTTACATTTTTGAAGATGAAGAAAGCTTACATTAAGCTTGCTTGCATTAAAGCCACAATGCTTTTTAATGACATTTTGAAATCATCACTGGTATGTCTAATAAATGACCCTGTGTATTTATTTCTGGTCTTACGGGCATATTGTACTGCTATACTGTTTGTTGCTACTTGGCTACCTGACAAACTTTTTTGCTTTTTAATCTCAACTATTTAATCAAATTCTGTAGTTAACAAACAGTTTTGTCATCACACAACTTTTTTAATTCAACTTTTTCAACCCAGACGCTTTACCTGGACAAAGACCTGCAGAACCTCCTCCGGCCCCCAGAAAAGATAGCTAAGTAACACTAAGCCTTCTCAATGTAGTTGCTCTACTCTTAATATATAGGATAACTATCTCCTTACGGTGAGGATAGCCTAGTTGCAAACTCAGCTTCTCAAACACAATTGTTAGACAAGGGCAATTTAAATGTAGGAAAGGATGATACAGCGTCTGTGCCACCAGTAAATACATGTAGTAGCTTTAATTCTCCTGCCCAGTCCACGCAGCCGGACAATTTTATCATGACTTCTGGAAAGATATACTTTCGGCAAGCTCAACCGGTGTCGCTCATTAAACCGATAGAAACGTCTAACCAGTTTTCCCAACTAAGCAACAAGTCAGAGACAGAACTTTAGCCTTCTCTGGTCTCTCCTCCTCCCGTTACGGGGACTGAGCCGCTGAAGCCTCCCACCATTAGCTCTGACAAAATGAAAACCCTAGTCATTGGCGACTCCATTCCACCGCAATGTTAGACTTAAAAATAATCATCCAGCGATCATACATTACCAGGTGGCAGGGATACCAACGTAAAGGCTAATCTGAAGATGGTGCTGGCTGAGGCTGAAACTGGCGAGTGTAAATAGTTATAGGGATATTGTTATCCACGTCGACACCAACAATGTTAGGATGAAACAGTCAGAGGTCACCAAGTGCAACACAACTTCAGTGTGTCACTTGGCTAGAAAGATGTGTTAGCATTGAGTAATTGTCTCAGGGCCACTCCCAGTTAGGGGGAGTGATGAGCCTCACAACTTAATCACTTGTTGAAAACTGCTTTCTGCCCCTCCCAAAATGTGTGACCGACCGGCTCGATTCGGTCTTGTGTACCAAAATCTGAAATTGTGTTTTTTACAATGGATAAAAGTAGATACTCAGAGCTAGAAAATGGTATATCATACACTACATTTGAGGAACAATGGCAAAGTAATTCTGCTTTGAAAGTTACTAATCTTGTAACCTCACTTTTGAGAAAATGGCCTTTAAAAATGTTTTGGTACACCTACTGGAGAGCTCTTCTTTGTCTACACCCATTCAGCATCGTTCACACCCTCTAAAGCTTTAGCCCCACCCATCTCTTTAAGGGTTGAGCCGAGCATTCTGTACTAACAACAGCAGTAAAGCACCCAAGTTAACTGGCTAACGTTGGCTAGCTTGCTTGCTACTTCCAGACACAAATGAGAGAACGGCTCACTCTGACCCTTTTACTCGTCCTGGCAGAGCTGGTTAGACTGTTTGTATGTTATCCAGAGCATTGGTGACTGCAACTGTGCTGCTGGCAACAATTTATGCTTTTTTTCCAACGTTTACTGACACCGGCCATTTTTTAAAATTTGTACCTTTATTTAACTAGGCAAGTCAGTTAAGAACAAATTGTTATTTTCAGTGACGCCTAGGAACAGTGGGTTAACTGCCTTGTTCAGGGGCAGAACGACAGATGTTTACCTTGTCAGCTTGGGGATTTGACTAGTTCAACGCTCTAACCACTAGGCTACCTGCCGCCCCAATTCAATGGGTGTTGAGCGTTTGTAAATTTGTCAGTTATTCTGCACTCTGGCACACTCAGACTAGAGTGCTCTGAAATCAGAGTAGATAGCCAGAGAGAATTTACCAGCTATGTCTACCAACAGCTCACAGTGACATCATAAACATTCTATTAAAATAGATACTTGCAAAGTGGAGTCTTTTGTTAAGACATGGAGCTAGCTAACTAAATAATGAACCATAATCCTAACTCATGACGTTACTACCCAGCATGAATCTGCAAGTAGCTAACCAACCAGGTTCAATGTTAGCTAGCTAACATTAGGCTATAACTAACAAAGCAAATGGCTCTGAGATACGAATAATACTACTACACAGATCGTACACATAATTTAGCTAGTGAACCAGCCAGCTAACGTTAGGTAGCTAGCTAACAGTGCACTTTAACTTGAAATGAAAATGATTTTCTGACCAAATTTGTAATGCGTAATATCTGAAAACATAGCTAGCTAGACTATCTTACCTGTATACATGGATGGACACTTCTCCATCTGTCACAGATGCCATGATTGCCCTTAGTTTGAAGATGTAATCCAGAGACAGGTATTTTCTCCATCTCCTTAGCTGTCATACACTAATTCCACTGATTTCAAAACTCAGTCCTCCAGAAAGTGGAGAGCAAAACTTATGCAGTTATATTACGTGATATATATATATATATATATATATAAAGCTGCATTAGACAGGATTACCTACACATACTGACCAGCTCAAATAGACAGAAGGATGCTACATGACAGATCAATCCAAACTCATCTCTCGGCATGTCCAGCCCACTCATTATTCTAGCCACTCATGGCTAGTGGGATGGTTGCTGTCTTTTTCCGTGGCTAAACCAACTAGGCTCATAATTTGTATTTACAGATGGCGTACACTTTTATTATTAAGACACGTGAAAGTTGACATGTTCCAGAAAGAATTTCTGCCCCCAAAAATAATTTTGATAAAAATAAATAGTACGTTCAAATGGCTCTCCTGTGAGGTAGTGATGCACGACATACACCTAGTTTGCTGAAATAAGTCACATTTATAGATAACTGGTCCTCTTTCTGAGACTCCCCACAAACAGGACCAAGCCTGGCCTGCTGAGGAGTGACAGACTCCATCCTAGCTGGAGGGGTGCTCTCGTCTTATCTACGAACACAGACAGGGCTCTAACTCCTCTAGCTCCACAATGAGATGTTAGCCAGCCTGCCAGCTTAGTGGAGTCTGCCACCAACACAGTCAGTGTACTCAGCTCACCTTTCCCAATTGAGACCGTGTCTGTGCCTCAATCTAGGTCAGGCAAAATTTAAACATGGCGGTGTTCGCCTTAACAATCTCACTGGAATAAAGCCTCATCTAATCCTGTCATTAATGACAGACATTGTGATAATACCTCTCATCTCAAATAGGACTACTTAATGTTAGATTCCTCACTTCCACTCACTAGTCAATGATCTAATCACTGATCATAACCTTGATGGGATTGACCTGACTTAAACACGGCCCAAGCCTGATGAATTTACTATGTTAAATGAGGCCTCTCCTCCTTGTTACACTAGTGACCATATCCCCTGCGCATCCCACAAAATATATGACAGCAATTTTCAATCTACAAAAAAGAAGACTGCGTTTTCGTCTTTTGAGCTTCTAGTCATGAAATCTATGCAGCCTACTCAATCACTTTTAATTGCTACTGTTTACAGGACTCCTGGAAGGTAAACAGCATTCTTCACTGAGTTCCCTGAATTCCTATCGGACCATGGCAGATAATATTCACATTTTTGGTGTCGTCGATATTTGCATGGAAAAGTCCACAGAGGCTTTTGATTATGAGTTTATTTGTGCTTCTAACGGTTTCCAGAGGAAAGGAATCTGAACAGGTTTGAGGAGCCAGTGCACAGTGAGCTTGTACCCTCCACATCTGCTATAGCATCCCTGAGAGAAGATGCTGCCAACTCCTTTCAGCAGAGAACAAAAATATGACCATGCATGAGAAGTTAGCCAGAGAATTTCATGAGCGTAAAGTGAAAAATCTGAAGGAAGAACATGAAATTAAAATGAGAATTATACAGGTTGAATTGTATATGAAGTTGGAAGAGAGAGGTATGATCCAAAAAATATACAGTAATGAGACAATTGTGATTACCAGCCATGGTGAACAACATGATATGTAACAAATAAATGTTTTGTCATTTGGATATTCATGAGTGAGAGTATTTTATTCACCACAAACTAGATTTTAAACCAGCCTTGGTTTAGTCACTCATTTAATTTTGCTGCACACTATTTGAATTTTGTTTCAGAACAAAAGTTATCAAAGCAAAAATAACCCATAATGAACACATTCCATATTTAAATGCATCTCATCTAGTTGAAGTGCTGCAATGTGAAAGCAACTCTCTGTGCAAGTCCTCGTTGGTTATTGCCTGCCTCAGCCATGATCCTGATCTTCCATTGGAGGATCAGGACAGCAATGCTGCTTCAGGTAGTTGTGCATCACAGCTGTAGAAATGATCACCTTGCAGCATCTTCTTGGCTTGAAACAAAGTGTATTGCGTAAACACTGGAATACATTTTTCCAAACTCCAAACATACACTCGACAATCCCTCTCGTGCGGATATGAACTCTGTGGTATCTTTGCTGCTCAGCTGTTGTGGGATTTATGTATGGAGTGAAGAAAACGTTACTCTGACCATATCCACTGTCACCAAGTAATAGTCCACTATGTTGTCCTCCCTGAAACTGAGCACACAATGAAGAATTGAGAAAATCCTTGAATCGTGAGTTGCACCTTTCCAATGGGCAACAATGTTTGGAAACTCTAGATTAGGAGTGCAAACACACTGAACATTGATGGAAAACCTGTTCTTACGGTTCCTGTGCTCCTCAGCATCAGGAATTGATGGACACTTGATGGGAACATGACATCCATCTATACAGCCAATCATTCCTGGGAAGTGCTCATATTCATAGAATTGCACTTTATAGTTGGCTTGGCCAGTAGCATCAGGAAACTTGATGTAAAGACTCCTCAGCTCACAAATGGTCCTGCAGACTTTGTGAACTATTCTACACACAGTTACTTCACTGGCACCACACAAATCACCAGTTTCACGATGAAAGATTCCAGATGCCAAAAACCTCAAAGTGATCAGAACTTGGAGAGAATTGGATAAAGGCCTTCTTCTTGAGACAAAGAGGAAAGTCTAGGCTCAAGCAAAGATGTTATCTCCAACTCATTTTCTTTGTACGTACGAAAGTGGAAATTTTATGGATTACTCCTGTCCACAAGTACTCGTCTGAATGGCCTCTGTAGTGCATGTTGGTCTTCATTTAGATATTCCAAATAGTCCATGCTCCCTCACAAACAATACTTAGCAGAAGTTAAACCTGCTTCTTTGAAGGATTAATTTAAATTCTAATCCTCCCCTTGCAATCGGCTTTGTTTAATCCAGAACAGGCTAAATCTACAACTATTTTAAGATAAATCTGTGCAAGTCGCTTTGAGTTAAGACAGCTCAAACAGGCATTTTAGTCTGGGACTAGGTTTAAGCCTTGTCTGTGAAACCGGCCCTAAATGTTTTTACTCATAATCCTGGAGTAACGGACCACCATTTTATTACGTTTGCAATCGCAACAAATAATTTGCTCCGACCCCAACCAATGATTATCAAAAGCCTCCCTATAAATTCTCAGACAAACCATAGATTCCTAGATGCCCTTCCAGACTCCCTCCACCTACCCAAGGATGTCACAGTACAAACATCAGTTAACTTCCTAACCGAGGATCTAAATTTAACCCTGAAGCAAGCTTCCAGAAATTGGAACGGAAATGGTGCTCCATCAAACTACGTTTTCCGACTATCTTGGAAAGACACTACCGTGCAATATTGAAGAGCCCTCACTGCTTCTCGATCAGCCAACTTTCAAAACCTAATTGAGGAGAATAAAAACAACCCAAAATGTAGTTTTGATACGGTCAACAGCAAACAGCCTTTTTGAAAAAGGCGTACCGCTAGCGCCCGGCCTCGACATAATCCGGTGAAATTGCAGAGCGCGAAATTCAAAATACAAGATAAATAACCAAATGCGTACCACAAACATTTTCCAACCAAGCAGAGGCGTCACAAAAGTCAGAAATAACGATAAAATAAATCACTTACCTTTGAAGATCTTCCTCTGTTTGCAATCCAAAGTTACCCAACTACATCACAAATGGTCATTTTGTTTGATAAAGTCCTTCTTTATATCCCAAAAAGTCAGTTTAGTTGGCGCGCTTCATTCAATAATCCACCGGTTTCCCTCTTTCAAAATGCATACCAAATAATTTCCAAACGTTACCAATAAACTTCTGCCAAACATGTCAAACAAAGTTTCTAATCAATCCTCAGGTACCCTAATATGTAAATAAACGATACAATTTAAGACGGAGAATAGTATGTTCATTACCAGAGATAAATAACGAAGTGCACGCTCTCATCCACGCGCGTCATAACACTGGAAGCCATAGGAACTGCAATCTGGGAGGATTTCCATTGATTTCTCAATAGAAAGGCATTTTAAATGGTGTCACCTCCAAAACAAAAAGTTTTGGATGCATTCTCCTCGGGGTTTTGCCTGCTATATCAGTTCTGTTATACTCACAGACATTATTTTAACAGTTTTGGAAACTTTAGAGTGTTGTCTATCCAATACTACCAATTATAGCTTCTGGGCCTGAGCTTCTGGGCCTGAGTAACAGGCAGTTTACTTTGGCCACCTCCTTCATCCAAACTTGCGAATACTGCCCCCTATCCCTAAGAAGTTAAAAACAGCTTTCCCCAAGAGAGAGGATGGCCTTCACTTCAGCAGTAATTCATTCTTGAACATTTTCAATGAAAAGATCATGATCATTAGAAAGTAAATTACGAACTCCTCTTTGAATCTGTGTATTTCTCCAAAACGCAGTTGTCCTGAGTCTGCACAGAACTGTCAGGACCTAAGATCAATGGAGACACTCAAGTTTATTAATCCTTTATCTCTCGACATATTCACAAAAATAGTCATGACCTCTAAACCTTCCAGCTGCCTACTGGACCCTATTCCAACTAAACTACTGAAAGAGCTTCTTCCTGTGCTTGGTAGGTTGAACATAATAAATGTCTCTCTATCCTCCGGATCTGTACCTGTCACAGTATCTAACGAAGGTGGCGCCCCTCCTCGGTCGGGCGGCGCTCGCCAGTCGTCGTCGCCGGCCTATTAGCTGCCACCGATCGTTGTTTCTGTGTCTTATATTATATCCGATTAAGTAGACATTATATTGCCGGGCTGCGCCCCGCGCGCTGTTTGTTTTCCAGTGCGCTTATTTTTTTGGGAAAAGTGTTTTCTCCTGGCGGACTTCGCCACGCGCCCGGGAGCTGTTAGCCGTGGTCAGGGCTTTGACAGTGTGGAGACATTGGCTTGAGGGGGCACGTCACCCTTTTCTCATCTGGACCGACCACCGTAACCTGGAGTATATCCGGGCAGCGAGGAGGCTTAATCCCCGTCAGGCAAGGTGGGCCATGTTTTTTACGAGGTTTAACTTCACTCTCTCGTACATTCCAGGTTCCCGGAACCGGAAGGCTGACGCACTGTCGCGTCTCTACGACACCGAGGAGCGGACCATCGATCCTACTCCCATACTTCCCGCCTCCTGTCTGGTGGCACCGGTGGTATGGGAGGTGGATGCGGACATCGAGCGGGCGGGTCGGTCAGAACCCACTCCACCGCAGTGTCCCGTGGGCCTGAAATACGTTCCGCTTGGTGTTCGCGATCGACTGATCCGATGGTCCCACACTCTACCCTCCTCGGGTCATCCTGGGGTGGAACGGACAGTGCGGGGCCTGAAGGGAAGGTACTGGTGGCCCACCTTGGCTGAGGATGTTCGGCGTTATGTCTCTTCCTGTTCGGTATGCGCTCAGTGCAAGGCTCCTAGACACCTGCCTTGAGGGAAATTACAGCCCCTCCCTGTTCCGCAGCGGCCTTGGTCTCACCTCTAGGTGGATTTCCTCACGGATCTCCCGCCGTCCCACGGGAATACGGCGATCCTGGTCGTTGTGGACAGGTTCTCTAAGTCCTGCCGTCTGCTCCCTTTGCCCGGTCTTCCTACGGCCCTGCAGACCGCGGAGGCCCTGTTCACCCATGTCTTCTGGCACTATGGGGTGCCCGAGGACATCGTATCTGATCGGGGTCCCCAGTTCACGTCCAGGGTGTGGAGATCGTTTATGGAGAGGCTGGGGGTCTCAGTCAGCCTGACCTCGGGTTTCCACCCCGAGAGTAATGGGCAGGTAGAACGCATCAACCAGGATGTGGGCAGGTTTCTGCGGTCATATTGCCAGGACCGGCCAGGGGAGTGGGCGCAGTTCGTGCCATGGGCCGAGATGGCCCAGAACTCTCAGCGCCACTCCTCTACCAACCTGTCACCCTTCCAGGTGGTCTTGGGGTATCAGCCGGTCCTGGTGCCATGGCAACAGAGCCAGATGGAGGCTCCTGCGGTGGAGGCATGGGTGAAGCGCTCTCAGGAGACCTGGAATGGTGTCCAGGAGTGCCTAAGGAGGGCTGGTGAACGACACAAGGAGAGCGCTGACCGCCACCGCAGTGACGCCCCCGTGTATAATCCGGGGGACAGAGTCTGGCTCTCGACGCGGAACCTGCCCCTCCGCCTGCCCTGCCGGAAGCTGGGTCCGCGGTTTGTGGGGCCGTTCAAAGTCCTGAGGAGGATAAACGAGGTGTGTTACAGGTTACAACTCCCTTCATATTACCGCATTAACCCCTCGTTTCATGTGTCTCTCCTCAGGCCGGTGGTAGCTGGTCCACTGCAGGACGATGAGGTGCTGGAGGTCCCCCCGCCCCCCCTGGACATCGGGGGGGCCCCGGCGTACACAGTCCGAACCATCCTGGACTCCCAACGTCGGGTAGGGGGCCTGCAGTACCTCGTGGACTGGGAGGGGTACGGTCCGGAGGAGAGGTGCTGGGTTCCGGCGGCGGACATTCTAGATCCACCGATGCTACAAGAATTCCACCGTCGCCGTCCGGATCGGCCGGCGCCTCGCCCTCCGGGCCGTCCCCGAGGCCGGCGTCGGCGCACGGCTGGAGCCGCGCGTCAGGGGAGGGGTACTGTCACAGTATCTAACGAAGGTGGCGCCCCTCCTCGGTCGGGCGGCGCTCGCCGGTCGTCGTCGCCGGCCTATTAGCTGCCACCGATCGTTGTTTCTGTGTCTTTTGGTTTTGTCTGTCTATCCCGCACCTGTTTAGTGTTTGTCATTAGTGGTTATTTAGTGTGTATTTTCAGTTGGGGTTCTCGTGCGGGATTGTTCATTTGTTCACTCAGGACAGTTGTAATTATATCCGATTAAGTATACATTATATTGCCGGGCTGCGCCCCGCGCGCTGTTTGTTTTCCAGTGCGCTTATTTTTTTGGGAAAAGTGTTTTCTCCTGGCGGACTTCGCCACGCGCCCTGTGCCCAACGGCTATTGCATCTTTTATTTATTATTAAAACTCAGTTGCTCCGGCCCTCTGTCTCCTGCTCCTGATTTCACATCTCCACTGGTCCTAGACAATCGTGACAGAATCCCGCACCAAAAATGGAGTCAGCAGGAGCAGAAGCGCCGTCCATGGCTGAGCAGGTCTCTCAACACGCCAGCCTCCTCCACCGCCTAGGCTCGGCCATGGACCAGGTGTTGGCCCGGTTGGAGAACTGGGAGAGAGGTGCTTCCCCAGCTGGACCAGCTCCGGTCCCTCACCCTGCGCCCCTACACACACCCCCTGAAGCGGGCGCCGGTGGTATCCGGATTACTCCTCCCCGGGAGTTCGATGGGACGGCCGCTGGGTGCAAGGGGTTCTTGCTCCAATTGGAACTATACCTGGCGACCGTCCGCCCCCCCCCCCTCCGACGAAGAGAGGGTGAGCGTCCTCGTCTCCTGTCTCACGGGTCGAGCCCTAGAATGGGCCAATGCGGTCTGGGATGGCCCAGACTCGGCTCGGGGCGACTACCCTGAGCTCACCCGGGTTAGCGAAGAGGTTAGGGATTCCCCTGGTTCAGCTGGACCACCCCTTCCCCGTGCACGCCCTAGATAGTCGACCGCTAGGGTCAGGCCAAGTAGGGGAGGTCACAGTGCCACTGGTGATGCAGACGTGGGGGGGTCATGAGGAGCGTATCAGCCTGTTCCTCATTGACTCCCCAGCGTTTCCAGTGGTACTGGGAATCCCCTGGCTAGCCACGCACAACCCTCAGATTTCGTGGAGACAGAGGGCTCTTACGGGGTGGTCGAGGGAGTGCTCAGGTAGGTGCATAGGAGTTTCCATCGGTGCGACTACGGTGGAGAGTCCAGACCAAGTCTCCACCGTGCACATTCCCTCAGAGTATGCCGATTTGGCTATCGCCTTCAGTAAGACGAAGGCGACTCTATTACCACCCCATCGACGAGGGGATTGTGCGATAAACCTCCAGGCCGACGCGGTTCTTCCTAGGAGTCACGTGTATCCTCTGTCTCAGGAGGAGACAGTGGCTATGGATACATACGTCACTGAGTCCTTGAGACAGGGATACATTCGGCCATCTAAGTCCCCCGTCTCCTCGAGTTTTTTTTTTGTGAAGAAGAAGGAGGGAGGTCTGCGCCCGTGCATTGACTATAGAGGTCTAAATGCTATCACAGTGGGTTTCAGTTACCCGCTACCTCTCATTGCTACGGCAGTGGAGTCATTTCACGGGGCGCGCTTCTTCACGAAATTAGATCTCAGGAGCGCATATAACCTGGTGCGTATCCGAGATGGAGACGAGTGGAAAACCGCATTTAGTACCACATCGGGCCATTACCACATCGGTCCTAGACAATCGTGACAGTACCAAACTCACTTAAAGTGGCAGAAATAATGCCTCTCATGAAAAAGGCAAACCTTGACCAGGAACATTTTCAAAACTAACGGCCTAAATCGAATCTCCCATTCCTCTCAAAATTCTTTTTAAAAGCTGTTGCGCAGCAACACACTGCCTTCCTGAAGACAAATAATGTATATGAAATGCTCCAGTCTGGTTTTAGACCACATCATAGTACTGAGACTGCACTCATGAAGGTGGTAAATTACCTTTTAATGGTGTCAGACCAAGGCTCTGCATCTGTCCTTGGGCTCCTAGACCTTAGTGCTGCCTTTGACACCATCGATCACCATATTCTTTTTGAGAGATTGGAAACCCTAATTGGTCTTGCGTCGATCTCAGTTCATCTCTGTGGATGGTTTGTCTTCTGACAAATCATTTGTACATTCCGGTGTTCCTCAAAGTTCCATTTTAGGACCAGTATTGTTTTCACTATATATTCTACCTCTTAGTGATGTCATTTGGAAACACAATGTTGACTTGCACTGCTATGCGGATGACACACAGCTGTACATTTCGATGAAACATGGTGAAGCCCCAAAATTGCCCTCCCTGGAAGCCTGTGTTTCAGACATAACGAAGTCGATGGCGGAAAATGTTTTCCTCTTAAACTCGGACAAAACAGAGATGCTAGTTCTAGGTCTCAAGAAACAAAGAGATCTGCTGTTTGATCTGACAATGAATATCGGTGGTTGTACGGTGGCCTCAAAAAAAATGTGAAGGACCTCTGCGTTTTTCCGGACACTGATCTCTCATTTGACGAACATGTCAAGAATATTTCAAGCGCAGCGTTTTAACATCTTCATAACATTGCAAAAATCTGAAAATTTTTGTCCAAAATATGCAGAAAAATGAATCCATGATTTTGTAATTTCTAGATTAAACTACTACAATGCTCTACTCTCTGGCTACCCAATAAAGCACTAAATAAACTTCAGTTAGTGCTAAAATCTTGACTAGAAACAAAACATTTGATCATATTACTCCAGTGCTAGCCTCTCTACCCTGGCTTCCTGTGAAGGCTATTGCTGATTTAACATTTTTACTGCTAACCTAAAAAGCATTCCATGGACTTGTTACTACTTATCTCTCTGATTTGGTTCTGCCATACATACCTACATGTACGCTACAGTCACAAGACGCAGGCCTCCTTCTTGACCCTATAATTTCTAAACAAACATCTGGAGGCAGGGATTTCTCCCATAGAGCTCCATTTCTATGGAATGGTCTGCCTATCCATGTGAGAGACGCAGACTTGGTCTCAACCTTTAAGTTTTACTGAAGACTCATCTCTTCCGTTTGTCCTATGATTGGGTGTAGTCAGTCCCAGGGGTGTGAATGTGAACAGCAAGGCACTGGAGTGACAAACCACCCTTACTGTATCTCCCTGACCGGCTCCCCTCTCTCCATTGGGATTCTCTGCCTCTGACCCTATTACGGGGCTGAGTCACTGGCTTACTAATGTTGTTCAATGCCGTCCCTAGGAGTGGTGCGTCACGTCATGCCAGGCTTTTTTAAGCTGTACTCGACTTGAGTGGGATGAGTCACTGACGTGACCTTCTTGTATGGTTTTGTGCCCACTCGTGCGGTGGAGGAGAACTTTGTGGGCTTTACCCTGCCTTGTTTCAGGGTAGTAAGTTAGTGGTCTTTTGATATCCCTCTAGTAGTGTGGGAGCTGTGCTTTGACCAAGTGGGTGGTGTTATATCCTGCCTGGTTGGACCTGTCCTGGGATATCGTTGGACAGGGCCACAGTGTCCCCCGACCCCTCCCTGTCTCAGCCTCCAGTATCTGTTCTGCAATAGTCTATCTGCCGGGGGGCTAGGCTCAGTCTGTCCTATCTGGTCAAATTCTCCTGTCTTATTTGGTGTCCTGTGTGAACTTAAGTATGCTGCCTTTAATTCTCCCATCTCTCCCTCTCTCTCGGAGGACCTGAGCCCTGGGACCATGCCTCAGGACTACCTGGCTTGATAACTCGTTGCTAACCCCAGTCCACCTGGTCGTGATGCTGATCCAGTTTTTGCTGTTTTGCCTGCGGCTATGGAAAACTGACCTGTTCAACAGACGTGCTATCTTGTCTCGGATCTGCTGTTTTCGACTCTCTCTCTCTCTCTCTCTCTCTCTCTCTCTCTCTCTCGACCTCTGAATGCTTGGTTACGAAAGCCAATTGACATTTTCTCCTGAGGTGCTGAGGTGCTGACCTCGTGCACCCTCTCAACCACTGTGATTAATATTTACCTTGCTGGTCATCTATGAACATTTGAACATCTTGAAGAACAATCTGGCCTTAATGGCCATGTACTTTTTAAATCTCCACCGGCACAGCCAGAAGAGGACTGGCCACCCCTCAGAGCCTACGTTTCTGCCTTTCTAGGGAGTTTTTCCTAGCCAACGTGCTTCTACATCTACATTGCTTGCTGTTTGGGGTTTTAGGCTGGGTTTCTGTATAAACACTTTGTGACATCTGCTGACATCTTATAAATACATGTGATTTGAAATTGAAATATATTTACATACACAGCTCTGATTGGCGAACAGGATTGTCTACACTCTAGCCTACCCCTTCAAAGTAGGAAGATACATTTGCAAATAAAAGGTGACTGGTCATTGTTCAGAATAATCAGATCAGGTTGTGATGTCATGCTGTGGGCCACAAACTCCATCCCACCTGAACAGGTTTTTAAAAAAAAAAAGCTCTTACAATAAAAGGGCATTTTTCATAAATTCAGACTGTTATTTCAACCTCACAGTGTGGAAATATAAATATATATATTTATATATATATATATCATATATATACATAAATGATCATTATTTTGACTTCACTGCCCATTTAAGTGAATTCCAAAGACTTATTGGTTCAAAATGAATTATGTAGGGAAGGTCTTTGGTTCACACTTGATTTGGATAGTCCAGATTATCCATTTGCTCTGCTACCAACATACTACCAACAAACGATCTGTTGATAAGCAACTGCTTGCTAAAGTTAGGGTTATGGTTAGGTTTAGAATAAGGTTTAGGGTAAGGGTTAATTAAGTTAAGGGTTAGGATAAAGGTTAATGTTAGGGTTCGAGCTAGGGTTAGGGATACTAGATAGTTAGTTGAAATGCATCTACAGATGGACTATCCAAATAAAATGTTATCGGTCTTTGTTTTTCTGTTTTCGGCTTTTGACTGTTACAATGTACAGTGAGGACAGCAACTAATAGTTTAGCTATCCATCCACAGTTCCTCAAACTAGACATAGTACACCCCTGACCCTAACCCCTTACCTAGCTAATGCTAGCCACAAATGCTAACGCAACAAGGCGTATGAAACTGTACGACCACTAAGATGTATGATACTGTACTTCCTATATTCCGCCACCAGACCATTCGTAACATATCATAGAAAATGGAGGATGTAACACAGCATACAAAATGGAGAACATAACATATCATAGAAAATTGAGGGACACAAGAAAAAACATAATATAATGTGAATGGGTGTGAGACACCATTGGCTCTACAAATCATTCCATGGTTTTTACAAATTGGGACACATAATTTGCTACCATGTTCATTTTATTGATTTCTGTTTTTTTTTATCAATAATCCGAGACAGGCTTCTTGTAAAACATCTTGGCTTGCTGTTCGTTCATCAATGCATTTTACAATAGATGCTCATCTATCTTAAACTATAAACTATAAGGATTACTGCATGACCACTGCAAGGTTAACCATGATGGACTCAAGTATGAATAGCACAAATACCTTACAGTCTCTGGCAATACATTGAATACAAGCAAACATACATCTTTTTTTTAATTAATGTTACAGAAACGTTCCAATATTTTATCGTTTTTAAAGGAGTTCCATATCAATTTATATTAATTCATGAAAAAATGAGCTAACTGCAATATCCAAAGCACGGCAGAAGAAGAGTGATAGAAAAAGTATAGGAAACACTTTGTTTGGATTAGATAGTCAATCTGTAAGCAAAAGACAAGCTGTTGAAATGCTGCTGATTGTCTACAGATAGTTTGTTGAACATCTGTAGATTAACTATTATATAAAGTGTTACCAAAATATAAGTATAAAAAACATGAACGATAGATTGTGAACAAAGAAGATAGGAGATTCAACACAAAGAGTGATTCACATAAAGAGAGTACTCAAAGGTACAATACTGCAGCTATTGACAGCGAGATTCGAGAAAAATGATGCAGGAGTTAGCCTTAATCAAAATAACATCCATTATTCCATAGCAGACACTCAGAGGCAAGAAGGCTATAGTAGGCTATAGTAGGCTATTAGCAACAGTGGCCATTTTCTATTTTATGACATTAGCACGCTTTTTTCAGTGTGATGTACTGTACTCTTTACCATTATGGTCCCACGGTGTATTAAAGGGTGTTAAAACCATACTTGGATGGCCATTATATTGCCATGTACAGTTCATTTACAGAAGGTGTGAACATTGTTACACGGTAGAAAAGTACTTAAATATCTCTACCCGGTAGATTTGTGCTTGTTTGCAAAGCTAATGCATGTCAACATGTCAATATCATATCTGTAATACATAACGATGTGTAGGCTGTTCACATTTTAATACACTATCTTCCTTTGTTGCTACCACGTAAAACATGATTTTAGAATCACATATAAGGTGGGTCTCAGGAATACTGACAAAAGCGAAGAGAACATAAAGCAGAAATTGATTCAGCTGTAAATAATTCAGTAGTCTGTGTTCTTAGTGCTGAAGCATTTTTACTCACTGCCAGGAAATATACTGCAAATAAGACCAGGAATAAAATAGTCTCAGTTAATAATTACATTTGTACAATTTAAGTCGAACTGAATCAGTTTCTTTCTTATTTTTTTAGCATTTAGGGCTAGCCTCAGCAGTAGACTATGTGATCAAATATCACTATGAAAATATCATAAAGTTATCATAAAGAAAGCATACAGAATCACATACACCAGTTGTTTCACCTATAACTGAAAAAGAGGGTGAACTTTTGACCTCAGAACAGCCTCAATTTGTCTCTACAAGGTGTCAAAAGCGTTCCACTGGGATGCTGGCCCATTTTGACTCCAATGCTTCTCACAGTTGTCACATTGGCTGGATGTCCTTTGAGTGGTGGACCATTCTTGATGCACACGGGAAACTGTTGAGTGTGAAAAACCCAGCAGTGTTGCAGTTCTTGACACACTCAAACCGGTGCGCCTAGCACCTACTACCATACCCCGTTCAAAGGCACTTAAATCTTTTGTCTTGCCCATTCACCCTCTGAATGGCACACATACACAATCCATGTCTCAATTGTCTCAAGGCTTAAAAATCCTTCTTTAACCTGTCTCCTCCCCTTCATTTACACTGATTGAAGTGGGTTTATCAACAATAAGGGATCATAGCTTTCACCTGGATTCACCTGGGCAGTCTATGTCATGGAAAGAGCAGGTGTTCTTAATGTTTTGTATACTACAAAGTCATGTTAAGTGATTTTAGTTTTGAACTGACTTTTGTTTTGGCAGCTGTTGTATCCTTCTGACTTCAGTATATCCACAGACATACAGATACATATCATTAGAAATATGTAAGAATGAAATCGACATAACCAGTAATTATGTTATATTTTCTTTTTTAGTCTGTGCTAGCTAGTATCATTTGTCAAAATGATTCACAAAACTTTCGTCATCATTTTGGGGTTTGTCACAGTGGTTCGTGACATAGCATCGTGTTCAAGGTCATTCAAAACTATAACTGCGTCTGAAATGGTCCCCTAATCCTGCATAGTGCACTACTTGGTCAAATGTAGTACACTATGTAGGGAATAGGGTGCCATGTGGGATGCAATCTATGGCAGGATTTACAGGCTGGATATTTCATCAGCATTGATTTTTTGCAAGGTTACCAGGAGAATGTATACCCGATAATAAACTCAAATTATAGCCTATGAAATACGAAGACTGATTTTGAACTTAATGGCTATCATTGATTGATGCCCTCAAAGTTTAATTGAGCGCTGCGATCATCTATTTTTGGAATTTTATCATGACTTAATGCCATAGTTAAGTCTCTCTAATCTGCCATAGATTTATCTAGACAGATGACACAATGTTTCTCTCCAACTGCACAGTTTCATAGAGCCTGCGTGCCAAATTGCTCCCTATTCCCTATAGTGCACTACAGTCTTATAAAAAAAGGGTTCCAAAAGGGTTCCTTGACTGTCCCCGTAGGAGAACCCTTTCGGTTACAGGTAGAACCCGTTTGGGTTCCATATGTAGAACCCTCTTGGAAAGGGTTCGACATGGTACTGAAAATGGTTCTACCTGGAACCAAAAAGATTCTATCTGGAACCAAAAAAGGTTATTTAAAGGATTCTCCTTTGGGGACAGCCAAAGAACCCTTTTAGGTTTTAGATATCACCTTTTTTCTAAGAGTGTACTTTTGACCAGAGCAGAATGGACCTGCTGTGTGTTCAAAAGTAATGCACTATATAGAGAATAGATGCCGTTTCAATGCATCCTTATTTAAGCATAGTTTAATCTTCCATAGATTTTATTTGACAAATGACACAATGTTTTTCTCCAATTACACAGTAACACAGATAGTGAGTCCTATTCGAATCTCACTTGGTTCAGCTATATAAATGCTCAGTGATTCTCAAGAGGTTTGTGGTTTCGGTTTCACAAGCCGCCATACTCTTCCAGTTTAAAGTTGTTTTGCTGTCCACAGTGAGTGTTCTGCAGTTGTTGTTGTTGTCATCAGAGTAGTAATGCATTCACAAAGAGTGTAGATCAAGATTGGACTATGCGGTCGCAGCGTCTTCTGTCTGCTCCTCCAACCTCAATCAGTGGTCTATGACTATTTAATTATTCCTCTCAGTGGTCCCTTCTACCTCTCTGCTCCAACCGATAAAACCTACCCATGAAAGTAGGCTTGGAGCCGACAGCCAAGGTGTCGTTGGAAAGGAAATGTTATGGTACAGTAGTTTGAACCCTCCTGGATTCTCAGCTATAGGGCACAAGCAGGTACAGAGCTCTGTGGTAGATTTCGATGTAGAAATGTTCCATGTTGCGAATGTCATAAAATATAAAATATTGAGTGTTCTAACATTATCTCACTTTGACAACAACGGCGGTGTCGGAGCGTATTTTCAGTCAGTAGGGAATTCTCTAAGCAATGTTTTTATTTACAGTATATAGTATAAAAAAATAATGTTGGCTACAGAATCACATAGCTATCAGCCCCATTTTCCCATTTTGTTTATGTGTCTCGTGCCCTAGTGCTTTGCACTAAAGTATGCTTTCATCCATCATCCAACCTGTCAAAAATAATCTGTAGTTTCTTCTTCTTCCGTAGCATGTGAAATGTAATTGTTTTTCCTTTTGTTTTGAAGTAGATGGGAAAGTGGAAAATAATGTTTGGTTTTTCCCACTAGATCTTAGTTTGACTCCATGGAAGTAGAGTTAAGTGTGCTTAGAACATGCCTCAGCAATCTTTAAGTTCCTCATCAATGTTAGTTTACAGGTGCTTGCTTCCCAGGGAATAGAAAGAAGATCAACCAAGGTTGAACATTCATGCTTCTCCACTTTCTCAGTTTGTCAAAGCACAAGGCTACTGTGAGGAGCATTGACATCACACACTCAGTGTATTGTACCCAAACTAAAGTCTGTCCTTTTCTATTCTCACTACTTCAAGATGGATGATGCAGTTTCTGGTACATGAGATACAAATCGACCACTGTTTAGTATTTGGAATCTTTGCCAAGTCCGTTAGCTGTAACTGTCATTTTCACTGAACTGTTTTGGGTGTTTTCTCTTCCCCCTCCAGGGCCAAAAGTCCATATTTCAGATGTCCACATGCAATGCATTCGGAAAGTATTCAGACCCCTTGACCTTTCCACATTTTGTTACAGCCTTTTTCTAAAATGTATACAAATATTTTTTTTGTCCTCATCAATCTACACACACTACCCCAAAATGACAAAGTGAAAACAGGTTTTTTGATATTTTTGCAAATGTATTCAAATTAAAAAAACGAAAAACCTATTTACATAAGTATTCAGACCCTTTGTATCCAGACCCTTTCCATTGATCATCACTGAGATGTTTTTACAACTTTATTGGAGTCCACTTGTGGTAAATTCAGTTGATTGGACATCATTTGGAAAGGCACACACCTGTTTGTATAAGGTCACACAGTTGACAGTGCATGTCAGAGAAAAATCTAAGCTATGAGGTCAAAGGAATTGTCCGTTGAGCTCCGAGACAGGATTGTGTTGAGGCAATGATCTGGGGAAGGGTACCAAAAAATGTTTGCAGCATTGGAGGTCCACAAGAACAGAGTGGCCTCCATCATTCTTAAATGGAAGATGTTTGGAACAATCAAGACTATTCTTAGAGCTGGCTGGCCGCCCGGCCAAACTGAGCAATTAGGGGAGAAGGGCCTTGGTCAGGGAGTTGAACAATAACCCGATGCTCACTCTGGCAGAGGTCCAGAGTTCCTCTGTGGACATGGGAGAACCTTCCAGAAGGACAACCATCTCTGCAGCACTCCACCAATCAGGCCTTTATGGTAGAGTGGCCAGACGGAAGCCACCCCTCAGTAAAAGGCACATGACAGCCAGCTTGGAGTTTCCGAAAGACACCTAAAGAACTCTCAGACCATGAGAAACAAGATTCTCTGGTCTGATGAAACCAAAATGTAACTCTTTGGCCTGAATGCCAAGCGTCACATCTCGAGGAAACCTGGCAACATCCCTACGGTGAAATATGGTGGTGGCAGCATCATGCTGTCGGGATGTTTTTCAGCAGCAGGGACTGGGAGACTAGTCAGGATTAAGGGAAAGATCAACGGAGCAAAGCATAGAGAGATCCTTGATGAAAAACTGCTCAAGAGGGCTCAGAACCTCAGACTGCGGTGAAGGTTCACCTTCCATCAGGACAATGACCCTAACCACACAGCCAAGACAATGCAGGACTGGCTTTGGGGCAAGTCTCTGAATGTCATTGAGTGGCCCAGCCAGAGTCCGGACTTAAACCCAATCAAACATCTCTGGAGAGACCTGAAAATATCTGTGCAGTGACGCTCCCCATCCAACCTGACAGAGCTTGAGAGGATCTGTAGAGAAGAAGGGGAGAAACTTCCCAAATACAGATGTGCCAAGCTTGTAGTGTCATACCCAAGAAGACTTGAGGCTGTAATTGAATACATTTTAGAATAAGGCAGTAACATAACAAAATGTAGAAAAGGGGTCTGAATAGTTGCCGAATGCACTGTATCTACTCATTTGGTGGTTTCCCTTACCCTGTTGCCTATATTTTAAAAACATCCCCAGTCCCATATTTGTGCAGCTTGTCATCAGTCAGAAACAAGGATGACTATTTGATGAAACCATGTGGCACTCTTTGGACCACTGTCCTTGACAACATCCTGTGTATTCTCTCTGCAGCCAGACATCCATTTGTCACAAACCAGAAATGCGCTACTCAAAAAGCCCTGGCACCGTCACAGATTGTCTCTGGATAGCGGGAAATGATTTATGGTGAAACATTGAATCTGTCTCCTTCCGAGCAACAATAAAGAACATTCCTAAATCTCACTGGGAGGAATATCAATGATGTGGTCAAAAAAAAACCTATGGTGTGGTTTGGGTCCCTCTTTACTGACAACTCTGTGAGTCTCACTAAATCATTGTTTATCCTGTCAGAACTCTGTTGTAGAGATCTGGGTGACCTCAGACTGCAAGTCTTGCTGGGCCCTCCTGGATTGAGAACCAGAACCACAAGGGATCTGGTCCATGCCTAGTCATACAGGCTTCCTTTCCTTCCCAGCTGCAATCGGAGCGCAGACTGACACGGGTTCCCTGTTGGCATTCCGACCCGTGTTGAGAGAGTTGCGTTCCACGCGGGTCCGGCACGGCAGGCAGAAGTCCCGGAAGCACCTCTTGAAGTTCTCGTCCAGGAAAGCGTAGAGAACGGGGTTGAGACTACTGTTCATGTAGCCCAGCGCAATGCAGAGGTGCCAACTGGCTTTCACGTAGGGGTTCCTGTTAATAATAAGCAATGATAAATTATGTATAATAAATTTTATTTTATGCCCTTTTTCCAAGTAATTTGACCTAATAAAATAAGCAAGATTAATAAAAAAGCAATACAAGCACACAGTAAAATTAACAAGAAAATAAAAGTACACAAAACATAAATTCTTACCTAGAGTTGATCTCCACCAGGGTCTTGATGATGATGAAGATGTGGATGGGTGTCCAGCAGATGATGAAGGCCGCGACGATCACGAGGACCATGCGGGTGATGCGGCGCATGTTGCGATCCTTCTCCTTAGAGCCGGAGAGCAGGCGGACACTGCGCAGACGCAGTATCATCAGACCATAGCAGATGGTGATGACCATGACAGGGACGATGAAGGCAAAGATGAACACACAGATCTTCGTGACCGTGTCCCAGTACCAGTCAGGGTCGGGGAACTTCAGCGTGCACATAGTCTGACCTAGGAAGAGAGGGGTGAAGGGGCGGAGAGAGGGGTGAAGAGGCGGAGAGAGCGGTTTTGACCAAAGATTTAACATGCTGTAAATTTGCAGGAAGAGAGACTTATCCCCTTATTTAATGGGATTAAAAAACAGACAGTTCTAGAGAGAAGACTGTAGTAGGTTTATGTTATAGAGATCATTTATATGTTGACCAAAGATTTAATATACTGTACATTTTTGTAGTAAGAGGGATTTATCCCCTTATTTAATGAGATTAAAAAACAAAGAATTTAACAGAAATATTCCCCAAAACATGTTGAGTTTCAAATGATGAAAACTCCAACATGGGTGAGGCTATACAAGAAATCCTTTGAAAGAAGTGTAAAGAAACGTGCTTGCTAGTTTAACGATGCTGTCTCACCACTGTCTGTCGTTTTGGTCACAGCCATGACCATGATGGGCACTCCAATGGCAGAGGACAGAACCCAGATCAGAACGTTGATGATCTTACCCTTGGCAGGCGTCCTGAACTCCAGGGCTCTCACTGGGTGACACAGAAAATTACGGTTCAATTGCAACATATATTACAGCGACTGCTGGCCTTTTTTAATTTTTATGTGGTGGATTATTGGTTCTAAGCACCCTTTCATTTATTTACGCGAGAGGATAGGAGTTGATCTGGATGCATTCCAAATGGCACCCTATTCCCAACTAAGTGCGCTACTTTTAACCAGAGCCTAGGGAGGCTCTGGTTAAAAGTAGTGCACTATAAAGGGAATAGGGTGCCATGTGGAATGCTTCTCTCCCTTTACCTGGGTGGCACACAGCGATGTAGCGGTCCACAGACATCATGGTCAGGGTGAAGATGCTGGTGAACATGTTGTAGTAGTCGATGGCGATGACCACCTTACAGAGGACCTCTCCGAACGCCCAGGTCCCCATCAGGTACTTGGCGCTCTGGAAGGGCAGTGTGCTGGTGGCTAGGGCGTCCGCTAGAGCCAGATTAAAGATGTAGATGTTGGTGGATGTCTTCATCTTGGTGTATCTGTGGACAGAGGCAGAGAAATTAGTTAAGTAGATGTTGCTATAAAAGCATCTGTTGGTTTCTTCGAAGATGAGTAAAGATAATTGATCTCAACAGCAAAACATGCTATTCTAATTGTTTTCGGAAACATTTCTATTTCTATCTGAATGAGTGATTAAAGATTAAAGCATTACTGAGCTACAAGTAGCTCTAACCACATAATTCAGTGTATAGTTTTTCTAAAGCATTGTCATGATCAGATCATGATCACTGTTTAAAGATGAACATTTTCCTGATAATATTTCCCACTATGGATCTGTATTAGATCATAACTACTTCTGATATTTTTTTTCTTCTATTCCACTAAAAAAGACCAATTTAGAATTTCCGTAACTCCCCCACAGATAAGTGTTCTTTAGCGTTTATTAATTAGACCTTCTCAAGAGCATGTTGGTTGACTCACTAGTTACAGAGATATTGGCTTAATGGGGACAGCAACTCTCTGAAGGCACAATATACAACTGAAGTCATAAGTTTACATACACCTTAGCCAAATACATTTAAACTCCTAGTAAAAATTCCCTGTCTTAGGTCAGTTAGGATCACCACTTATTTTAAGAATGTGAAATGTCAGAATAATAGTAGAGAGAATGATTTATTTCAGCTTTTACTTCTTTTATATTCCCAGTGGGTCATTAGTTTACATACACTCAATTAGTATTTGGCAGCATTGCCTTTAAATTGTTTAACTTGGGTCAAACGTTTCAGGTAGCCTTCCAAAAGCTTCCCACAATAAGTTGGGTGAATTTTGGCCCATTCCTCAGAGCTGGTGTAACTGAGTCAGGTTTGTAGGCCTCCTTGCTTGCACACGCTTTTTAAGTTCTGCCCACACATTTTCTATAGGATTGCAGTCAGGGCTTTGTGATGGCCACTCCAATACCTTGTCTATTTGGAAGACCCATTTGCGACCAAGCTTTAACCTCCTGACTGGCCGCTCAGCGAGGAAGAAGCCACTACTCCAAAACTGCCATAAAAAACGCACACTACGGTTTGCAACTGCACATGGGGACAAAGATTGTACTTTTTGAGAAATGTCCTCTGATCTGATGAAACAAAAATAGAACTGTTTGGCCATAATGACCATCGTTATGTTTGGATGAAAAAGGGGGAGGCTTGCAAGCTGAAGAACACCATCCCAACCGTGAAGCACGGGGGTGGCAGCAGCATGTTGTCAGGGTGCTTTGCTGCAGGAGGGACTGGTGCACTTCACAAAATAGATGGCAGGAAGATTATGTTGATATATTGAAGCAACATCTCAAGACATGAGTCAGGAAGTTAAAGCTAGGTCACAAATGGGTCTTCCAAATAGACAATCACCCCAAGCATACTTCCAAAGTTGTGGCAAAATGGCTTAAGGACAACAAAGTCAAGGTATTGGAGTGGCCATCACAAAGCCCTGACCTCAATCCTATAGAAAATGTGTGGGCACAACTTAAAAGCGTGTGCAAGCAAGGAGGCCTACAAACCTGACTCAGTTACACCAGCTCTGTCAGGAGGAATGGGCCAAAATTCACCCAACTTATTGTGGGAAGCTTGTGGAAGGCTACCTGTAACGTTTGACCCAAGTTAAACAATTTGAAGGCAATGCTACCAAATACTAATTGAGTTGATGTAAACTTCTGACCCACTAGGAATGTGATGAAAGAAATAAAAGCTGAAATAAATCATCCTCTCTACTATTATTCTGACATTTCACATTCTTAAAATAAAGGGGTGATCCTAACTGACCTAAGACAGGGAATGTTTAGTAGGATTAAACGTCAGGAATTGTGAAAAACTGAGTTTAAATGTTTTTGGCTAAGGTGTATGTAAACTTCCGACTTCAACTGTATATTCTATCTTAACTGACTTTGTCTTCAAAACAGTATTCTGTTAGTCATAGCCCATGGGTCTGTATGTAAAAGGCTGTAGAGGTACAGACTACACTAGTGTTGTCATTGGTTTGCCTAAAAGAGCACAGTGCTTGTCGATTAGATTTTTGCACTCCGCTGCACGGCTTTGTGGATAAATTAAGTCAATTTAGTCAATGGTCCAGATGTGTGTGTTCACCATCAAAGCTATTGCCTTTCAAACACCAAAAGGACAACAAAATTAAACCAAACACTCAGAATGAAGTAAACAACATTTACTGGAATATGGAAATCAGCTCTGGGCGTTGGTCAGTTGTTGACAGTGACTGTAAGCTCCAAACCTTACTGTTCCCTGTTGCCCAGTAATAAATACATTGTAGCCTGTTGATTTTCCTCTCCTTGGTCGATAACATGTATTAACAGTCCGTGCACTTACAGCTCATACTGCATAAACACTACCAGCCAATTCCCTCTGGGGACTGGTGCTATAATGGAAGTCAGCAAAGAGACCTAGAGCCAGAATTGTGATGACCATCCCATGTTTAGGCATCCCATTTGCGTATGAGATTAATGGTGGGTTAGGGGTGAGAAGGGGCAGGGCTATCGAGTGCCTGCTGCTGAGAGCTGCTGGTCATTTGCTGTTTTCTCTTCTGCTCCTTCGGCTCCCACAGAAGTGTTAAACCCTGCTGACTCTGCACTTGACCTGCTATTCATTTCAGTCAAAATACGTCTCATCAAGTCACACAGAAACGCATGCCAATGCACATATAGACACACGCATCTAATTACCAGACAACTGGAGGCTCTAGTCCTCGATCTCGATCAGGGGAGGGTTGCGATTTAATCACAATTGGTTTTGGAGTTGGAATTTGATAAATGTCCTCCTTTCTGTAATGAATTCTCCCTGTAGTTAATGAACTAATCAATATGTGGTATGGTAAGACAGAGCTCTGAGCTCTCAGCTGGGGTGGATTTATCTTTCGTTGTGCTCCTCTTGCACACAAAAGTCTCTTCACTGTCCTTATTCTGCCTAATATCATGGAGCGATGAACTGAGACAATCAAAATGGCCTATTGCATACATATCATCTCAGTTCCCCGAGACATACAGTGAGGGAAAAAAGTATTTGATCCCCTGCTGATTTTGTACGTTTGCCCACTGACAAAGAAATTATCAGTCTATAATTTATTTGAACAGTGAGAGACAGAATAACAACAAAAAATCCAGAAAAATGCATGTCAAAAATATTATAAATTGATTTGCATTTTAATGAGGGAAATAAGTATTTGACCCCTCTGCAAAACATGATTTAGTACTTGGTGGAAAAACCCTTGTTGGCAATCACAGAGGTCAGACGTTTCTTGTAATTGGCCACCAGGTTTGCACACATCTCAGGAGGTATTTTGTCCACTCCCCTTTGCAGATCTTCTCCAAGTCATTAAGGTTTTGAGGCTGACGTTTGGCAACTCGAACCTTCAGCTCCCTCCACAGATTTTCTATGGGATTAAGGTCTGGAGACTGGCTAGGCCACTCCAGGACCTTAATGTGCTTCTTCTTGAGCCACTCCTTTGTTGCCTTGGCCGTGTGTTTTGGGTCATTGTCATGCTGGAATACCCATCCACGACCCATTTTCAATGCCCTGGCTGAGGGAAGGAGGTTCTCACCCAAGATTTGACGGTACATGGCCCCGTCCATCGTCCCTTTGATGCAGAGAAGTTGTCCTGTCCCCTTTGATGGTGGGGATGGTGTTCTTGGGGTCATAGGCAGCATTCCTCCTCCTCCAAACAAGAGCTCCAATTTGGTCTCATCTGACCACAACACTTTCACCCAGTTGTCCTCTGAATCATTCTGATGTTCAGTGGCAAACTTCAGACGGGCATGTATATTTGCTTTCTTGAGCAGGGGACATTGCCCCCTCCCAGTTAGGGGGAGTGATGAGCTCTACAGCAGAGTCTCACAACTCAATCGCTGGATGAAAACTGTTTTCTGCCCCTCCCAAAAGATAGAATTTGTAGATAACTGGCCCTCTTTCTGGGATTCACCCACAAACAGGACCAAGCCTGGCCTGCTGAGGAGTGACGGACTCCATCCTAGCTGGAGGGGTGCTCTCATCTTATCTACGAACATAGACAGGGCTCTAACTCCTCTAGCTCCACAATGAAATAGGGTGCAGGCCAGGCAACAGGCTGTTAGCCAGCCTGCCAGCTTAGTGGAGTCTGCCACTAGCACAGTTAGCGTAGTCAGCTCAGCTTTCCCCATTGAAACCGTGTCTGTGCCTCGATCTTGGTTGGGCAAAATTAAAAATGGCGGTGTTCGCTTCAGTAATCTTACTAGTATAAAGACCTCCTCCATTCCTGCCATTATTGAAAGAGATTGTGATACTTCACATCTCAAAATTGGGTTAGATCCCTCACTTCCAAGGCAGTTATAGTCAATGAACTAATCACTGATCATAATCTTGATGTGATTGGCCTGACTGAAACATGGCTTAAGCCTGATGAATTTACTGTGTTAAATGAGGCCTCACCCCCTGGTTACACTAGTGACCAAACCCCCCGTGCATCCGGCAAAGGCGGAGGTGTTGCTAACATTTACGATAGCAAATTTCAATTTACAAAAAAAAAAACAATGACGTTTTCGTCTTTTGAGCTTCTAGTCATGAAATCTATGCAGCCTACTCAATCACTTTTTATAGCTACTGTTTACAGGCCTCCTGGGCCATATGCAGTGTTCCTTACTGAGTTCCCTGAATTCCTATCGGATCTTGTAGTCATAGCAGATAATATTCTAATTTTTGGTGACTTTAACATTCACATGGAAAAGTCCACAGACCCACTCCAAAAGGCTTTCGGAGCCATCATCGACTCAGTGGGTTTTGTCCAACATGTCTCTGGACCTACTCACTGCCACAGTCATACTCTGGACCTAGTTTTGTCCCATGGAATAAATGTTGTGGATCTTAATGTTTTTCCTCATAATCCTGGATTATCGGACCACCATTTTATTGCGTTTACAATTGCAACAAATAATCTGCTCAGACCCCAACCAAGGAAGATTAAAAGTCGTGCTATAAATTCTCAGACAACCCAAAGATTCCTTGATGCCCTTCCAGACTCCCTCTGCCTACCCAAGGACGTCAGAGGACAAGAATCAGTTAACCACCTAACCGAGGAACTCAATTCAACCTTGCGCAATACCCTAGATGCAGTTGCACCCCTAAAAATTAAAAACATCTGTCATAAGAAACTAGCTCCCTGGTATACAGAAAATACACGAGCTCTGAAGCAAGCTTCCAGAAAATTGGAACGGAAATGGCGCCACACTAAACTGGAAGTCTTCCGACTAGCTTGGAAAGACAGTACCGTGCAGTATCGAAGAGCCCTCACTGCTGCACGATCATCCTATTTTTCCAACTTAATTGAGGAAAATAAGAATAATCTGAAATTTCTTTTTGACACTGTCGCAAAGCTAACTAAAAAGCAGCATTCGCAAATGGAGGATGGCTTTCACTTCAGCAGTAATAAATTTATGAACTTTTTGGAGGAAAAGATCATGATCATTAGAAAGCAAACTACGGACTCCTCTTTAAATCTGGGTATTCCTCCAGGGCTTCATTGTCCAGAGTCTGCACAACTCTGCCAGGACCTTGGCTCAAGGGAGATACTAAAGTGTTTTAGTACTATATCTCTTGACACAATGATGAAAATAATCATGGCCTCCAAACCCTCAAGCTGCATACTGGACCCTATTCCAACTAAACTACTGAAAGAGCTGCTTCCTGTGCTTGGCCCTCCTATGTTGAACATAATAAACGGCTCTCTATCCACCGGATGTGTACCAAGCTCACTAAAAGTGGCAGTAATAAAGCCTCTCTTGAAAAAGCCGAATCTTGACCCAGAAATTATAAAAAACTATCGGCCTATATCGAATCTTCCATTCCTCTCAAAAATTTTAGAAAAAGTTGTTGCGCAGCAACTCACTGCCTTCCTGAAGACAAACAATGTATACGAAACGCTTCAGTCTGGTTTTAGACCCCATCATAGCACTGAGACTGCACTTGTGAAGGTGGTAAATGACCTTTTAATGACGTCAGACCGAGGCTCTGCATCTGTCCTCATGCTCCTAGATCTTAGTGCCGCTTTTGATACCATCGATCACCACATTCTTTTGGAGAGATTGGAAACCCAAATTGGTCTACATGGACAAGTTCTGGCCTGGTTTAGATCTTATCTGTCGGAAAGATATCAGTTTGTCTCTGTGAATGGTTCGTCCTCTGACAAATCAATTGTAAATTTCGGTGTTCCTCAAGGTTCCGTTCTAGGACCACTATTGTTTTCACTATATATTTTACCTCTTGGGGATGTCATTCGAAAACATAATGTTAAATTTCACTGCTATGCGGACGACACACAGCTGTACATTTCAATGAAACATGGTGAAGCCCCAAAATTGCCCTCGCTAGAAGCCTGTGTTTCAGACATAAGGAAGTGGATGGCTGCAAATTTTCTACTTTTAAACTCGGACAAAACAGAGATGCTTGTCCTAGGTCCCAAGAAACAAAGAGATCTTCTGTTGAATCTGACAATTAATCTGGATGGTTGTACAGTCGTCTCAAATAAAACTGTGAAGGACCTCGGCGTTACTCTGGACCCTGATCTCTCTTTTGAAGAACATATCAAGACTGCTTCAAGGACAGCTTTTTTCCATCTACGTAACATTGCAAAAATCAGAAACTTTCTGTCCAAAAATGACGCAGAAAAATTAATCCATGCTTTTGTTACTTCTAGGCTCGACTACTGCAATGCTCTACTTTCCGGCTACCCGGATAAAGCACTAAACAAACTTCAGTTAGTGCTAAATACGGCTGCTAGAATCCTGACTAGAACCAAAAAATTTGATCATATTACTCCAGTGCTAGCTTCCCTACACTGGCTTCCTGTTAAGGCAAGGGCTGATTTCAAGGTTTTACTGCTAACCTACAAAGCATTACATGGGCTTGCTCCTACCTATCTTTCCGATTTGGTCCTGCCATACATACCTACACGTACGCTACGGTCACAAGACGCAGGCCTCCTAATTGTCCCTAGAATTTCTAAGCAAACGGCTGGAGGTAGGGCTTTCTCCTATAGAGCTCCATTTTTATGGAATGGTCTGCCTACCCATGTGAGAGACGCAGACTCAGTCTCAACCTTTAAGTCTTTACTGAAGACTTATCTCTTCAGTAGGTCCTATGATTAAGTATAGTCTGGCCCAGGAGTGTGAAGGTGAACGGAAAGGCTGGAGCAACGAACCGCCCTTGCTGTCTCTGCCTTGTCGGTTCCCCTCTTCCCACTGGGATTCTCTGCCTCTAACCCTTTTACAGGGGCTGAGTCACTGACTTACTGGTGTTCTTCCATGCCGTCCATGGGAGGGGTGCGTCACTTGAGTAGGTTGAGCCACTGACGTGGTCTTCCTGTCTGGGTTGGCGCCCCCCCCTTGGGTTGTGCCGTGGCGGACATCTTTGTGGGCTATACTCGGCCTTGTCTTCGGACGGTAAGTTGGTGGTTGTAGATATCCCTCTAGTGGTGTGGGGGCTGTGCTTTGGCAAAGTGGGTGGGGTTATATCCTGCCTGTTTGGCCCTGTCCGGGGGTATCATCGGATGGGGCCACAGTGTCTTCTGATCCCTCCTGTCTCAGCCTCCAGTATTTATGCTGCAGTAGTTTATGTGTCGGGGGGCTAGGGTCAGTCTGTTACATCTGGAGTATTCTCTTGTCTTATCCGGTGTCCTGTGTGAATGTAAATATGCTCTCTCTAATTCTCTCTTTCTTTCTTTCTTTCTCTCGGAGGACCTGAGCCCTAGGACTACCTGGCATGATGACTCCTTGCTGTCCCCAGTCCACCTGGCCATGCTGCTGCTCCAGTTTCAACTGTTCTGCCTGCGGCTACGGAACCCTGACCTGTTCACCGGACGTGCTTGTTGCACCCTCGACAATTACAATGATTATTATTATTTGACCATGCTGGTCATTTACGAACATTTTAACATCTTGACCATGTTCTGTTATAATATCCACCCGGCACAGCCAGAAGAGGACTGGCCACCCCTCATAGCCTGGTTCCTCTCTAGGTTTCTTCCTAGGTTTTTGGCCTTTCTCAGGAGTTTTTCCTAGGGAGTTTTTCCCAGCCACCGTGCTTCTTTCACATGCATTGCTTGCTGTTTGGGGTTTTAGGCTGGGTTTCTGTACAGCACTTTGAGATTTCAGCTGATGTACGAAGGGCTATATAAATAAATTTGATTTGATTTGATTTGATTGCGGGCGCTGCAGGATTTCAGTCCTTCACGGCGTAGTGTGTTACCAATAGTTTTCTTGGTGACTATGGTCCCAGCTGCCTTGAGATCATTGACAAGATCCCCCCGTGTAGTTTTGGGCTGATTCCTCACCGTTCTCATGATCATTGCAACTCCATGAGGCAAGATCTTGCATGGAGCCCCAGGCCGAGGGAGATTGAAAGTTATTTTGTGTTTCTTCCATTTGCGAATAATCGCACCAACTGTTGTCACCTTCTCACCAAGCTGCTTGGCGATGGTCTTGTAGCCCATTCCAGCCTTGAGTAGGTCTATAATCTTATCCCTGACATCCTTGGAGAGCTCTTTGGTCTTGGCCATGGTGGAGAGTTTGGAATCTGATTGATTTATTGCTTCTGTGGACAAGTGTCTTTTATACAGGTAACAAACTGAGATTAGGAGCACTCCCTTTAAGAGTGTGCTCCTAATCTCAGCTCCGTACCTGTATAAAAGACACCTGGGAGCCAGAAATCTTTCTGATTGAGAGTGGGTCAAATACTTATTTCCCTCATTAAAATGCAAATCAATTTATAACATTTTTGACATCTGTTTTTCTGGATTTTTGTTGTTGTTATTCTGTCTCTCACTGTTCAAATAAACCTACCATTAAAATTATAGACTGAGCATTTCTTTGTCAGTGGGCAAGCGTACAAAATCAGCAGGGGATCAAATACTTTTTTCCCTCACTGTAATAACATATTTCTATTGATCAGGTGGAGGGCGATCTATTGCATGACGTATGGCTGAAAGACCTGTCAATCATGGGAGATATCTGAATTCTTATTAGCCAATGCCCGTCGTCACGTGATTGGGTCCTTCTCACAGGCATCTCAGCTCCACAGTAGGCTACAAGTGAAGACAGACACACCGGGGATGCAGCTGCACTTGTTCTTCTTACTAAATTCTGAGGTGCATATTGAAGATCTTAGAACTGTCTAGATTTAGTTTTCGCCAGCCAACAAGATGAGTATGCCTGACGAACAGCAAAAGCACTAGCCTACAGGTATGTCAATCTGCTATGCCCCAAGGTACATTAAGTTACCTAACCTATTAGTCAACTTGTCATTCTGTGCGAGAAATCAATATTCCATACGTACTCTGGGACAGTTGTGGGATGCGATAGATCCCAAATTAATATAACCACTCACATCAATTATTTTTTAATCAATGAGGCTAATGCAACAGAGAGGCTATTTCTTCATATTATAAGCGCAGCAATACGCAAATTGCAGTAGGATATAAGTGCAAGTCAGAGCCAGAGTAAAACTATTGCCTGGAGTTTCTGGTGCTCAGATGTGTTCTGAGGCAGAATATAGCAGGATACAGACATTTATACTGTTCTTGATGGGAGGTTTCTTTCTCTGTCTGTTAGAACCCTTTGATTCAGCATAACTTAATCTATGAATCCGTCTGTGCTTCCTAGCTCCACTGTCAGCACTGTCTCATATTTATCATATTTATAAAACAATAGTGAATCAGAGGCAGTTGTTATACCCCTTGGATGGGTTCTCTCTCTGCATATGTAGAATCATCATCGCCAGCCCTAAGCTGGCGTGATCGGGACTACACTCCTACACTACACCCTCCACACACACATCTCCTTCACCACCAAGTCCCTTCTGGTGTTAACTGTCCAAACCATGGCCTACTTCCATCAGCCTTGAGCCAATGTTACAGGAGCCAGGGCTTACACATGATGCACACACACAGACACACACTCTTGCACACACAGAGACGGAGATGCGACGAGAGACGCATCGAGTGGGTGGCCTCTGGGCTCTGTGGGTGGATGTTGATGAAGTGGCTAGAGAAGGAGAGAAGACGTGGGTGGTGGGGGGAAGAGCCATGATGTCATATGCACAGTGTCACACACAGGAGCTGAAACACACCAGTACTGGCAGGATGGTAAAAGGATACGGTGTTCTGTACAGCACTGTACAGTACGGTCAGTTCAGGGAACTGGCTTGGATATTTTTACGGGGGTGCAGCTGCCAACCCGAAGCATTTTCTCAGCAGGTTACAGCATCAAGGCAGGATTCATCACAACGTGCTATGTTGATGACAGCTGTGCATGCATTAACCACAGAAGAGGGAGAAGATTAGCTTTGAAATTTGCCCACAGTGCCCACTCTGTTAATGCTATCCTTTTAACTGGTTCTGGACCTGTAGTAGTTAGCTAATGTCAGAAGTTTATAGGGGTAGTTTTGTATGTCCATCCTCCCTGTTGGAAGCTTGAAAAAAAAAGTGGGATATTTGTTCCAACATCGTATTAAATCATGCTGTTCACAACGAGAAACATTAACTCTGATAGTATCATAGACCCCTGTCTAATTGGGGATTGTAGCTCTGTAGCTGTCATTGCTGTGTCCCTAGAGCAGCGGTTCACAACCATTTCCATTCTGTGGACCACCAAATCACCGTCAAAACATCTTGAGGACCACCATTTGCAGAGTCATGACATTTATTTTACATAAAATATCTTGGCGGACAAATTTAGACTACATTTTATCATTGAATGATTAAAGGTGTCACGATTCTCTAAAGCTGAACCCAGAAGCAGACCAGGACAAGGTGAGTAAAATGAAGGTGAGTATTTATTTACAGTCTCGAGGTGAAAATAGAATAATCCAGGAGACGGAGCAGCAGCGGAGGTGAGTTGATGAGAGTGAATAGGCAGATCCAATGATGTCACTGAAACCACCAACGGCCATGCAAGGGAGTTGAATGTTCCGGGAGGATGACTGTAGACAGAGTAAACGGGGGTGAGTAACCAGCAAAAAGTACAGAACAACAAAACTAACTCTGGTAACACGAGGCTGATACGCTGACACAACATACTGTTCACTGCTAACGATCCAGCAGGGAATGGATGTCAGGTCAGGGCTTATGAAGAGAAGAGGTGATGATCAGGACCAGGTGTGCAGATGGCTGATGAGATGCAGGTGCGGGTAATCAAGAGTTCTCCCGCCTAGCTTCGTCGCCTGGCAACCAGACAGGGTGCTTTCAGGAACCTCAGGAAACAGACTCCAAAACAAAAAACAAATAGTCAGCTCAGGCAGAAAACAGACTCAGGAAGCGGGATTCCTGACAGTACCCCCCCCTCCGACGAACGCCACCGGGCGGACAACCCGGAGCGCCAGGATGGAGGCGGTAGAAGTCACGAAGGAGGGCATCAAGGATCTGACGCCGAGGAATCCAACTCCTCTCCTCAGGACCATACCCCTCCCAGTCCACGAGATACTGGAAACCCCGACCCCGCCGTCTGGAATCCATGATGCGGCGCACCATGTAGACTGGACCACCTCCGATCATCCGAGGAGGAGGAGGAGGTAGCAGAGGACTGAGGTGCACAGGCTTGAGGCAGGAGACATGAAAGGTGGGGTGGACTCTGAGCGTTTTAGGCAACTTGAGTCGAACCACAACAGGATTGATCACTCTCCACCACAAACGGACCAATGAACTTCGGTGACAGTTTCTTCGACTCAGTCCGCAGAGGAAGACCCCGTGTAGCCAACCATACCTTATCTCCGATGGCATAAGCGGGGGGCTTGAATCCGGCGACGATTCGCCTGGAGCTGATAACGGTCAGAAACTCTAAGGAGAGCCTTTCTGTCCCGATGCCAGGTCTGGTGGCAACAACGAATGTGGGTCTGGACCGAGGGTACCGAGAGATCCTTCTCCTGAGAAGGAAACAAGGGAGGTTGGTAACCGTACAGGCACTGGAAGGGAGACATCCCAGTAGCAGATGTAGGGAGAGTATTGTGGGCATACTCGACCCATGGCAACTGAGAGGCCCAAGAGGCGGGGTTGGAGGAGACAAGGCAGCGCAGCGTGGATTCCATCTTCTGGTTGGCTCTCTCCACCTGACCATTAGATTGGGGGTGAAATCCAGATGTGAGACTGACAGTAGCTCCAATGGCCAAAAAGAAGGATTTCCAGACAGCAGAGGTAAACTGAGGACCACGGTCGGAAACTATGTCACTGGGCAACCCGTGGACCCTGAAAACCTCCCTAACGAGGATCTCGGATGTCTCAGAGGCAGAGGGAAGCTTGGAGATGGGTACAAAGTGGGCGAACTTGCTGAATCTGTCCACAATAGTCAGAATGACCGTGTTCCCATCAGAAGAGGGCAATCCAGTGACAAAGTCCAGGGCCAGATGCGACCATGGTCGCCGGGGAATAGGTAGGGGGTGAAGAAGTCCAGCGCTGGCCCGATTGGCACTTTTATTCTGTGCACATACTGGGCATGCAGCAACAAACCTCCGGGTATCTTCTCCCATGTCAGGCCAGCAAAATTGTCTGCGTAGTAACGCCATCGTCCGAGCCACCCCCGGGTGACAAGCCATCTTTCTGGCGTGGGACCATTGGAGGACGGCAGAACGGACAGACTCAGGCACAAACAACCGACCGGGTGGACCGTTACCCGGACCGGGCTGCGTCCGAAGGGCCGCCAGAACCTCCTCCTCAATCCTCCATGTGACTGTTCCCGCAACGAAGTTCTGGGGAAGAATCGTCTCAGTCTTGGCCCCACTCTCCTCCGTCTTGGAGAACATCCAGGACAAGGATGTTCTTAGACCCAGGTCGGAACGTCAGGGAAAAATTCAAGCGTCCAAAAAACAAAGCCCACCTGGCCTGACGCGAGTTGAGACGTCTAGCCGATTGCACGAAAGCAAGATTCTTGTGGTCAGTCCAGACAATAAAACGGTTGCTCAGCTCCCTCCAACCAGTGATGCCACTCATCCAAGGCCAGTTTCACCGCGAGAAGCTCCCGGTTACCCACATCGTAATTCCTCTCCGCAGACGAAAGACGACGAGAGTAGAAGGCGCAGGGATGGAGTTTACCGTCAGTGGAGCTTCGCTGGGACCGGATGGCGCCAACCCCCACATCAGACGCGTCCACTTCCACGACAAACTGCCGAGCAGCATCAGCTTGAGAGACAATCGGGGCGTTGGTGAATCGACTCTTCAATTCCAGAAATGCTCGGTCTGCCTCAGGATTCCAACTGAAGGTCCTGGTGCTAGAAGTCAGGGCAGTTAATGGAGCGGCCACACGACTGTAGTCACGGATAAATCTACGATAGAAATTCGCAAACCCCAGAAACCTCTGGAGCTGCAATCTCGTATCGGGGTGGTCCCAATCCAGAACTGCCCTAACCTTCTCTTGATTCATCTTAATCTCTCCCCGGGAGATGATGTACCCGAGGAAGGATGTAGTGTGGGCGTGAAATTCACACTTTTCGGCCTTCACAAACAGGCGGTTCTCCAACAATCGCTGCAGAACCTGCTTGACATGCTGGACGTGGTTGGAAGGCTCCTTAGAGAAGATCAAAATGTCATCCAGGTAAACGAACACAAACAAACTGATCATATCTTTCAAGACGTCATTAACCATGCTCTGGAACAGTGCTGGAGCATTGGTCAATCCAAACGGCATCACCAGATACTCGAAATGACCCATCGGTGTATTGAAACCAGTCAACCACTCGTCCCCCTCTCTGATCCGGATCAGATGTGACGCATTGCGTAGATCTAGCTTAGTGAACACCGTAGCACCCTGTAAGGAATCGAAAGCTGAGCTCACCAATGGTAGGGGATACTGGTTCTTGACCGTAATATCATTCAACCCCCGATAATCAATACAAGGTCGAAGAGAGCCATCCTTCTTACTCACAAAAAAGAATCCTGCCCCAGGGGTGATGACGAGGGACGAATGAGACCAGCAGCTAGAGACTCCTTTATGTAGGTCTCCAAAGCTACCCGTTCAGGTCGAGAGATACTGTATAACCGTCCCTTGGGATAGGCAGCTCCAGGGAACAGGTTAATGGAACAATCATAAGGTCGGTGGGGAGGAAGTGACAGAGCCTTCTGCTTACTAAACACATCACCGAGTTCGTGATATGTTTCAGGAACCAGGGACAAATCTGGGGGGTTAGAATATCTGACCTGACTGGGAACAGAATGGGAATAGGCCGTCGTCAGGCAGTTAGCATGACATTCAGTGCTCCAACTAGTTACCTTGCCAGTCACCCAATTGAATGTGGGATTGTGTTCTCTCAGCCAGGGGTATCCAAGAACCAGAGGAACATGGGGAGAAATCAGAATGAAGAAGGAGATAACCTTTGAATGATTCCCTGACAACAACATCTTAACCGGTTCAGTCCTCATAGTGATACGTGCCAGACTACTGCCATCCAGAGTGGTTGCTTCAATGGCTTCCGGTAACTTCTCCTTGGAAAGCCCCAGCTGTCCCACCAAGTCCGCATCTATAAAGCTGCCATCTGCACCTGAGTCGATAAATGCATTAATCGCTAAACTCTGAGTCTTGTTCATGAGTGTAGCAGGAAAAAGGGGTCTAACAGAACTATTGAGAGGTTGAAACTGACTTGCTAAAAGACCTCCCAAACTTAGCGAGCCGAGCAGTTTAACGGGCGCTGGGAACAAGCGGAGATGTAATGTCCCGAGCTACCACAGTAGAGGCAGCTGTTGGTCTCACGTCTACGTTGGCGCTCCTCCTTGGTTAACCCGTGCCGCCCCACTTGCATGGGTTCAGGATCTGGAAGCAGGACCCCTCCACTCATCCCGTGAGATGAATAATGATCGACTCGTTCCGGTCCACTTCCTGACCGAATGGTAACCGAGTAGCTGATTGATGGGACGTGCCCCATTGCTTCTCCCTCCTCTCTCGGATTCTTTTATCCACCCGAATCGCTAATGCTACTAGACTGTCCCGGTCACTAGGCTCAGGATAGGAGATCAACTAGTCCTTGAGTTGCTCCGACAACACCTGGTAAAAAAACGCTTGCAGTGATTCCTCATTCCACCCACTCTCCACAGCCAATGTCCTGAATTCAATAACAAATTCTGCCACACTGCGAGCTCCTTGGCGAAGAGAGAACAAACGCTTAGCTGCGTTCTTACCTCGGACAGGAGGGTCAAAAAGCTTCCTCAGCTCTGCCGTGTATTCCTGGTATGACACTATGCAGGTGTCCTGTCGTTCCCATATGGCTGAAGACCACTCCAGAGCTCTTCCACGCAGCAGTGCAATAACAAAAGCTATCCTAGCCTTGTCTGTGGCGTAAGAGTGGGGCTGCAGATCAAACACTAGCCCACACTGCATAAGAAACGAAGGGCATCTTCCCAAATCCCCTTCGTACTTATCTGGCGTCGCAACCTTGGGCTCACGGAAGGGAACATCTCCAGAAGCGACAGGTGAGAGGGGTGAAGTAGGTGGTTGATTATCTCCTGGCAAACTGAGCTGAGCCTGGATACTCGTCAGACTAGCAGAAAAGTTCTGAACCGAAAGCGCGATCTCCTGTAGCGCCATGCTGTGTTGTCCCAACATCTTCTCCTGATGGGGAATGGCATGGCGAACGGAGTCCAGGTCCGCTGGGTTCATTTCTGGCCGGATCGTTCTGTCACGATTCTCTAAAGCTGAACCCAGAAGCAGACCAGGACAAGGTGAGTAAAATGAAGGTGAGTGTTTATTTACAGTCTCGAGGTGAAAATAGAATAATCCAGGAGACGGAGCAGCAGCGGAGGTGAGTTGATGAGAGTGAATAGGCAGATCCAATGATGTCACTGAAACCACCAACGGCCATGCAAGGGAGTTGAATGTTCTGGGAGGATGACTGTAGACAGAGTAAATGGGGGTGAGTAACCAGCAAAAAGTACAGAACAACAAAACTAACTCTGGTAACATGAGGCTGATACACTGACACAACATACTGTCCATTGCTAACGATCCGGCAGGGAATGGATGTCAGGTCAGGGCTTATGAAGAGAAGAGGTGATGATCAGGACCAGGTGTGCAGATGGCTGATGAGATGCAGGTGCGGGTAATCAAGAGTTCTCCCGCCTAGCTTCGTCGCCTGGCAACCAGACAGGGTGCGTTCAGGAACCTCAGGAAACAGACTCCAAAACAAAAAACAGTCAGCTCAGGCAGAAAACAGACTCAGGAAGCGGGATTCCTGACAAAAGGCCTATTATTATTATTATTATTATTATAAACAATTTGCATTGTGAAAAGTAATGTGACATTTTTTATAATATCATTAATAACCCCAAAAAACTAGAGAGTAACCAACATATGGAGGAGGCAGATCCTTAGAATCACTGCTGAAGGCTACAGAGGGCTGTGTGTGTGTGTGGTAGTGTGTGTGTGTGTGTGTGTGTGTGTGTGCGTGCATGCGTGTGTTAGATTCACTGCTGCAGGGAACAGAGGGTGATTTTAAAAATGTCAGTCAGTGGCCTTGGTTCCAGGAGAAACGGGATGGAGATGGAACGCTTCCTTCTCTTGACGCTGGTGAAAATTGATTACTGTTTTATTGATCAGAGCTTCATCTGACCACAGGCATCGTTTGTATGTTAGGCACGTACACCCAGAGTCATTGATCACAGTCTGTCACCACTAGCTAATCACCCGTCCCAATATTGACCATGTTCGCTGGGCTCCAGTCCACAGTCTGTAACTTTCAGACAGTTTAAAAGGCAGCACAACATGAAAATATATCTTGCTACTGTAACGGAAGTGGTATAGTGAACCATTCTTGCTTGATAACTAACCTTGCCTCAGATGAGTTGAGGAAGAGTTGTGTTTGCTTCATGACTTATTACCGAGGGTTTAGCTCAGAAGGCTAACAGAGTCGTGTGGTTCATTGGAGACGCAGACTCGAACCCTAGTTAGTCACACTGCTTGTAGACATTCTCTGTTGTGAGGGTGTTTCAATCAGCCAGTTTACTACGAATTGGAGACATTTGCATTTAGACCAGGGGATTGGAGGGCCAAAACATGATCTGAGTGGTAGCCAAACAAATAGACATTATGTATTTAGAAATATAGAAGGTAAACAATAGCTTTTTAGTAAGCAATCATAAAAGCACACTTCAAACAATCAAATTGTAGCCATATAACACATTCTGGTTACCAGTAAAGACGTATTTGTAACGAGGGTCGTATAAAGGGGACCAAGGCGCAGCATGTAGAGTGCTCATACTTTACTTTAATGAAAACACTTAAACAAAACAACAAAACGACAGCCAACAGTTCCGTCAGGTATACTAACGTCGCTGGAGGCTCTGGACTGGGGAGCGTCGCTGGAGGCTCCGGACTGAGGAGCGTCGCTGGATGCTCCGGACTGAGGAGCGTCGCTGGGGGCTCCGGACTGAGGAGCGTCGCTGGATGCTCCGGATTGAGGAGCGTCGCTGGGGGCTCCGGACTGAGGAGCGTCGCTGGGGGCTCCGGACTGAGGAGCGTCGCCGGGGGCTTCGGACTGAGGAGTGTCGCTGGGGGCTCCGGACTGAGGAGCGTCGCTGGAGGCTCCGGACTGGGAAGCGTCATTATAGGTTCCGGACTAGTGACCGTTGCTGCTGGCTCCATGCCATGGATCATCTCTACAGGTTCCATGCCATGGATCATCACTGGAGGCTTTGTACCCTGGATTATCTCTACAGGTGCCATGGATTATTCCTACAGGCTTTGGGCCATGGTTTATCCCTACAGGCTTTTTGCCAAGGATTATCTCTACAGGCTCCGGTCCATGGATTACCTCTGGAGGCTTCGTACCATGGAACATCCCTACAGGCTCCGGGCCATGGATCATCACTAGAGGCTTCGTGCCATGGATCATCTCTACAGGCTTCGGACCATCGATTATCACTGGAGGCTTTATTCGTGGAGCTGGAACAGGTCTCACCGGACTGCGGAGACGCACTGAGGTCCGAGTGCTCAAAGCAGGCACCGGCCGTACTGGGCTATGGAGGCGAACTGGAGGGAGAGTGCGAGGAGCAGGCACAGGACTTACTGGACTATGGAGGCGCACTGGAGGGAGAGCGCGAGGAGCAGGCACAGGACGCACTGGGCTATGGAGGCGCACTGGAGAGAGAGTGCGAGAGGCAGGCACATGCTCACCACAATAAGCATGGGGAGTTGGCTCAGGTCTCACCCCTGGCCCAGACAAACTACCCGTGTGCCCCCCCAAAAAATTGTTTGGGGCTGCCTCTCATTCTTCCCCGGTAGGCTCCGATATCTCTCTATTACCTGGCCCCAAGTCCATTTTCTCCTTTCCGTCCACTCCTTATGTGACCAGGTGTCCATTTCGGCCTGGGCATGCCGCTTGATCCAATCATGGTGGGTAGTTCTGTAACGAGGGTCGTATAAAGGGGACCAAGGCGCAGCGTGTAGAGTGCTCATACTTTACTTTAATGAAAACACTTAAACAAAACAACAAAACGACAGCCACCAGTTCCGTCAGGTATACTAACAAAACGGAAAACAATTACCCACACCAACACAGGAAAACAGGCTGCCTAAGTATGGCTTCCAATCAGAGACAACGATAGACAGCTGCCTCTGATTGGAAACCATACCTGACCAAAACATAGAAAACAAAAACATAGAATGCCCACCCACCTATCACACCCTGACCTAACTAAACAGAGAAAACACAGCTCTCCTAGGTCAGAGCGTGACAGCATTTACAAAATTGAACAGTTGAGGCACATAAACTGCAACCAACTTTCTATGTTCATAAGGCCTTATAGCTTGAATATGTTTCAAATGACTTGAATATTGGAAAGGTGTAACAATTTGTATTTGCAGCAGGAAGTCTGATCTGTCATCATTTCTCCCCCACTGTTTTCTCCATACTCTGCGGCAGTGCCCTCTACCCCTCATCGCTTCCCACCGCCTCCCTGACCAAACACACACTACTCATCCCAGAGCTCTCGCTGTGTTCTTCAAGCTGTCGGGACAGAAGTAGAACACACGCACACTACCGTGTAAGAGAGGAGACATGCAGTAAGACACGGGAGCTGGTGTTGACTCACACCCATCCTAAAAAACACCCCAATAAAGCTTCCACTCCACTGGGTACAATATTTCAGGCTGGAATTGATCATCTTTGTGTGTTTGAGTAAACACTTCTCCAAAGAAAGGATTTCGACCTAATCAGAGTTATACGATGTCAGTTTATGGAGTTTGAAGGTAATCTTACTCAAGTTTATGGGATAATTCTCCCTAGTTTTGGAGAGAGCTTTCCCTCTGAGACAGCTCTACTAATGCCCTACGTGTGGATAAACCAAGCACACCACCTACTGTAGTACCCCAGCTACACGACTCAAGCAAGACATTTTATCAACTGCACCCCCACACATTCGTAACATTAGCCACTACAATTATTAACAATTGCTAACAAGCACGTACCTATACTTAAGATACTTTTTCTAAACTCTTAACACAGCAACACACCTACATCACACAATTAGCCAAATAGTTCATTTCTGCTCAAAATCACATTTTGTTCATTAAATACCAAGTCTACATTTCAAAATGCAAAAAACATTCTCTACATACATTCTATCAAAACACGCCAAACCTGACTTAATATCTAATCCTTCTGTCAAAACACTAGCACATGTTTTCTATCCAAGAGGAACATATAGTCAATCACAGCACAATGGCTTTCAAAATACTAACAGTTGATGCATTACAAAAACTGCATTACTTTTCATGTTTCAGTTCTACCTGCATACAACAGACAAAATTCAATCCATAGTTTTTCACAATTCAGTTTCTTTTTACTGTAAACCACTCCACATTTTTTGGTTGAGTGTTGAATGTGTGCATTTTTGGCAACATACTGTCATGACGTTGGCCTGTGGGTAAGGTTTATGACCCCCCCCATAAATACCTTTCGCCCTTCCCCTCTCTTACTGACCCTACTGAAGGACTGCTGTCCTGTTAAATATAGAGAGTCTGGGAACATCAAACAAATGGGGAAAGGAACCATATTTTGGTAATAAAACCAGTTGGAAATATGCTTGATAACGTAATGAGTATGTATGTCAGTTCATTGTTATCTGTGACATTATGACTGATGACAGGACAACATAAACTGTACCTGGGAAAGTATACACCCTCTAGTTATCAGAGTCACATGGAATTGTTATGCAATTGAAATGTTTGATATTGAAATTGTTTGTTAGGAGATTAAATGTAATTTTAGCTTCCAAATGAGAGATTTGGGTTTTCATAAGGAAAGTGCCCTGCTTGATCAGTGGCCCACCCCTGTGAAGAGGAGGGGTTATAAACGATGAAACACATCCTTCCCCCCTCTCCACTATATAAGCCTTTGACGAAAAGATAACCAGGTTGTTCCAGTACGTGAGGTCTGCAGCCTCTACGTTAGAAGGACACACATGTCAAGAACAGAACTAAGCCAACCTTGGCGTGAGCTATGGTATGAACTGGTATGAACTTTGAGCTTATTCACTACAGAAGTGATACTTCCTAGCCGTTGAGTTAGCAGCGGCCGCTGTCGACGTGGTCTAGGAAAGGACGGACAACGGATCCAGTCTAACAGATGGACGAAGATACCACCACGTATCCAATTTACCACCAGAGACATTGTTCCGAGTACAGGAAGATCTGTTGGCCAACCCGGCCAGCATCTACGACCAATCTACCGAAGCGCAGCTCAGAGTAAATATTTATTGCATTTTCCTTTTCCAAATGGGCGGTAATTTAGAATGCATAAGATAATGTATTTACGATAGCATAGCTGCTGTTTGTGGTTCCTAAATCTTCCCGCTCTTTCATTCAAGCCCAACCCCCTTTCCTTTGTGTAACCAGCCGTCATGTATGACATCATTTGTATTCGGTGTATTTGTAATTCTGTGTGATAAGTTTAGGTATTTAGTAAATAAATAATTAAACCCAATTTGGTATTGCTGATTCAACTTGTTAGCCAGGGTTCGTGAAGATAACCAAGAATTTACAACTTTCATTATGAGACTGAAAATAAGATAAGGGTTAATATTGACTGCTATCGATGTAAAATATTACTAAGTATTTTAAGAGTTAATTCGGAAGATAACAGCTCTATAAATGTTCTTCCGTGGTGCCCCGACTTTCTAGTTAATTACATTTACATGATTAGCTTAATCAGGTAATATTAATTACAGAGAAATCATTTTATAGATTAGCATGTCATATCACTTAATCCGGCATAGCCAAAGACACGACAATACTATCTAAAAGTGAATGAGTCATCTTTACTTCATAGAATGTACAGTAGAAAAAAATAGTAAGTGACAGAATTTCTGCAGTAAAAGCTTTATTAGCAACATGAAATTGCTGCCTTGATCAACAACAAATCCAACATACATGGCCTTGGTTCCAAATGTGTTAAAATAAAACAAAATTACAGTAAAAAAAAGCACAGAAGGGAAAAAACACAAAAATGCACAGTCCTGGTCTAATCTATACAATCTTCTGCATTTGGCCACGTTCTCGTCCACATCACATCTTATGTCGTCTCTCGCTATGCACCTTGGATAGAAATGCTTGGCATGTCTTATCCACCCCTGGCAGTCTTCAGCTGAGATGTGTCAGCAGCCGGCATCCATTGCATCCAGGAGGGACATTTGGTCATGTGGCCGATGATCATACACTTTCCGTCTCCAGGCAGAAAAGCATTCCTCAATGGGGTTGAGGAAAGGTGCGTAGGGGGGGAGGAAAAGGGAAACCATTCTTGGATGGGCTGCAAACCAGTTTGTGATTGCATGTGAATGGTGGAATGCTACATTGTCCCATGCATTCACAAATGTCCTCATGTTCCCCCCCACCTTTACCCTTTCTGCTTCTGGCACCAGTTGTTGGTGGAGGTTATCTAAAAACAAAAGCTTGTTGTAGGGATCAATCTGACATTTCTGCAGGAACAAACCAGCACTCGAGATTGCAGCACACATTGTGATATTTGCTCCTCTCTGACCTGGTATATCAACGGTGATCCTTTTCCTGATTATGTTTCTTCCCCCTGACGGGTGTTCTTGCCATGGTTAGTGCTAGACGTCCCTCTAGTGGGACAACTTCCGGTGAAACTGGAGGGCGCGGAATTCAAATAAATAATCATAAAAATTATGGATATTAAACATTTAGGTACATACAAGTGTCTTATATTGGTTGAAAGCTTAAGTTCTTGTTAATCTAACTGCACTGTCCGATATACAGTAGCCATTACAGCGAAAGCATGCCATGAGATTGTTTGAGGATGGCGCCCCACATCAAAATATTTTTCCACCGGCACAGTTTTTATAAATTCACAAATTGCGATTAAATATTCACTTACTTTTTGAAAATCTTCCTCTGATTTGTCATCCAAAGGATCCCAGCTATAACATGTAGTGTCATTTTGTTAGATAAAATCCTTCTTTATATCCCAAGAAGTCTGTTTAGTTGGCGCCATCGATTTGAGTAATCCACTCGTTCAACAGGCAGAGAAAGGAATCCAAAAATCTATCCCTAAACTTTGTTTCAACAAGTCAAAATACGTTTCAATTTACTCCTCAGATACTCTATAATGTAATCAAACTATAATACTTCTTATGGAAAGTATGTTCAATAGAAAACCGATTTTAGCAGGTGCGTTCTGTCTTCATCGCTCGTGCATATACACACATTTCCAAGACTGTGTCCCTGTACTAAAACTGATATTTCTTATTCGTTTTTGAAGTTACAAGCCTGAAACCTTGAGCATAGACTGCTGACACCCTGTGGAAGCTATAGGAATTGCATGCTGGGAGCTAGAATTCAGTATGCCCAAATACTTTCCATTGTAAGATAATCGGCTGTAAAAAATAAACATTCTGGTTGGTTTTCGTTGAGATTTTCTCCTACCATATCTATTGTGTTATATTCTCCTACATTATTTTAACATTTCTACCAACTTCAAAGTGTTTTATTTCCAATGGGACCAATTATATGCATATCCTGGCTTCAGGGCCTGAGCAACAAGCAGTTTACTTTGGGCACATCATTCAGGCGGAAATTGAGAAAAAAGGGGCCTAGCCCTAAGACGTTTTTAATTAAAACTGCCTTGTCTACATAAATGATTTTATGTGGGTTTTGATTAGCCTCCAACTCCTTGACTCTCTGAAAGAAATCAAACACAGTATGTGTAAATGCTTTTCAGTATGTCCTACTGTATGTACTGTAACCCATGTTTACATGTAGAGTAGCATAGTGTAAAACTCACTATAGAACAAGACATATTGGATAGACATCATACCTGGACGTATTGGTGCCGGAGTTCCTTGACCCGCTCACTGTTCCTTTCAAAAGGAACTGTGTACAACTGTTTCATTCCAACTCTGTGTTTGGTCAGAGTCCAAGCAATGGTAGTCAGGCTGATGCTTCCACATTGTTGAATACCAGGTTGTCCTTCACAATTCTGGTCTGAATTTCTCTCAGTTTTACTGCATTGTCAGCAATGACCAATCCTACAATGGCATGCTCTTGGTCTTCACTGAGGAGCTTTCCTCCGGAGGAAGACATTGCGTCCTTTAGAGGAACAACAAACAACATATGTATTTGCATTGGGTCTGGTGGCCTACAGTTACTGTGGGACATAGCAACAGTAATGATAGAAGAAGCCCTTGTGAAATGTATTACATACCTGTTGGTTTGTTGAAAATTCTGTATAATGAAAGCCACGGTTGACCGTCTGAGATTAGGCTGGACTCTTTCACTAGCATCTCTCAGCGATAGACCATGGTTTATCACATGGTCCGTGGTGGTGGCTCTTATTTCATCAGTGACAACAGCTCTTACTCTCCTTTGAACATCACCACACATTCTTACTCCTCTCCCCCTACCTCTCCTTTCCATTGTCCTGGTCCAACTACTCCTCTGTCTGGTCCAGCTAATCCTCTCCCTGGTCCAACTACTCCTCTGCCTGGTCCAACTACTCCTCTGCCTGGTCCAGCTAATCCTCTCCCTGGTCCAGCTACTCCTCTGCCTGGTCCAGCTACTCCTCTGCCTGGTCCAACTATTCCTCTGCCTGGTCCAGCTACTCCTCTGCCTGGTCCAGCTACTCCTCTGCCTGGTCCAACTATTCCTCTGCCTGGTCCAACTATTCCTCTGCCTGGTTCAGATACTTCTCTGCCTGGTTCAGCTACTCCTCTGCCTGGTCCAACTATTCCTATGCCTGGTTCAGCTACTCTTCTCCCTGGTCCAGCTACTCCTCTGCCTGGTCCAGCTACTCCTCTCCCTGGTGCAACTACTCCACTCCCTGGTCCAGCTACTCCTCTCCCTGGTCCAACTACTCCTCTCCCTGGTCCAACTACTCCTGTAATAATGACAATTACAATAATACTGAATGAACACTTTTATTTTAACTTAATATTATACCTCAATAAAATCAATTTAGTCTCAAATAAATAATGAAACATGTTCAATTTGGTTTAAATAATGCAAAAACAAAGTGTTGGAGAAGAAAGTAAAAGTGCAATATTTGTCATGTAAAAAAGCTAACGTTTAAGTTCCTTGCTCAGAACATGAGAACATATGAAAGCTGGTGGTTCCTTTTAACATGAGTCTTCAATATTCCCAGGTAAGACGTTTTAGGTTGTAGTTATTATATGATTATTTCTCTCTATACCATTTGTATTTCATATACCTTTGACTATTGGATGTTCTTATAGGCACTTATAGTATTGCCAGCCTAATGTTGGCAGTTGACAGGCTTGAAGTCATAAACAGCGCAATGCTTGAAGCACAGCAAAGAGCTGCTGGCAAATGCAGGAAAGTTCTGTTTTGAATGAATGCTTGTTGAGCCTGCTACTGCCTACCACTGCTCAGTCACATTGCTCTATCAAATATCAAATCATAGACTTAATTATAATATAATAACACACAGAAATACGAGCCTTAGGTCATTAATATGGTCAAATCTGGAAACTATCTTTTCGAAAACAAAATGTTTATTCTTTCAGTGAAATACAGAACCGTTCCGTATTTTATCTAATGGGTGGCATCCCTAAGTCTAAATATTGCTGTTACATTGCACAACCGTCAATGTTATGTCATAATTATGTACAATTCTGGCAAATTAATTACGGTCTTTGTTAGGAAGAAATGGTCTTCACACAGTTCGCAACGAGCCAGGCAGCCCAAACTGCTGCATATACCCTGACTCTGCTTGCACAGAACGCAAGAGAACTGACACAATTTCCCTAGTTAAAAGAAATTCATGTTAGCAGGCAATATTAACTAAATATGCAGGTTTAAAAATATATACTTGTGTATTGATTTTAAGAAAGGCATTGATGTTTATGGTTAGGTACACTTTGGTGCAAGGACAGTGCTTTTTTCGCGAATGCGCTTATTAAATCATCACCCGTTTGGCGAAGTAAGCTGTGATTCGATGATAAATTAACAGGCACCGCATCGATTATATGCAACGCAGGACAAGCTAGATAAACTAGTAATATCATGAACCATGTGTAGTTAACTAGTGATTATGTTAAGATTGATTGTTTTTATAAGATAAGTTTAATGCTAGCTAGCAACTTACCTTGGCTCCTTGCTGCACTCGCATAACAGGTAGTCAGCCTGCCACGCAGTCTCCTCATGGAGTGCAATGTAATCGGCCATAATCGGTGTCCAAAAATGCCGATTACCGATTGTTATGAAAACTTGAAATCGGCCCTAATTAATCGGCCATTTCGATTAATCGGTCGACCTCTACTTTATACTATATTTAAGGTTTTGAACATTAGGTCTTCATTTCTAGCATGCTGTGTGCAAGCATTTGTAAATAAGAAAATAAAGATCCATAATTTAGGTATAGGGTAAGCTTGTATGTAAAGAAAATGTAAGCATTTTATGTGTAAATTGCATCCAGAAAAGTAAGCACATGGCTGGTGTTGTACGGACCCAGTGTGGCATTGTGATGGAGGACCCCGTTTTGAGTGATGGCAGCACACATAGTTATATTACCCCCACGCTGTCCAGGAACATTGGTAATTGCCCTCTGTCCTATTGTGTGTGTGACCTGGTGAATAAGTGTAGCATTTTGATTGGTTGTGTTTGGAAAAGGAAAGCAAGTCACTTCCTGTTAGATTTTTGTGTTTTAGGTAGAGAATTGTGTGTAGTGTTTTGAAAAAAGTGTTTTATGCAATTGACAACTGAGTCAAAGGCTGAGAAATAGCTTATGGTTTTGGATATTTGGTGTGTAGTTTGCACTTTGAGTGAGAGGTTTCAAAAATCGTGTGACATGAAAAGATTTTGTGTGTAAGCAGTTGGAAAAAACTGTAATGGTATGGTCCACAACAGACGGCTAATTGTGTTTAGCATTTTGAAAATGTTACTACAGATTGGACAAAAGGATGTTAGTGATTGTTAAAAACTGTAAGACGTAAGTCATAGCATAGTACATTGGGTACAATCATCTCTACACTCATACTACTTCTGTGTGTGTGTGTGTGTGTGTGTGTGTGTGTGTGTGTGTGTGTGTGTGAGTGACTTGGATGGCTGACTGTCAAATAAAGAGGAGTGCTGCTGACCTGGGCTGTGTTAGATGGATGATCCACTGCAGTGGTGTTGTCAGCTCCAGCTTTCAGCTCTCCCCTCAGTCCCCTTAGTCAGTAATCACAGAGGACTCTTCTTCAGCTCTGTTCCAATATCCACACTAGAATACCACTCAGAATGAAGCAATGTATTGGGCATGCATTATAAGTGATGCTAGCGTGGATACTAGAAAATAACCTTCACATCCACACCAGGTAGCTCTCAATCTGGAGCAGGCTACACCTGTGTTCAGATAGTATTAGTTTTCTTTCAAATACTTTGAGTATGTGATTTAGCCTGCCTGGAAAGCCAGATGGATACAGTCAACAGCTCTCTAGAACGGAGGGAGGGGATATACTGTGCACTCATAAATAGCTGAATTGCTCACTATGCTGTGCTTTTAAAAACGGATATTCAATGCCAATCACGATTCACAGTGAATGAACAATAGCAACTCACTGTGGTGTCTAAGACACTCGTTTTACTCCACTAGTCAATGTTTTATTTCCTGTGCTCCAGACAATTAGAATGCATCGAACCTAACTCAACGTCACCGCTTTCTCCACACTCTTCCTATCCATTTTAAATGTGTGTAGTTCAGTCCTTGATCTGTTCTTGTCTAATGATGTTATGTATTATGTCATGCTTTATGTTTTTGTGTGGACCCCAGGAAGAGTAGCTGCTGCTTCAGTAACAGCTGATGGGGATCCTAATAAAATACTAAATTTGTCTGTTTCTCTCTCTCTCTCTTTCTCTTTCTCTCACTTTTTATCTCTCTGTCTGTCTGTCTCTGTTTTTTTGCTATTTTCCTCGTTCTCTCTCCCTTCACTCTTTCTCTCTCTTTTTTTTCTGTCTCCTTACATTCTGGGGTGGTTGTCATAGTAACATCAGGCCATGTGCGAAGAAGAAGAAGAATGCTGAATGCAGAAGACGGAAGGCATTAAAGTGGTTGTGGCTCGATGGCATGCTCTGTTTTGCTTGTTTACAGCAGGTCATTTCATAGGGAACTGTTGGAGGCGCTCTCATATTGTTACATTGCCAACACTTTGAGAATAAAGACGCAATGTATTGGGCATGCATTATAAACATGGCGTCCGTTCTAAAACCTGGCCGAACTCTCTTAATATATGGCTCTGGGAGAAACCAACTGTCACGTCCTGACCAGTAAAGGGGTAATTTGTAATTGTAGTATGGTCAGGGTATGGCAGGGTGTGTTTGTTTTGTGTGTTTTGGGTTTTTTTGGTTCTAGTTTTCTATTTCTATGTTTCTTTTTCTATGTGTGGCCAGGTATGGCTTCCAATCAGAGGCAGGTGTCTTTCCTTGTCTCTGATTGGAAGCCATACTTAGGCAGCCTGTTTTTTCCTGTGTTTTTGTGGGTGGTTGCTTTCTGCATAGTCTGTATTACCTTGCAGAACTGTTGATTGTCGGTTTATTATTTATCGTTTAAGTGTTCACTTTATTAAGTAATAAAAGAAGATGACCACTATACCCGCTGCGTTTTGGTCTGTCCCTTTCGACGCCTGTGACACCAACTAATGTCCTTTGTCATGAAAACCCCTTTCATTATCTGACAGTAGACAGCAGAAGAGGCCATTAGATGTATATTTTTCCTGACAACCAGAGAGAAAGGTTCATACTGATGGTAGCCTACTGGCTCTTACCATCAAGCTCCATTGAACTATACATAGCTAGCCAACCGTTACTGACTAGCAGCGCTGTAGATACTAATACATTACAACGGAACGATTTGACTAGTGCAGTGTTAGCTAGCTAGCTACATAGTTGTCTTTGTCATAGCTTGATAATTGTGTAGTTTAGTAATTATCGAGGTTAGCTAGCCAGCTATTTCCGTCCCCCGCGACGCCATTCTTCCAAACCTAGCCAACTATTACCGACGAGCAGCATTGTAGAAACTAAATACATTACAAAGGAACGTCTTGATTAGTGTTATGTTAGCTAGCTACAAAGTTGCTTTTGTATCATGACAAGGTGTAGTACTGAAACTATCGAGGTTACCTAGCCAGCTACACGTTCAAACAAAGTCAACAACGCAGCCACTGCTAGCTAGCCTACTCCACCAGCCAGCAGTACTGTATCATTTTCGTCATTTTAGTCAATAAGATTCTTTGCAACGTAAGCTTAACTTTCTGAACATTCGAGACGTGTAGTCCACTTGTCATTCCAATCTCCTTTGCATTAGCGTAGCCTCTTCTGTAGCTTGTCAACTATGTGTCTGTCTATCCCTGTTCTCTCCCCTCTGCACAGGCCATACAAACGCTTCACACCGCGTGGCCGCTGCCACTCTAACCTGGTGGTCCCAGCGCGCACGACCCACGTGGAGTTCCAGGTCTCCGGCAGCCTCTGGACAACAAGGCTGAATTCATCTCAGCCTATGCTACCCTCCAGTCCCTAGACTTCCTGGCGCTGACGGAAACATGGATTACCACAGATAAAACTGCTACTCCTACTGCTCTCTCCTCGTCTGCCCACGTGTTCTCGCATACCCCTAGAGCATCGAGCCAGCGGGGTGGTGGCACTGGAATCCTCATCTCTCCCAAGTGGACATTCTCTCTTTCTCCCCTGACCCATCTGTCTATCTCCTCATTTGAATTCCATGCTGTCACAGTTACCAGCCCTTTCAAGCTTAACATCCTTATCATTTATCGCCCTCCAGGTTCCCTTGGAGAGTTCATCAATGAGCTTGACGCCTTGATAAGTTCCTTTCCTGAGGATGGCTCACCTCTCACAGTTCTGGGTGACTTTAACCTCCCCACGTCTACCTTTGACTCATTCCTCTCTGCCTCCTTCTTTCCACTCCTCTCCTCTTTTGACCTCACCCTCTCACCTTCCCCCCTACTCACAAGGCAGGCAATACGCTTGACCTCATCTTTACTAGATGCTGTTCTTCCACTAATCTCATTGCAACTCCCCTCCAAGTCTCCGACCACTACCTTGTATCCTTTTCCCTCTCGCTCTCATCCAACACTTCTCACTCTGCCCCTACTCGGATGGTATTGCGCCGTCCCAACCTTCGCTCTCTCTCTCCCGCTACTCTCTCCTCGTCCATCCTATCATCTCTTCCCTCTGCTCAAACCTTCTCCAACCTATCTCCTGATTCTGCCTCCTCAACCCTCCTCTCCTCCCTTTCTGCATCCTTTGATTTTCTCTGTCCCCTATCCTCCAGGCCGGCTCGGTCCTCCCCTCCTGCTCCGTGGCTCGACGACTCACTGCGAGCTCACAGAACAGGGCTCCGGGCAGCCGAGCGGAAATGGAGGAAAACTCGCCTCCCTGCGGACCTGGCATCCTTTCACTCCCTCCTCTCTACATTTTCCTCTTCTGTCTCTGCTGCTAAAGCCACTTTCTACCACTCTAAATTCCAAGCATCTGCCTCTAACCCTAGGAAGCTCTTTGCTACCTTCTCCTCACTCCTGAATCCTCCTCCCCCTCCCCCCCTCCTCCCTCTCTGCGGATGACTTCGTCAACCATTTTGAAAAGAAGGTTGACGACATCCGATCCTCGTTTGCTAAGTCAAACGACACCGCTGGTCCTGCTCACACTGCCCTACCCTGTGCTTTGACCTCTTTCTCCCCTCTCTCTCCAGATGAAATCTCGCGTCTTGTGACGGCCGGCCACCCAACAACCTGCACACTTGACCCTATCCCCTCTTCTCTTCTCCAGACCATTTCCGGAGACCTTCTCCCCTACCTCACCTCGCTCATCAACTCATCCTTGACCGCTGGCTACGTCCCTTCCGTCTTCAAGAGAGCGAGAGTTGCACCCCTTCTGAAAAAACCTACACTCGATCCCTCCGATGTCAACAACTACAGACCAGTATCCCTTCTTTCTTTTCTCTCCAAAACTCTTGAACGTGCCGTCCTTGGCCAGCTCTCCTGCTATCTCTCTCAGAATTACCTTCTTGATCCTAATAAGTCAGGTTTCAAGACTGGGCATTCAACTGAGACTGCTCTTCTCTGTGTCACGGAGGCTCTCCGCACTGCTAAAGCTAACTCTCTCTCCTCTGCTCTCATCCTTCTAGACCTATCTGCTGCCTTTGATACTGTGAACCAACAGATCCTCCTCTCCACCCTCTCCGAGCTGGGCATCTCCGGCGCGGCCCACGCTTTGGATTGCGTCCTACCTGACAGGTCGCTCCTACCAGGTGGCGTGGCGAGAATCCGTCTCCGCACCACGTGCTCTCACCACTGGTGTCCCCCAGGGCTCTGTTCTAGGCCCTCTCCTATTCTCGCTATACACCAAGTCACTTGGCTCTGTCATATCCTCACATGGTCTCTCCTATCATTTCTACGCAGACGACACACAATTAATCTTCTCCTTTCCCCCTTCTGATAACCAGGTGGCAAATCGCATCTCTGCATGTCTGGCAGACATATCAGTGTGGATGACGGATCACCACCTCAAGCTGAACCTCGGCAAGACAGAGCTGCTCTTCCTCCCGGGGAAGGACTGCCCGTTCCATGATCTCTGCCCTGGTGGAGAGGAATGATTACTCATTGGGGACCAGCAGCTGGTGCACCAAGCTCAGCCACGGAGTATGCTACCTCCAAAAGGCCATTATTAAATTCGATTATGAACAGTACATGATGGTGAAAGATGCTCTCCATGAGCGCTCCAACCTGCTAGACATCGTCCCTCATCGCCCCACTACCCATTATGTTCCATGTTTTCAAATGGTAGCAGCTGCCATACTCCTGAGCTAGTATAAAGATGTAAGACCAGGTGGCTGGAGGCCAGTGTCTGAAGAGTAGCTATGTCCTCAGTAAAAACAAGGCCCTGGAACTCTTCCCCATGCTGAAGAAAGACAAGCTGGTGGGAGCCATTGTCTACTATGATGGACAGCATAACAATGCAGATTGCCCTGACAGTAGCCAGACACACTGCTGCAATCGCTAACTACATTACACAGAGGTGGTCCACCTGCTGAAGAAGACAAGTGCCGAGATGGGCAAGGGGAAGATCTGTGGGGCATGATGCAGGGACGTTATCACAGGAAATGTATTTGACTTCAGAGCCAAATGTGTCATCAACTCCACTGGACTGTTTACTGACTCTCTGAGGAAAATGGATGACGGGAAGAATGCTAAAATCTGTCAGCCCAGTGCTGGGGTTCACATAGTCATCCCTGGTTATTACAGTCCTGACATGATGGGTCTCCTGGACCCGGCAACCAGTGACGGCCGTGTCATCTTCTTCCTGCCCTGGGAGATGATGACCATCACCGGGATGACGGACGCGCCCACTGACGTCACTGCCTACACCATCCCCAGAGAGGATGGTGTAGGAAGTCCGCAACTACTGTACCTCAGCCCTGATGTAGAGAGGAGACGAGAGGAGAGGAGACATCCTGGCAGTGTGGATTGGTATCCGCCATCTGGTCATTGAGCCCAACTCTAAAGACAGTCAATCCATCTGCAGGATCCACAGTGGCCTGGTCACCATTGCAGGTGGGTAGGGCTGCCGCCTTATCGGCCCTCAACCAATCATGCTATCTTGTTTGTTTTTTGCGTTGTTCGTAACTTGTTTTGTACATAATGTTGCTGCTACCGTCTCCTATGACTGAAAAGAGCTTCTAAACATCAGAACAGCGATTGCTCACCTCAAACTGAACAGAGTTTTTCTTCAATGAGTCGGACATGAGGGATATATTGTTGACACCCGACCAGGCCCCGATCCCCGTGATTCGCTGGAGAAGGAAACGGCGATTCCGAGGCAAAAGATCAGGGTGCCTTGTGAGGACCAGGCGACGGGTGGTTAATCTGCCCTTGCCCTCCGTTCTGCTAGCTAACATTCAATCGCTAGAAAATAAATGGGACGAACTGAAAGCACGTATATCCTACCAACGGGACATTAAAAACTGTAATATTTATGCTTCACCGAGTCGTGGATGAACGATGACATTAAGAACATAGAGTTGGCGGGTTATACACTCTATCAGCAAGACAGAACAGCAGCCTCTGGTAAGACACGGGTCGGGGGCCTATGCATTTATGTAAACAACAGTTGGTGCATGATATTTAAGGAAGTCTCAAAGATTTGCTCACCTGAGGTGGAGTATCTTATGATAAGCTGCAGACCTCACTATTTACTCAGAGAGTTTTCATCTGTTTTTTTTGTAGCTGTCTATATACCACCACAGAGCGAGGATGGAACTAAAACCGCACTAAATGAGCTGTATTCCGCCATAAGCAAACAGGAAAACACTCATCCAGAGGCGGCGTTTCTAGTGGCCGGTGACTTTAATGCAGGGAAACTGAAATGAGGTTTACCGAATTTCTATCAGTATGTTAAATGTGCAACCAGAGGTAAAATAATTCTAGACCACCTATACTCCACACACAGAGACGCATACAAAGCTTTCCCTCGCCCTCCATTTGGCAAATCTGACCATAAATCTGACCATGTCCTCCTGATTCGTGCTTACAAGCAAACATTTAAGCAGGAAGCACCAGTGACTCGGTCTATAAAAAAATAGTCAAATGAAGCAGATGCTAAACTACAGGACTGTTTTGCTAGCACAGACTGGAATATGTTCCGGGATTCTTCCGATGGCATTGAGGAGTACACCACATCTGTCACTGGCTTTATCAATAAGTGCATCGATGATGTCGTCCCCACGGTGACTGTACGTACATACCCCAAACAGAAGCCATGTATTACAGGCAACATTCACACTGACCTAAAGGTGAATGCTGCCGCTTTCAAGGAGCGGGACACTAACCCGGAAGCCTGTAAGAAATCCCGCTATGCCTTCCGACGAACCATCAAACAGGCAAAGTGTCAATACAGGACTAAGATCGAATCGTACTACATCAGCTCTGACGCTAGTAGGATGTGGCAGAGCTTGCAAACTATTACAGACTACAGAGGGAAGCACAGCTGAGAGCTGCCCAGTGACACGAGCCTACAAGATGAGCTAAATAACTTCTATGCTTGCTTCAAGGAAAGTAACACTAAAACATACATGAGAGCATCAACTGTTCCGGAAGATTGTGTGATCACACTCTCCACAGCCAATGTGTGTAAGACCTTTAACTTCTTTGGGATAGGGGGCAGTATTTTCACGTCCGGATGAAAAGCGTGCCCAAAGTAAACTTCCTGTTTCTCAGGCCCAGAAGCTAGGATTTGCATATATAGAATGGATAGAAAACACTCTAAAGTTTCTAAAACTGTTAAAATTATGTCTGTGAGTATAACAGAACTGATATGGCAGGCAAACATCCGAGGACAAACCATCCCAAAAAACAAATTCAGCCTACCACTGTTTTCAATGGCTTGAACTTTAATTATAAGCCCAAGTCCTCCCAAATTGCAGTTCCTGGGACTTCCACTAGATGTCAACAGTCTTTAGAAAGAGTTTCAGGCTGGTTCTTAGAAAAATGACCCGGAAATTGTAGTTTTTCTAGGTGGCTCCCATTTTGGCTTTAGTGATTCCAAGCGTGTGGAGGAAAGCGTGTGTTATTTGTAGTTTATCTCCAGTAATCTCCAGTAACGATTCTCCGTCTTATATTTGATGGTTTATTTGCGTATTAGGATACCTAAGGATTGATTACAAATGTTGTTTGACTTGTTTGGAAAAGTTTATTAGTAACGTGTGGGATTCATTTTGTATGTATTTTGATGGAGGGAAACTGAGTGGATTATTGACTGATGTGCGCCAGCTAAACTGAGTTTTTATGGATATAAAAAATGACATTATCGAACAAAAGGACCATTTGTGATGTTTATGGGACATTTTGGAGTGCCAACAGAAGAAGATCTTCAAAGGTAAGGCATTAATTATATCGTTATTTCTGAGTTTTGTGTCACGCCTGGCGGGTTGAATATGATTCTCATGTGTTTGTTTGATGGGGTGCTGTCCTCAGGTAATCGCATGGTATGCTTTCGCCCTAAAGCCTTTTTGAAATCTGGCACCTTGGCTGATTAACAAGAAGTTAAGCTTTATTTTGACATATTGCACGTGTATTTTCAAGAATGTTAAATATTTACAATTCTGTAGTTTGATTTTGGCGCCCTGCACTTTCACTGGATGTTGGTCAGGTGGGACGGTAGCGTCCCATCTAGCCTAGAGAGATTAAACAGGTCAACATTCACAAGGCCTCTGGGCCAGATGGATTACCAGGACGTGTACTCCGAGTATGCGCTGACCAACTGGCAAGTGTCTTCACTGACATTTTCAACCGCTCCCTGTCTGAGTCTGTAATACCAACGTGTTTCAAGCAGACCACCATAGTAACTGTGCCCAAGAACACTATTTTCTCTGTGATAGGGGGCAGTATTTTCACGGCCGGATAAAAAATGTACCCAATTTAATCTGGTTACTACTCCTGCCCAGAAACTAGAAAATGCATATAATTAGTCGATTTGGATAGAAAACACTCTAAAGTTTCTAAAACTGTTTGAATGGTGTCTGTGAGTGTAACAGAACTCATATGGCAGGCAAAAACCTGAGAAGATTCTATATGGGAAGTGCCCTGTCTGACCATTTGTTGTCCTTCTGTTGCATCTCTATCGAAAATACAGCATCTGTGCTGTAACATGACATTTTCTAAGGCTTCCATTGGCTCTCTAAAGCCGCCAGAAAGTGGAATGGGGTGTCTGCTGTCTCTGGGCGAAGAACAGCAGCAGAATTTGTGAGTGGTCAGCCTGGGGACAGTGACACTGGAGATGCGCGGTCACGAGACTACTCCATTTTTTTCTTTCAGCATTTGAATGAATACAACGTTGCCCGGTTGGAATATTATTGCTATTTTACGAGAAAATTAGCATAAACATTTATTTTAAACAGCGTTTGACATGCTTCTAAGTACGGTAATGGAATATTTAGAAATTTTTTGTCACGAAATGCGCTCGCGCGTCACCCTTCGGATAGTGACCTGAACGCACGAACAAAACGGAGCTATTTAAATATAACTATGGATTATTTGGAAGCAAAACAACATTTGTTGTTGAAGTAGAAGTCCTGGGAATGCATTCTGACGAAGAACAGCAAAGGTAATCTAATTTTTCTAATAGTAATTCTGAGTTTAGGTTGTCCCATACTTGGTGGGTGTCAAAATAGCTAGCCGTGATGGCCGAGCTATGTACTCAGAATATTGCAAAATGTGCTTTCGCCGAAAAGCTATTTTAAAATCTGACACCGCGATTGCATAAAGGAGTTCTGTATCTATAATTCTTAAAATAATTGTTATGTATTTTGTCAACGTTTATGATGAGTAATTTAGTAAATTCACCGGAAGTTTGCGGTGGGTATGCTAGTTCTGAACAACACATGCTAATGTAAAAAGCTGGTTTTTGATATAAATATGAACCTCATTGAACAAAACATGCATGTATTGTATAACATAATGTCCTAGGAGTGTCATCTGATGAAGATCATCAAAGGTTAGTGCTGCATTTAGCTGTGGTTTGGGTTGATGTGTCATATATGCTTGCTTGGAAAATGGCTGTGTGATTATTTTTGGCAGGGTACTCTCCTAACATAATCTAATGTTTTGCTTTCGCTGTAAAGCCTTTTTAAAATTGGACAATGTGGTTAGATTATTAACGAGAGTCTTATCTTTAAAATGGTGTAAAATAGTTGATTGTTTGAGAAAATTGAATTGTGGTATTTTAGTTGGTTTTGTATTTCGCGCCGTGCGATGCCATTGGCTGTTGGCTAGGGGTTCCGCAGGCGGAACGGGGTTCCGCTAGCGGAACGTCTGTCCTCAACAGGCTAAGGTAACCTGCCTAAATGACTACCGACCCATAGCTTTCACATCTGTAGCCATGAAATGCTTTGAAAGGCTGGTCTTGGCTCACAACAACACCATTATCTCAGAAACCCTAGACCCACTACAATTTGCATACCGCACCAACAGATCCACAGATGATGCAATCTCTATTGCACTCCACCCTGCCCTTCCCACCTGGACAAAACACCTATGTAAGAATGCTATTCATTGACTACAGCTCAACGTTCAACACCATAGTGCCCTCAAAACTCCTCACTAAGCTAAGGACCCTGTGACTAAACAGCTCCCTCTGCAACTGGATCCTGGACTTCCCGACGGGCCGCCCCCAGGTGGTAAGGGTAGGTAACAACACATCCGCCACACTGATCCTCAACACAGGGGCCCCTCAGGGGTGTGTGCTCAGTCCCCTCCTGTGCTTCCTGTTCAGTCATGACTGCACTACCAGGCACAACTCCAACACCATCATAAAGTTTGCTGATGACACAACAGTGGTAGGCCTGATCACTGACAACGATGAGACAGCCTATAGGGAGGAGGTCAGAGACCTGAACATGTGGTGCAAGGACAACAACCTCTCCCTCAATGTAATCAAGACAAAGGAGATGATTGTGGACTACAGGAAACAGAGGACTGGGCATGCCCCCATTCTCATCAACGGAGCTGTAGTAGAGCAGGTTGAGAGCTTCAAGTTCCTTAGCGTCCGCATCAACAACAAACTAACATGGTCCAAGCACACCAAGACAGTCGTAAAGAGGGTACGACAAAACCTATTCCCCCTCAGGAGACTGAAAAGATTTGGCATGGGTCCTCAGATCCTCAAAAGAGTTTACAGCTGCACCATCGAGAGCATCCTGACGGGTTGCATCACTGCCTGGTATGGCAGAGGGTAGTGCTTACGGCCCAGTACATCACTGGGGCCAAGCTTCCTGCCATCCAGGACCTCTATACCAGGCGGTGTCAGAGGAAGGCCCTAAAAATCGTAAAAGACTCCAGCCACCCTAGTCATAGACTGTTCTCTCTGCTACCGCACGGCAAGCGGTACCGGAGCACCAAGTCTAGGTCCAAGGGGCTTCTAAACAGATTCTACCCCCAAACCATACGGGGCGGCAGGTAGCCTAGTGGTTAGAGTGTTGGACTAGTAACCGCAAGATAGCAAGATCAAATCCCCAAGCTGACAAGGTAAAAATATGAAAATAAGAATTTGTTATCTTACTTGCCTAGTTAAATAAAGGTTAAAAAAAATAAGACTCCTGAATAGCTAATCAAATGGCTACCCAGACTATTTGCACCCCCCACACTGCTACTACTCTCCGTTATTATCTATGCATAGCCACTTTAACAACCCTACCTGCATGTACATAATTACCTTGACACCGGTGCCCCCGCACATTGACTCTGTACCGGTACCTCCTGTATATAGCCCTGCTATTGTTATTCACTGCTGCTCTTTAATTATTTGTTTTTCTTATGTTACTTAATTTGTATTTTTTAGGTATTTTCTTAAAACTGCATCATTGGTTAAAGGCTTGTAAGTAAGCATTTCACTGTAATGTCTACACCTGTTGTATTTGGCGTATGTGACAAATACAATTTATTTGATTTTGTCAACATACTGTTCCATGGCGTTGGAGACCCTGGACGCAGCGGTTGCATGCCACAGGCTGGGGGTGGGCCGAGTAAGACAGTGGGCCTGATGCTCGAGGGGGGCCAAGACTGGACCCCCACCTCGTACATTCGACTGGTGCAGGACTACGGCCTGGAGAACGAGGTTGCTCAGCACCTGGCAGCGATGTACGGGGAAAGCATTCGAAGTGGCCAAGATGGCACAGGTCACTGGGAAGAGGTGGCCCACCGTAGGGAAGAGACTGGTCTCTGAATTCCATTACATTGAGAGTGAGGTGAGGTATGCCATTAAGGAGTATGCCTGTACGTACACGGCTGGGTTTCCTCAAAGTGTAGGCTGCTGATGAGGTAAGATGTTGGACTAGTGGTGAAGAAAAGAGGACTGAGGATCTGGAAGCTGCTAAGAAGTTCCTGTACCTTGAGATGGGTTACAGGTTCCGCTCTGTGCAGCTGACCGGGACCCTAGAGATCACACTGGGTGCACAGGAAGTGGCAAAGTACACAAAACAGTTCCAAACGTTTGACAAAGATGGTAAAGGCTTCATCACCACAGTGGCCTTTCAGAGGGTCTTACAGAACATCAGTGTCCAGATTGATGAGAACGCTCGCCAAGAAATCCTCTATGGAGTGAACCCATCCGTACCACCACACCGTACCACCACACTAACCAGAGCTGGGGTGCTAAGAATGACAGGGGTGGACGGGATGGATGGAAGGGATGCCAAGAAGTAGATTGCCTAGTACCTGGTGTCTTATGGAAGGGATGCCAAGAAGTAGACTTCTTAGTACCTGGTGCCATTATGGAAGGGATACCAGGAAGTAGACCGCCTTGTACCTTGTGTCATTATGGAAAGGAAACCAGAAAGTAGACCACCTAGTACCTGGTGTCATTATGGAAGGGATACCAGGAAGTAGACTGCCTAGTACCTGGTGTCATTATGGTTCAACATTGCAGTGTTAGGGATAAGTCATTGGGTGATGTAGGAATTTGAAATAGAAATATTGTAAACAACAAGAGTATAAATTATATTTTTATTCAAATTTAATCTAGATGAGTATGTCAACCCTGGGTGTTTTATTGCAAAGTTGAGGCTAAATAGGGGCGCCAGGCAGCCTAGCGGTTAAGAGCATTGGGCCAGTAACCGAAAGGTTGTGTGCTCTTGAGCAAGGCACTTAAGAGCGTCTGCTAAATAACTGACAGGCTGACTACACCGCTCGCGTCGCTTGTGCAAGCATTGCAAAATAAAGTTAGAAATCTATATTATTAAATTATTGCACCCACACTGCTCGCACGCACCAACGAGCGTCTGCGTTGCCAAGGGCTAAAATAGAGGTCAGTTCTATTTTTGACGGAGATCGCGCTGCAAGTCCTGCCTCTCCCATCTCCTCATTGGTTTATAGAAGCAGGTACCCAGGTGCCATCTCCTTATTGGTTATACCCACGTGGGTGACTGAAAGATGAACGAGCTCAGTGGTGGCAATGTACCTAATTTATGAAAGCTTCCAATCGCAATATAAAGTCAAGAGAAGAAAAAGCCTAGAAGAAGGAGAGATGACTAGAAACAATGTGGTTGACCGTTTCCTGTGTGGATTAATTGTCGGAGTAGAGGACCTTGTGCATTTCAGGTAAAAAAAACAACTCAACTTTATATCCCAGGACAAATTAGCTAGCAACAACAAGCTAGCTAAATAGGACAAATTAGCTAGCAAGTGCAAGCTAGCTAGTTAAATTGCCATAAATGTTTAATGCTTTTCGACCTGTCCCCAAATGAATGTGGTGGTTCAGAGTTTGTTTTGATATTTTAACCTGCGTGTCGTGATCGCATTTGGTGTGGGGGGACAAAATACACTCTCTCTCTGTGTGTGTGTGTGTGTATGATTGTATGGGCGGAGACAGGTGTGCTGGAGTCAAAGCAGATCCCGACCAGCTGCAACCTGTTCCGTAATCAAGACCTCTACAAATACAAATACCCTGCCACTTCCACGCTGCCAGATCGTAATCTCTGCTCAGTCAGTCTATGCTTCTAGCCGTTTGTTACTGTTAGAGCCTGTTGTGCCTGTTTTCTTTGCCTTGCGCTCTTTTCCTCTTCACTACAGTTCCGCCCGCTCTGACTGTGTCCCTGTCTACAGTTCCACGTCTCGTCATCCTGCTACTCTGTCCTGGATTCCCCACTTTACTACTCCCTTGGATTCTCCTCCGGACCTGCTTACCCTGTACAAACCCCTCTCGCTCCAGCCTCAGCCTCCGCATCTGGTTCCCTGCAACCCATCTGATCTTCCCCTGGCCTGCACTCCATCTTCCCCCTGTGTTTCAATAAATACCTTGGTTACTTCATCTCAGTTTCCTCATCTGAGTCTGCTCTTGGGTTCCCCTGTTCCACTCCGCATAACATAAGGTTGAACATTTTCATTTGCAAAACTCATTCTCGTAAAATAATTGTAAATAATTATAGTGGTCTGGAAATATTCTACAATTGTGTTGTGGGTTTTCTATAATTATCCATAATTCCATTAGTGTTCTAAACGTTAGAAAAAAAGAAAAATCCCAGAATCCATTAGATTTAACACTGCAGTATGGAAGGGAACAATCTAACATCTCACAGCAAAGAAAAATACTGCTTGGCATCTTTGAGTTATAATCTAATTAACATTTTAAATGGTATGTCTATTCTTTGCTTTAATAAGTGGCATAAACTTTTGATAAAATATTTTTTAAATGAATAAGACTCATGTTTCACATCTCAGTTAATTGGTTTTAATTGGTTTTAATCCAATTCTACTTCCTTCAATTCAAATGTTGCTTCCTGTGGGATGTAGCCAATTCAATTCAAATTCATTGTTGGAATTGAATTAAATAAAACAAATCCAAATTTACTACAACCCTAAAACTATTAGTGGATTCAGAGCTACTAGACTGGTCACTGTTTTATAATGTCTGACTGCAGTGGGCAATAAAGCTATTAGTAGACATCAGAGGAAGTAAATGCATTAGACTGGACATCCAGTTTACTAGACTTGACACTCACTGTCTTATAATGCCAGACAGTTTAGTAGACTAATACGGTTCAGTTTAGTATACACTGTGAGGGTTCAGTCCCCAAAGTTTGGCCATGGCCTGCCATGTCTTTAAACATGTCAGAGGGAGTCGACTGTGGTGCAGTGGTTCAAGCATTTTAGTGATGTGGGCATAATTATACTCCTTAAGGATACACTCAGCATGGTAAGGTCATCGTAAACAGTAACCCCATCACTGACATCAAAACTATTTCAATTAAGGGAGGGTGCAGATCGGGAATAGCCAATTATAATGGCAGTAATTGCAATTGGAATCCTGTTGATCTTAATGTCTGTAAAAGTTGGAGCATTTAAAATAAAATATGTTTTAAATTTTGCCAAATTTGAGGATTATTTTAAGTATAATCCTTTCACTTCCAACCAAATCAAACGAAAGAAAGCCGTCATACTTACCAGCTAGAGATGGAGGTAAAAGAGACTCCCTGCTTGACCTGGCCCAGCTCTCTAGCCATATGCTGTGTGTGTCTCTCTCTCTCTCTCTGTGTGTGTGTGTGTGTGTGTGTGTGTGTGTGTGTGTCCGCGCGCGCGTGCAATGTGGAATCGGGCTGAACTGAGGACGACTGCATGTGAAATATGAAAGCGAGTCCGAAGCATGCACGCAAGCTAGTAGGCGCGCACACCCTCCACCAGACTCCATATCTTTCATCTGGTTCTCAAGCGCGAGTAAACATTGATTCACTGTTTCACCAGCAAAAATGTATCATCGTTGAACGAAAGCAAAGTATTAGTATTTTTTTTTGCCAAAAAATGTATAATACAGTTTAGCAACTTCAAGTCACCGAAAATTGACTTTCAGTGCTTGCATTTGACAAATCGACGTTATGCTTAGCTAACATGGTGAGGCACACATCAAATATTGTCATATAAAAAAAACAGAATTTCCATACGAAATACACGATTCCCTTATAGCCTAAAAGTTTTTGGGAGAAAAGTACTTTTTCAATCATGCATTTCTCCAAAAGGATATGCATTCACAAGCTTTCTTACGGACAATAATAGGAATACAATATCAAAAGTAAGTTGTCACCAATGATAGTAGGCTAAGTAGAGTCGCAGTAGATAGCCCTTACCTCACCACCCCGTACATCACAAGGACATTCCCGAGCAATCCCACCACGCAGATAACGGAGTAGAGCGCCGTGATGGAGATGGCTACTATAATATTGGAGGCGCTCTGAACCGGGAGCTGATGTGTGTAGTTTCCCCCGTTGGGCTCGAACCCCATTTCGTCGTCCGGGTAGGTTACATTGGATGGAATCACCGAGTACAACTCGAAATCAGCCAGTTCAGCACCGGGGGCAGTGGATGGATCCATGGTTATAGTATTGTCGCGCGCGCCTGTGACTGTCGCTGTTCTCTGGTTCGTGGTGCTGAAAACTTCACCAAACACTACTGGTCGGCTAGGAGGGCACGGCTTGCGCTTTTTGTTTCGCCTACTGGGCGTTTTATTGGTTGGAAGGTGTGTACTTATCCTTACGCGCCAAAGGGCGAGTTGGTCGGTTGGTCTGTCTCACCAAACGGTCGATCCTGATTAACAGAATGATGACAGCCTTTACCACCCAAAAAATAAGAATGGAAAAGCAAAAATTATTTCACTATTGTTTAGATTTCACAGAAAATGATGATCCAATAACTGTTCCTTCATGTGTCTAGCTGAAAGAGAGGAGTCTGGTTCTCAGGAAGATCGGTCTGTGTAGTGTTGACTGTAGCCGTTAGTGGAAAAGGTGCACAAAGTGATTTGTCTCGCTCTCCAAACGCCTAATGTTACCCCATGGCCCTGCAAGTGGTTTCTTATAACCAAAGTTATAAGTCGAGATCAAAGTTGTGCATAGTTGGCTGATAATTGTTTTAGCCTATTCAGCTGAACAAAAGAAGCCAATTAATATCTACACTTATCGTAGGCTATGCGACAGAACATATGATAAACATATTGTTCACATAAAATAGCATGATGATGCAAGTTTATTTGAATAAATAACCAAATGCAGTACTTTGAATGAAATAATACTGGGCCTAGGCCTATTAGTGATAGAATTAGCCTTTGTCTAGATGTGTACTTCTAGGCTTGGTGCTTGGCGAGCACATAGAGAAAATAATCTAAATAGGAATTGAAAGGTGCCTCAGCTGGTTTTGATGTGGCAATTTTCATCTTAATGGAAAATGCTTGTTGAAAAACTGCTCCTCGTTAGATAGCTGACATTTGCTAATGTTCTTTATAATCATTGATATTTCTCAGATGAAAATCACCTGTGGAATACTACCCCAACACCCTACCATTGAGCCTATAGGGTAAACCCTCTTGGTGGGAATTGTAACATGTCTCATACAGTGATTTCGGAAAGTTTCAGACCCCTTGATATTTTCTGCCATTTTGTTACATTACAGCCTTATTGTAAAATGGATTCAATTGCTTTTTCCCCTCATCAATCTACAAACAATACCGCATAATGACAAAGCAAAAACAGGTTTTTAGAAACTGTTCCAAATGTATTTTTCATTAAACGGAAAAGGAAAACATTTTCATCAAGGATCTTGCTGTACTTTGCTCTGTTCATCTTTGCCTCGATCCTGACTAGTCTCCCAGTCCATGCCATTGAAAAACATCTCAACAGCATGATGCTGCAACCACCATGCTTCACCATAGGGATGGTGCCAGGTTTCCTCGAGATGTGACACTTGGCATTCAGGTCAAAGAGTTCAATCTTGGTTTCATCAGACCAGAGAATGTTGTTTCTCATGGTCTGAGAGTCTTTAGGTGACTTTTGGCAAACTTAGAGTGCGCGTCATGTGCCTCTTACTGAGGAGTGGCTTCCGTCTGGCCACTCTACCATAAAAGCCTAATTGGTGGAGTGCTGCAGAGATGGTTGTCTATCTGGAAGGTTCTCCCAACCCCACAGAGGAACTCTAGAGCTCTGTCAGAGTGACCGTCGGGTTCTTGGCCACCTCCCTGACCATTTAAGAATGATGGAGGCCACTGTGTTCTTGGGGACCTTCAGTGCTGCGTAAATGTGTTGATACCCTTCCCCAGATCTGTGCCTCGACACAATCCTGTCTCGGTGCTCTACGGACAATTCTTTCGACCTCATGGCTTGGTTTTTGCTCTGACATGCACTGTCAACTGTGGGACCTTATATAGACCTGTAGGTACCTTTCCAAATCATGTCCAATCAATTGAATTTACCACAGGTGGACTCCAATCAAGTTGTAGATACATCTCAAGGATGATCAATAGAAACAGTATGGACCTGAGCTTAATTTCGAGTCTCATAGCAAAGGGTATGAATACTTATGTAAATAAAGTATTTCTGTTGTTTTTTAATATATTTTCTAACATTTCTTCAAGCATGTTTTAACTTTGTCATTATGTGGTATTGTTTGTAGATTGTTGAGGATTTTTTAAATGTATTTAATACATTTTAGAATAAGGCTGTAATGTAACAAATGTGGAAAAGGTCAAGGGTTCTGAATACTTTCCGAAGGCACTGTATATGTACTACATGTGTTTCAAAGCTTGAGATTGATAGAGCTAGCGGAGCTACAAGACTGGATATGCTACGGTACCAGTATTTGGACACTAGATTGATGCAAATGACTCAAAGCTTAATATTTTATACCAGAGGTACAGATTTTCTTGTCTTTCTTTTCGTTTCTGTGTCGCTAGTTGTTTCTCTATCTCTCTCACTCGCTTCTTCCCTCTCCCCCTCTCTCTCTCCCGCTCACTTTCTTCATTTCATAATTTAATTGATTCCTCTCCTACTGTGTTGATTACTTTTCTCTGAGTCCTTCTCCTCATTACTCTCCACTTTACCAGGCTCCATAATGGCCCTTCATTTCCTGCTATGTAAAGTGGCTATACAAGCTCTTGTTCACACACAACTAAATCCTTCAGGAAATATACAACACTCTTCTGCCCGCAGGGCTTAGAGGTCCAGTTCATTATTAGTAATATAAGCTTCATGGACCTTTGGAGTTCACACAGGTTGAATCTTATGTGGCAACCAATACCCTATATAGGGCCCTACTTTGACCAGAACCCTATGGGTAGTGCACAAAAGTAGTGCACTATATAGGTGATATATTTGCATGATTTAGCATAATTAATTAATCATTACCATTTTGTTTCATTCATGTGACCGACCAATACTGGTTCATAACATGTGACAGACCAACACCTCACGAGGCTTCTTCTCTCTAAGCTGAGACCTTGAAATTGAGATATCTTTAGTTCGTTCTCAAAATAAGGTCATGGGCATACTGCCAAATTGCAGCTACTGAGAGTGAGGATTCATTCAGTCAGCCACTTGCACACTAGAAAGATGTGTCGGCATCGAGTAATTGTCTCTGGCCCCCTCCCAGTTAGGGGGAGTGATGAGCTCTACAGCAGAGTCTCACAACTCAATCGCTGGATGAAAACTGTTTTCTGCCCCTCCCAAAAGATAGAATTTGTAGATAACTGGCCCTCTTTGTGGGATTCACCCACAAACAGGACCAAGCCTGGCCTGTTGAGGAGTGACGGACTCCATTCTAGCTGGAGGGGTGCTCTCATCTTATCTACGAACATAGACAGGGCTCTAACTCCTCTAGCTCCACAATGAAATAGGGTGCAGGCCAGGCAACAGGCTGTTAGCCAGCCTGCCAGCTTAGTGGAGTCTGCCACTAGCACAGTTAGCGTAGTCAGCTCAGCTTTCCCCATTGAGACCGTGTCTGTGCCTCGATCTAGGTTGGGCAAAATTAAAAATGGCGGTGTTCGCTTCAGTAATCTTACTAGTATAAAGACCTCCATTCCTGCCATTATTGAAAGAGATTGTGATACTTCACATCTCAAAATTGGGTTACTTAATGTTAGATCCCTCACTTCCAAGGCAGTTATAGTCAATAAACTAATCACTGATCATAATCTTGATGTGATTGGCCTGACTGAAACATGGCTTAAGCCTGATGAATTTACTGTGTTAAATGAGGCCTCACCCCCTGGTTACACTAGTGACCATACCCCCCGTGCATCCGGCAAAGGCGGAGGTGTTGCTAACATTTACGATAGCAAATTTCAATTTACAAAAAAAAAAACAATGACGTTTTCGTCTTTTGAGCTTCTAGTCATGAAATCTATGCAGCCTACTCAATCACTTTTTATAGCTACTGTTTACAGGCCTCCTGGGCCATATGCAGTGTTCCTTACTGAGTTCCTTGAATTCCTATCGGATCTTGTAGTCATAGCAGATAATATTCTAATTTTTGGTGACTTTAACATTCACATGGAAAAGTCCACAGACCCACTCCAAAAGGCTTTCGGAGCCATCATCGACTCAGTGGGTTTTGTCCAACATGTCTCTGGACCTACTCACTGCCACAGTCATACTCTGGACCTAGTTTTGTCCCATGGAATAAATGTTGTGGATCTTAATGTTTTTCCTCATAATCCTGGATTATCGGACCACCATTTTATTGCGTTTACAATTGCAACAAATAATCTGCTCAGACCCCAACCAAGGAAGATTAAAAGTCGTGCTATAAATTCTCAGACAACCCAAAGATTCCTTGATGCCCTTCCAGACTCCCTCTGCCTACCCAAGGACGTCAGAGGACAAGAATCAGTTAACCACCTAACCGAGGAACTCAATTTAACCTTGCGCAATACCCTAGATGCAGTTGCACCCCTAAAAATTAAAAACATCTGTCATAAGAAACTAGCTCCCTGGTATACAGAAAATACACGAGCTCTGAAGCAAGCTTCCAGAAAATTGGAACGGAAATGGTGCCACACTAAACTGGAAATCTTCCGACTAGCTTGGAAAGACAGTACCGTGCAGTATCGAAGAGCCCTCACTGCTGCACGATCATCCTATTTTTCCAACTTAATTGAGGAAAATAAGAACAATCCAACATTTCTTTTTGACACTGTCGCAAAGCTAACTAAAAAGCAGCATTCGCAAATGGAGGATGGCTTTCACTTCAGCAGTAATAAATTTATGAACTTCTTTGAGGAAAAGATCATGATCATTAGAAAGCAAATTACGGACTCCTCTTTAAATCTGGGTATTCCTCCAGGGCTCCATTGTCCTGAGTCTGCACAACTCTGCCAGGACCTAGGATCAAGGGAGATACTAAAGTGTTTTAGTACTATATCTCTTGACATAATGATGAAAATAATCATGGCCTCCAAACCCTCAAGCTGCATACTGGACCCTATTCCAACTAAACTACTGAAAGAGCTGCTTCCTGTGCTTGGCCCTCCTATGTTGAACATAATAAACGGCTCTCTATCCACCGGATGTGTACCAAGCTCACTAAAAGTGGCAGTAATAAAGCCTCTCTTGAAAAAGCCGAATCTTGACCCAGAAATTATAAAAAACTATCGGCCTATATCGAATCTTCCATTCCTCTCAAAAATTTTAGAAAAAGTTGTTGCGCAGCAACTCACTGCCTTCCTGAAGACAACCAATGTATACGAAACGCTTCAGTCTGGTTTTAGACCCCATCATAGCACTGAGACTGCACTTGTGAAGGTGGTAAATGACCTTTTAATGACGTCAGACCGAGGCTCTGCATCTGTCCTCGTGCTCCTAGATCTTAGTGCCGCTTTTGATACCATCGATCACCACATTCTTTTGGAGAGATTGGAAACCCAAATTGGTCTACATGGACAAGTTCTGGCCTGGTTTAGATCTTATCTGTCGGAAAGATATCAGTTTGTCTCTGTGAATGGTTCGTCCTCTGACAAATCAATTGTAAATTTCAGTGTTCCTCAAGGTTCCGTTCTAGGACCACTATTGTTTTCACTATATATTTTACCTCTTGGGGATGTCATTCGAAAACATAATGTTAAATTTCACTGCTATGCGGACGACACACAGCTGTACATTTCAATGAAACATGGTGAAGCCCCAAAATTGCCCTCGCTAGAAGCCTGTGTTTCAGACATAAGGAAGTGGATGGCTGCAAATTTTCTACTTTTAAACTCGGACAAAACAGAGATGCTTGTCCTAGGTCCCAAGAAACAAAGAGATCTTCTGTTGAATCTGACAATTAATCTGGATGGTTGTACAGTCGTCTCAAATAAAACTGTGAAGGACCTCGGCGTTACTCTGGACCCTGATCTCTCTTTTGAAGAACATATCAAGACTGCTTCAAGGACAGCTTTTTTCCATCTACGTAACATTGCAAAAATCAGAAACTTTCTGTCCAAAAATGACGCAGAAAAATTAATCCATGCTTTTGTTACTTCTAGGCTCGACTACTGCAATGCTCTACTTTCCGGCTACCCGGATAAAGCACTAAACAAACTTCAGTTAGTGCTAAATACGGCTGCTAGAATCCTGACTAGAACCAAAAAATTTGATCATATTACTCCAGTGCTAGCCTCCCTACACTGGCTTCCTGTTAAGGCAAGGGCTGATTTCAAGGTTTTACTGCTAACCTACAAAGCATTACATGGGCTTGCTCCTACCTATCTTTCCGATTTGGTCCTGCCGTACATACCTACACGTACGCTACGGTCACAAGACGCAGGCCTCCTAATTGTCCCTAGAATTTCTAAGCAAACGGCTGGAGGTAGGGCTTTCTCCTATAGAGCTCCATTTTTATGGAATGGTCTGCCTACCCATGTGAGAGACGCAGACTCAGTCTCAACCTTTAAGTCTTTACTGAAGACTTATCTCTTCAGTAGGTCCTATGATTAAGTATAGTCTGGCCCAGGAGTGTGAAGGTGAACGGAAAGGCTGGAGCAACGAACCGCCCTTGCTGTCTCTGCCTTGTCGGTTCCCCTCTTCCCACTGGGATTCTCTGCCTCTAACCCTTTTACAGGGGCTGAGTCACTGACTTACTGGTGTTCTTCCATGCCGTCCATGGGAGGGGTGCGTCACTTGAGTAGGTTGAGCCACTGACGTGGTCTTCCTGTCTGGGTTGGCGCCCCCCCCTTGGGTTGGGCTATACTCGGCCTTGTCTTCGGACGGTAAGTTGGTGGTTGTAGATATCCCTCTAGTGGTGTGGGGGCTGTGCTTTGGCAAAGTGGGTGGGGTTATATCCTGCCTGTTTGGCCCTGTCCGGGGGTATCATCGGATGGGGCCACAGTGTCTTCTGATCCCTCCTGTCTCAGCCTCCAGTATTTATGCTGCAGTAGTTTATGTGTCGGGGGGCTAGGGTCAGTCTGTTACATCTGGAGTATTCTCTTGTCTTATCCGGTGTCCTGTGTGAATGTAAATATGCTCTCTCTAATTCTCTCTTTCTCTCTTTCTTTCTTTCTCTCGGAGGACCTGAGCCCTAGGACCATGCCTCAGGACTACCTGGCATGATGACTCCTTGCTGTCCCCAGTCCACCTGGCCATGCTGCTGCTCCAGTTTCAACTCTTCTGCCTGCGGCTACGGAACCCTGACCTGTTCACCGGACGTGCTTGTTGCACCCTCGACAATTACTATGATTATTATTATTTGACCATGCTGGTCATTTACGAACATTTTAACATCTTGACCATGTTCTGTTATAATATCCACCCGGCACAGCCAGAAGAGGACTGGCCACCCCTCATAGCCTGGTTCCTCTCTAGGTTTCTTCCTAGGTTTTTGGCCTTTCTCAGGAGTTTTTCCTAGGGAGTTTTTCCCAGCCACCGTGCTTCTTTCACATGCATTGCTTGCTGTTTGGGGTTTTAGGCTGGGTTTCTGTACAGCACTTTGAGATTTCAGCTGATGTACGAAGGGCTATATAAATAAATTTGATTTGATTTGATTTGATTTGACTTGCATGAACACAGAAATTGGTTTATAGAACAGCATATGCATAGAACACAGATATTAGTTATAAGAAAAGCACAAACATTAAAATTCCCATTACATTCCATCCTCTTATCACTTGTGTGATAATAACCATACTATTTTAATGTAAGAATTTAGATTTTAGCTTCTATAACAAAATATCCGATACTCCTGTTAAAGTAAGGGAAATCAACATAAAAAAAACAAACACTTCATAATTTCAAACCATTCATTCTGGGTTGTACAGTCCAATTAGTATGGTAAAACTATAATCATAATAAAGGTTATACTTATATTAATGGGAGTGAGTATCAAAAATACACATATACACAAGGGATCTGTAGATTCAGAGGTGAATAAATATCTCAATGTTAACCATTGTTTGCATATCTATTTTACCACAATCGGGTTTCATTGACCTATGTTTTTCACTAACTGTCCCTGGGACAGTAAATATATAACACTGTTGTTTAATCCAACCACATTGTCCGATTTCAAAAAGGCTTTACAGCGAAAACAAAACATTAGATTATGTTAGGAGAGTACACAGCCCAAAATAATCACACAGCCATTTTCAAAGCAAGCATATATGTCACAAAAACCCAAAACACAGCTAAATGCAGCACTAACCTTTGATGATCTTCATCAGATGACACTTCTAGGACATTATGTTATACAATACATGCATGTTTTGTTCAATCAAGTTCATATTTATATCAAAAAACAGCTTTTTACATTAGCATGTGATGTTCAGAACTGGCATTCCCACCCAAAACTTCCTGTGAATTTACTAAATTACTCATCATAAACGTTGACAAAATACATAACAATTATTTTAAGAATTATAAATACAGAACTCCTTTATGCAATCACGGTGTCAGATTTTAAAATAGCTTTTCGGCAAAAGCACATTTTACAATATTCTGAGTACATAGCTCAGCTATCACAGGCTAGCTATTCAGACACCTGCCAACTTCGGGGCTCACTAAACTCAGAATTACTATTAGAAAAAGTGTATTACCTTTGCTGTTCTTCGTCAGAATGCTCTCCCAGGACTGCTACTTCCACAACAAATGTTGTTTTTGTTCCAAATAATCCATAGTTATGTCCAAATACCCCCGTTTTGTTCGTGCATTCAGGTCACTATCCAAAGGGTAACGTGCGAACGCATTTCCAGACAACAAAATTCAAAATGTTCCATTACCGTACTTAGAAGCATGTCAAACGCTGTTTAAAATCTATTTTAAGCTATTTTTCTCATAAAATAGCGTTAATATTCCAACCGGACAATGCTGTATTCATTCAAAAAGGAAGAGAAAAAATGGCGAGGTCTCGTGAACGCGCATCTCCAATCTCTTTGTCACCAGGCAGTCCACTGACAAACTGTGCTCCTGTTATCTGCCCAGAGACAGGAGACACCTCAATCCGGTTTCTGAAAGCTTTAGAGAGCCAATGGAAGCCTCAGAAAGTGTCACGTAACAGCTCAGATACTGTAGTTTTGATAGAGAAGCAACAGAAGGACTACACATTCGCAGACAGGCCACTTCCTGCTTGGAAACTTCTCAGGTTTTTGCCTGCCATATGAGTTGTGTTATACTCACAGACACCATTCAAACAGTTTTAGAAATAATATGCATATTCTCATTTCTGGGCAAGAGTAGTAACCAGTTTAAATCGGGTACGTTTTTCATCCGGCCGTGAAAATACTACCCCCTATCCCAGACAGGTTAACCACCAACCAATATTCATTAACAGGTGGGTTCTGCGTGGGTGCTGGCGTGTGTGTTGCAAAAATCGTAGGGTAAACACAAACAAAATGACCAGGCCTTGTTTAATTTGGGAGGTCCCAACCGCTTAAGGATCGGACCATTTTTATACATTTTCGCCTAAAATGACATACCTAAATCTAACTGCCTGTAGCTCAGGACCTGAAGCAAGGATATGCATATTCTTGATACCATTTGAAAGGAAACACTTTGAAGTATGTGAAAATGTAAAATTAATGTAGGAGAATATAACACATTAGATCTGGTAAAAGATAACACAAAGAAAAATACATATTTTTTCATCATCTTTGAAATGTAAGAGAAAGTTCACAATGTATTATTCCAGCTTAGGCACAATTTCGATTTTGGCCACTAGATGGTAGCAGTGTACGTGCAAAGTTTTAGACTGATCCAATGAACCATTGCATTTCTGTTCAAAATGTATCAAGTCTGTCCAAATGTGCCTAACTGGTTTAGTGATACATTTTCAAGTTAACCTCTCTAGGGTAGGGGGCAGTATTTGCACGGCCGGATAAAAAACGTACCCGAATTAATCTGGTTATTACTACTGCCCAGAAACTAGAATATGCATATAATTGTTTGATTTGGATAGAAAACACCCTAAAGTTTCTAAAACTGTTTGAATGGTGTCTGTGAGTATAACAGAACTCATATGGCAGGCAAAAACCTGAGAAGATTCCAAACAGGAAGTGCCCTCTCTGACCATTTCTTGGCCTTCTACACTCTCTTTATTGAAAACTGAGGATCTCTGCTGTAACGTGACACTTCCTACGGCTCCCATAGGCTCTCAGAAGGCGGCAGAACGTTGAATGATGACTTTGCAGGCCATGGCTGAAAAACAGTAGCGCATTTGGTAAGTGGTCGATCTGAGAACAATGAGACTGGCGCGCGCGTGCACGAGAAGAGTCCATTTTAGATTTTTAGTCTTTGAACGAAAACAGGGTTTCCCGGTCGGAATATTATCGCTTTTTTACGAGAAAAATTGCATAAAAATTGATTTTAAACAGCGTTTGACATGCTTCGAAGTACGGTAATGGAATATTTTGAATTTTTTTGTCACAATATGCGCCGGCGCGTCACCCTTCGTTACCCTTCGGATAGTGTCTTGAACGCACGAACAAAACAGAGGATATTTGAACATAACTATGGATTATTTTGAACCAAACCAACATTTGTTATTGAAGTAGAAGTCCTGGGAGTGCATTCTGACGAAGAACAGCAAAGGTAATCCAATTTTTCTTATAGTAAATCTGAGTTTGGTGAACGCCAAACTTGGTGGGTGTCAAAATAGCTAGCTTGTGATGGTGAGCTATCTACTCAGAATATTGCAAAATGTGCTTTTGCCAAAAAGCTATTTTAAAATCGGACATAGCGATTGCATAAAGGAGTTCTGTATCTATAATTCTTAAAATAATTGTTATGTTTTTTGTGAACGTTTATCGTGAGTAATTTAGTAAATTCACCGGAAGTTTGCGGTGGGTATGCTAGTTCTGATCGTCACATGCTAATGTAAAAAGCTGGTTTTTGATATAAATATGAACTTGATTGAACAAAACATACATGTATTGTATAACATAATGTCCTAGGAGTGTCATCTGATGAAGATCATCAAAGGTTAGTGCTGCATTTAGCTGTGATTTGGGTTTATGTGACATTATATGCTAGCTTGAAAAATGGGTGTCTGATTATTTCTGGCTGGGTACTCTGCTGACATAATCTAATGTTTTGCTTTCATTGTAAAGCCTTTTTGAAATCGGACAGTGTGGTTAGATTAAGGAGAGTCTTGTCTTTAAAATGGTGTAAAATAGTCATATGTTTGAGAAATTGAAGTAGTAGCATTTCTAAGGTATTTGAATATCGCGCCACGGGATTCCACTGGCTGTTACGTAGGTGGGACGATTTCGTCCCACATACCCTAGAGAGGTTAATAACTGTGCACTCTCCTCAAACAATAGCATGATATTATTTCACTGTAATAGCTTCTGTAAATTGGACAGTGCAGTTAGATGAACAACAATTTAAGCTTTCTGCCCATATCAGTTATGTCTATGTCCTGGGAAATGTTATTGTTACTTACAACCTCATGCTAATCACATTAGCCTATGTTAGCTCAATCGTCCCGCGGGGGGGGACACCGATCCAGTAGAGGTTTTAACAGCGGTATCTGGGCACTTTTAACTGCTCTCCTAAGACACCTGCCTCAGGAAGCCTTTCAAAGGGAGGGATACAGAATCATTGATAAACATGAAAAAAAGTCCATCAGTCCTGGAAGAAAGAAAATAAACATGTACTTAGTTTTTCGCTGTGCTACATTTTAATCAGTCCTAAAAATTGTTAATCATTAATCAAGTTTACTGCATCATGGGCAGGAAGTCTCAATAAACCAATGCGTATACAGAATTGTTTATACTTCAGACACATCAGATGATGCGGTGTCCCATAAAGCTGAAGTGGGCACCTTCTAAAGTAAACAACTCTCTTGTAATCTTAATCTCTTTGACCTGCTGCATTGACATACAATTATGTACAAACTATCCCTAATTTCCCCACTGTGTCTCTCACAGCCTGTTTGAGTTCAGTATGTATTGGCGGCTATCTATTGTTCCACAGGAAGGCTATCTCTAACCCAAACAACAGATGACTTAAACGCGAGAGCAATGGACCAGGCCTTGAAGAGTGAGCAGCCTCTAATTTAATATCAGTCTCAATGCTCAATCCCTCTGTCTTACTCTTTCAAATTACTAAAATATTGCATTATTGGATTGCTATCTGAAAGCCAATTACCATTCACTTTGTTACTTTCACTAGTCTCCATAATTTGTTTCCTTTCACTAGGACTCCCTTCTTCCCAATAGGAAGACCTTCTCAATCTATTACTTATACAAACGGATCACTCGCAAACAACATTCTGCTTTCCCCCTACTGCAAATTTTAAAACAAAACAAACATGATAACTTTATATTGGCATTGTTTTCATTTTAGTATACCTTCAAAAAGTTACTCTATGTTTTTATTACCAATCTATTTTTATTACTTGGTTGGCACTGTCTCAATCCCCAGTAGATGACATGCTCTGTCCATAATAAGTCTTTACCTACCACTTTAAACGGTTGAGTAGATTAATACAGAAACGTTAACAGGGTATGGGCTTATTTCAAAATGCATTACCAGGGTGGAGGAAATATTCTAAGCATTCATTAGTTCTATTGGTTAAGGGAAAGTCAAGTCCTGTACAATGCTTTAACCTTACCATTCTCAAACGATCCATAAAGGGACCACTCTGAACATTCCTCAGAATACTTTTTTCACCACTTACGTACATCTACGTGTGAGTGTGCAGGCTGTATATTATTATTATTTTTCAGATCATCATAATAATCCATTATACAAATATTATGTTACTTTATCTCTAGTGACCCATTATACATTTGTGCTACATCACAAATTCCTCTACACAATTGTTCTATTCATACAGGGGTTAGAATATTTACTCTAGTGTTCTATTTAACAGTATCCTCAGAAATAGTACTTTCTCCTTGCATATCTCCATACAGAATCCCTTTATAACATTATAAATATTAAGGTTTTCACCTCCACAATGCGGCAACAATCACAGCGCAGCAGCATGAGTGGTACACATATCTTTCAATGGCTTCTCCTGTCAGTACTCACTACCTGTAGATCGATGGGCGGTGGTGAACAGAACTCCTAGATAACGTTATAGATCTAAAAACTCAGCTCAGAATGGTTGGGGTATCCATTCTTTCACGCACTCAGTAATCCTCTTTCACACTGGAGCTAGTCCCTTGACAGCTCTCATTCACTCTGTACAGTCAGCTTAATATCCACGTTTCAATCTCTTAACATCCAAATGTCAATCAATCCTTTTATTATCCAAATTCCAATGAGTTTAACACCCAAATTTCAATCAATCAGCTTACTATCCAAATTTCAATCAGCTTAACATATCCTTTCCACACAACCACACAAAACTTTTACATACACATTCATTTAGTACTATTCCCAAACACACTCGGCAATCTCCCTTATTACCCACGTGCATCTTCAACAATTCTATGTCGTTACCTTCTATACACCATATGTACAGTGCTTTGCAAAAGTATTCATCCCCCTTGGCGTTTTTCCTATTTTGTTGCATTACAACCTATAATTTAAATAGATTTTTATTTGGATTTCATGTAATGGACATACACAAAATAGTCCAAATTGGTGAAGTGAAATGAACATAATTACTTGTTTCAAGAAATGGGTGCATATGTATACACCCCCTTTGCTAGAAAATCCCCTAAACAAGATATGGTGCAAACAATTACCTTCAGAAGTCACATAATTAGTTAAATAAAGTCCCAATGTGTGCAATCTAAGTTTCACATGATCTGTCACATTATCTCAGTATATATACACCTGTTCTGAAAGACTCCAGAGTCTGCAACACCACTAAGCAAGGGGCACCACAAAGCAAGCGGCACCATGAAGACCAAGGAGCTCTCCAAACAGGTCAGGGACAAAGTTGTGGAGAAGTACAGATCAGGGTTGGGTTAAAAAAAATAAACTTTGAACATCCCACGGAGCACCATGAAATTCATTATCAAAAAATGGAAAAATTATGTCACCATAACAAACCTGCCAAGAGAGGGCTGCCCATCAAAACTCACGGACCAGGCAAGGAGGGCATTAATCAGAGATTCAACAAAGAGACCAAAGATAACCCTGAAGGAGCTGCAAAGCTCCACAGCGGAGATTGGAGTATCTGTCCATAGGACCAATTTAAGCCGTACACTCCACAGAGCTGGGCTTAACGGAAGAGTTGCCAGAAAAAAAGCCATTGCTTAAAGAAAAAGAAGGAAGAAGGTACTCTGGTCAGATGAGACTAAAATTGAGCTATTTGGCCATCAAGGAAAATGCTATGTCTGGCTCAAAACCCAACACCTCACCATCCCCACAGTGAAGCATGGGGGTGGCAGCACCATGCCGTGAAGAGAGTTTTTCGTTGGTAGGGACTGGTAAACTGGTCAGAATTTAAGGAATGATGAATGCCGCTAAATACAGGGAAATTCATCAGGGAAACCTGTTTCAGTCTTCCAGAGATTTGAGACTGGGATGGAGGTTCACCTTCCAGCTGGACAATGACCCAAAGCATACTGCTAAAGCAACACTCGAGTGGTTTAAGGGGAAACATTTAAATGTCTTGGAATGGCCTAGTCAAAGCCCAGACCTCAATCCAATTGAGAATCTGTGGTATGACTTAAAGATTGCTGTACACAAGCGGAACCCATCCAACTTGAAGGAGCTGGAGCAGTTTTGCGTTGAAGAATGGGTAAAAATCCCAGTGGCTAGATGTGCCAAGCTTATAGAGACATACCCCAAGAGACTTGCAGCTGTAATTGCTGCAAAAGTTGGCTCTACAAAGTATTGACTTAAGGGGGATGAATAGTTATGTACGCTCAAGTTTTCTGTCTTTTTGTCTTATTTCTTGTTTGTTTCACCCAAAAATATTTTGCATCTTCAAAGTGGTAGGCATGTTGTGTAAATCAAATGATACAACCCCCCCCAAAAAAAATATATTCTAAGACTAGCTCTAAACCTCTTCCACGTCATATGTATTTCAATGGTTCCTCTGTAGTCTCTACAGTCGCCATAGTCTCTACAGTATTCATGGTCCCCGAGCATCTATAGTCCCTCAGCATCCATAGTATCAATAGTTTATAGTCATAAATGCTATGGTCTCTATAGGCTCTACAGTCTTGCCGCTTCCCATACATGTAAATAACACCCCGTATTCACAATTTAAATCTCCTATCCCTTCCCTATCTCTCTGTGTCTGTCTGACAACCACCTCCACATCCACATATCCAAATAGAAATGTATTCTCATTTAAACACAGAGCAGAACAAAGCATGTTAGGAAGGTTTGTTCCTCCACCTCTCATGGTGACAGAGAGACAGACAAACATACACATCTTGCTGAACTTCGGAGGCCTGTGGATGGGATGGGCTCCACCAGAGCAGCTTTCCATCTGGGCCTGGCTGAGAGGAGGGGAAAGGCTTCCCCATTAAAGAGAAAGGGAGACAGGCCCACCACAGGTAGAGGGGCCACAACTAGGCAGTTGAGTGAGGTATTGACAGACTGGCCACAGTAAGCCCAGCAGCAGTTCTCGTTGGAAATTGGTTCTAATGACATCATTCTACCAATTAGAGAGAGAGTGGGAGATGCAGGCCACAATCAGAGAAGTAAGCTTCCTCCTCACCATAATATATCATGACAGCGTAGATCCCTGGTGTCACACCCTTTATTTTTCCTCCTTTCAGTAACTCTTCATTTTAAGGGATCCTAATTACAGTGTAATTACATATGTAATTACTGACCACCTCATTGACAAATCTGTGCAATAAAGGGCTATGGAGTCTGCCCAGGCCCAATGGCAAAAACGGGTTTACAAACGGTTCACATAAAAAATGACTTAACCATCAATTAAACACTTAGATGTTAGACACGTTAATAAACAGGTATGGTTAAAATTGTGAGATCATCATTCGTGCTTCCCAAATTGTAAGCCTATTAATAAGCTTGGTTGAATAATGGTTTATAAATGCACTTAAATGGTCATACGACAGAATTCCATCATGTAACCTTGCAAGTTTCACTGTTGAGGAACATTCTTACTTTTGGATGGGATGCATTGGTGCAATTATTTATTTATCCCAGGAATTAAGACATCATGTCAAGATCTGCCCATCTGTGCCACACGACGACTTGAACGTGCCCACATGTGTTGACACTGACGTCATGTGACAGTGAGCAAAGAACGGTGTCGAGAAGAAGGTCGGTATGCAAAATTGAGATTGCTGCAAAACTGTTGTGAACTCGACAAAAACGTCAACACAGGAGAGAGAAAGTAAGTTTTACATGCAGTTTGTTTTGCTTTTTTCGATACATGAATTCTACTGGACAATTTTGCATAGATATTTAGTTAACTAGCTAGCATTTTCCAGCTAGCTAGCCTCGTGTTGACTAACTAGCTAACATTAGCTAGCTAGCTAGCAAACCTTTCAACTATTTTTCTAACCTTGACTAGCCAGCTACCGGCTAAATCTGGCTAATAGCTTATGCTATGGTCGCTACTCGCTGGCTAAATAGATTGCTAACATTAGCTGGGCTCTATGGTCTTATCAATTCTTTGTGGTCTTACCTTCCCTGAACCGGAATCTCAGGGTGTCCGTACCCCAAAGGTATTACGTGAGACCCACCCAGCATGTTAACATTAGCTAGCTAGCTACTTGTGTCAACACACTATGACGAGTAATGTTAGCTAGTTCCTTTTCAATGTAGCTAAATGTAGCTTATTAGTGTTAGCAAGCACTATTAATGCTGCTGGATAACACAACAACTACTAGCTAGACCTAGCCTAAACTATAGAAATTATGATTATGATGATGATGATGATAACTAGTATAGGGTAAAGTACAGTGTCTATGATAAATTGTCATACATTCTTCTTGTCTACCACAGGCCTCAGACTCCAGGATGTGAAAATGCTTACAAGAAAGAAATAGATGAAGACAGAGTTGTCAATTTCCATTGTTCCTTGTAATATCCAGGCTACTCAACATAATAGCTAAAGACTGCAGATATGAGTCACCACTAGTTATTTTTCTGTTATTGAGTAGGCCAATATATTTGTTTAATCTATTTAATCAAATTATTAATCTAAACATAAAAAACCTTATTATTTTGTATGAAATTAAATATCTTTAAATGTTGCAATGAAGTTGACTAAAGTAGAAGATCATCTTTTGCTTGTATGTATTTTTACTTGGTAATGATTAATAACTAATTATCTAGAAATTGCTCATTGGTAACTATTGTATAAAGTTACACTTCACTTTAAATTGTCACATCTGCTCCTGCCACGCCCTCTAGTGCTCATCCGGTGTCTCCTTGACCTGCTGCCACTTTCCCAGTGCTCTCTCCCTCTCCCCCTCTCTGTGTGTGTGATTGTGTGGGCGGAGACAGGTGTGCTGGAGTCAGAGCAGATCCCCACCATCTGCAACTTATTCCATAATCAAGACCTCTACAAATACTCAGTCCTGCCACTTCCACACTGCCAGATTGTAATCTCTGCCCAGTCAGTCCATGTTTCTAGCCGTTTGTTCCTGTTGTGCCTGTTTTCCCTTGCCTGACGCTGTTTTCCTCTCCGCTACAGTTCTGCCCGCTCTGACTCTGGTCCATGTCTCCAGTCCGACTTCTCGTCAGTCCTGCTAGTCTGTCCTGGATTCCCTACTCTACGCTCCCTTTGATTCCCCTTCGGACCTGCTTACCCTGTCCCCACACCTCTCACTCCAGCCTCAGCCCCCGCACCTGGTTTCTAGCAACCCGCCCGAGCTTCGCCTGGCCTGTACTCAATTTTCCCCGTTTCAATAAATACATTGGTTACCTCATCCCAGTCTCCTCGTCTGAGTCTGCTCTTGGATTCAACTGTTCCGCTCCGCGTGACAGTATGATCTGGCCAAAGACATGAACCCAGCAGATTCAGATCCACTCCGCCAAACCCTCGCCGGCCAAGACGCCCTGCTCGAGCAACATGACCAAGTACTGAAAACCCTTCTGGAGCACATCAAGGAGTTTTCACAGAGCCTGTCTGACCTGCAGGGCCAAACCTTTGCCCGGAGCTTGCAACCAGCTCCTAGTTCATCTCCTTTGTTCCGTGAGCCATTCGCCCTGGCCCCCGAGCGTTATGACGGCCACCTCGGAGCTTTTAGAGCCTTTTTGTTACAATGTTTGCTGGTAGACGAGCAACAGCCCTACGCTTATGCTAGCGAACGGGACAAGATTTCCTTCCTGATTGGCAGTCTCTGTGGAGCAGCGCTTTCTTGGGCCACAGCTGTGTGGGAGAAACAGTCCCCTGTCTGCTCCTCCTTCTCCAGCTTCACAGAGGACATGAGGAGAGTCTTTGACCACCCTGTCTGCGGTAAGGATGCTGCCAAGTGACTCCTATCCCTCCGTCAAGGCTCCCATAGTGTCGCTGAGATGGTGATCGAGTTTTGCACCCTCGCCGCTGAGATCTGCTGGAATGAGGAGGCACTTCAGGGAGAATTCCAGAACGCTCTCACCAAAACCATCAAGGATGAGTTGGTGTCCAGGGATGAGCCTGATGAACTCGAGAAGCTCTTCTCTCTCACCAGCTGCATCGACAACCATCTCGGCGTCGGAGAGAGGGGGCAGAACCCGAACCCACACGGCTCGACTGGGCCCATCTCTCTCTTGAGGAGAGGCAGCAGTGAGTCAGCACTAGGAGCTGCCTATACCGTGGCCAGTTTTGTCTCTTTGTCTCCACTTGTTCACTGCGGCCATCTAAAGGGGGTGGGTTGGCTGTTGTGGTGGATATACTGTTGTGTCAAAGCGCCGGGCCATCTTCCCTCAGACCCTTGCTAGACTTCACTCTTGTATGGCAAAGCCAGACTTTTTCTCTGCCTGCCCTCATCGACTCGGGTGCCGACGAGAGTTTCCTGGGCGGAGGTCGTGTTACCCAGTTGGGTCGGGACACTGTTCCACTCGATTCACCCCTCGATGCCAATGCTCTCAATGGACAGCTCCTCGCCTGTGTCAGTGAGAGATCCATGCCGGTCATCCTGCGTCTCTCTGGGAATCACATTTTGTCACTCTAATTGTCTACATTCTGCCCTTCCCCCTGCCTTGACTGTGCCCCAGTCCATTCCAGAACCCTCAGACCTGTAATCAGTTCCTCCAGAGTATCACGATCAAGCTCCTGTGTTCAGCAAGCACCACACCCTGTCTCTGCCGCCTCATCGGCCGTACGACTGCGCTATTGACCTCCAGCCTGGAGCTCCTCTCCCCTATAGCCGGTTGTATAACCTCTCTCACCCAGAGAAAGAGGCTATGGAGTGGTACATCCAGGATTTCCTGGCTGAAGGACATGTCAGGCCTTCTTCCTCTCCCGTAGGGGCTGTTTTTTTCTTTGTCAAGAAGAAAGATGGGTCACTGAGGCCGTGTATAGACTTCTGTGGGCTGAATAGTATCACTGTTAGGAACAAGTATCCCTTGCCACTCATCAGTTCTGCTTTTGCCCCATCAATGGTGCCACGGTGTTCACTAAACTCGACCTCCAGAATGCCTACCACCTTGTCCGCATCAGAGAGAGGGACGAGTGGAAAACGGCGTTCAACACACCACTTGGACACTTTGAGTATTTGGTCATGCCGTTTGGTCTCACTAACGCTCCTGCGGTTTTTCAGAGCTTGGTTAATGATGTTCTGAGGGATGTGATTGGATGCTTCATTTTTGTCTATGTGGATGACATTAAAAAAAAAACTAAGGACCCTGAAGCTCGCCAACAACACGTTTGCTAAGTTCTCCAACGACTGTTGGAAAGGCTGAGAAATGTGAGTTTCATTGCTTCCTGTGTCCTTCCTGGGTTACACAAGGACAGTTACGGATGGACCCTGCCAAGGTCAGGACAGTCACAAAGTGGCCTGTGCCCTTGAATCTGAAGCAGCTACAGCATTTCCTGGGGTTTGCCAATTTTTACAGACGTTTCATTTGTGACTACAGCCATTTGGCAGCCCCTCTCACAACTCTCACCTCCACCTCCACTCTGTTCCACTGGTCCCCTGAGGCAGAGGCAGCATTCCGGGAACTCAAGCGCCACTTCACTTCCGCTCCGATCCTCACCAAGCCAGACCCAGAACTCCAGTTCGTCGTCGAGGTAGACGCCGCCGACACCTTGGTAGGTGCTGTTCTGTCTCAATGCTCCCCCTCTGATCAAAAGCTCCACCCATGTGCTTTCTTGTCCCGCAAGCTCTCTCACCTGCGGAAAGAAATTTCGACATAGGTAACCGGGAACTTCTGGCTGTGAAGCTGGCATTTGCGGAGTGGTGTCACTGGTTGGAGGGCCCGGTTCTCCCCTTCAATGTGTGGACTGACCACAAAAACCTGTCCTACATCCAGACCGCCAAACCTCTGAACTCCCAGCAGGCCAGGTGAGCATTGTTCTATGGAACTTATCGCCTCGGATCGAACAATTCCAAGCCTGACGCCCTCTCCCGTCAGTTTACCGCTGACAACACAGGATCCAAGCCAGAGACCATTATGCCATCCACCTGCATCGTTGCCGCTGTCTCCTGGGAGATCGAGTCCCGTATTTGCCAGACTCCGCACAACCAGCCTGACCCAGTTAACGGTCCTAGAAAGGCTCTGTTTGTTCCAGATTTAGGTCGCTCTGAAGTTCTTCAATGGGCCCATTCTACTCACCTCACCTGTCACCCTGGCATGAACCACACTGTCACCTTCCTGTGTCAGCGCTTTGGTGGCCCATCACGGAGAGAGACATCCGGGAGTTCGTCTCAGCCTGCTCGGTCTGTGCCCGGAACAAAACCTCCATCAAACACACTTCCGGTCTGCTTCGCCCTCTTCCCATACCCAGTCGCCTCTGGTCACACATAGCTCTGGACTTCGTCACTGGCCTTCCCCCATCTAACGGTAACTCAGTCATCCTCACCATTATCAACAGATTTTGTGTGTGACTCTGGCTAACCCTTCCATACATGAAGGGAACATTTTGGCATTTGCTGTATGATCGATGAGAAACTCCATATTGCAAATGTACAGTCCCTTAATAGACGTCCGCAAATGTTGGTAAAATTCGCGAACGGCGGTGGGCCGTGCACCGGGGCCAGATCCTCCGGGAAGTCGTCGAACGAAGTCTCTCGGACATTCGGTTTCCGTTTTAGAAAATGTTACAATTTTGGTAATTTTTCCGCTGTCCCGGAAAATACCACCAGATGGCGAATGTAATCTTATTGCAAATGTACAAAACATCGCCAATCACGACGTGGCCGTTTCTCCTAAATGGAAAAGACTTTGAAAACGAAACTTGGTGAGCATAGGTTTGGCATAATGGGCAGTTGGCCCCGAACAAGATGGCATCGAGGCCTCAACGCTTTTTGAGTTAACCTGTTGGGGCTAGGGGGCAGTATTTTCACGCCGGATAAAAAATGTACCCGATTTAAACTGGTTACTACTCTTGCCCAGAAACGAGAATATGCATGTAATTAGTAGATTTGGATAGAAAACACTCTAAAGTTTCTAAAAGATTTGAATGGTGTCTGTGAGTATAACAGAACTCATATGGCAGGCCAAAACCTGAGAAGATTCCATGCAGGAAGTGCCCTGTCTGACAATTTGTTGTCCTTCTGTTGCATCTCTATTGATATTACAGCATCTGTGCTGTTACGTGACACTTTCTAAGGCTTCCATTGGCTCTCTAAAGCGTTCAGAAAGCAGAATGACGTGTCTCCTGTCTCTGGGCAAAGTACAGCAGCAGAGTTTGTAAGTGGCCTGCCTGGGGACAGTGAGACTGAGATGCGCGTTCACGAGACTTCTCAATTTTTTTCTTTCAGTCTTTGAATGAATACAACGTTGTCCCACCTTGCTCTAGTCAACAGACAGTGGAATCACGTGGCGCGAAATACAAATACCTAAAAAAAATGCTATAACTTCAATTTCTCAAACATATGAGTATTTTACAACATTTTAAAGACAAGACTCTCGTTAACTTCTTAGGGAAAGGGGGCAGTGTTTGGATGAAGGAGGTGTCCAAAGTAAACTGCCTGTTTCTCAGGCCCAGAAGCTAGGATATGCATATAATTAGTAGTATTGGATAGAAAACACTCTAACGTTTCCAGAACTGTTAAAATAATGTCTGTGAACTGATATAGCCGGCGAGAACCCGAGGAGAATCCATTCGGGAATGTTTTGTTGTTGTTGAGCTCACCACTCATTATAATGTCTGTCTATGGGAATATCAAAGGAATACCTCACAGATTGCAGTTCCTGGGCTTCTAGTAGATGTCAACAGTCTTTAGAAAGAGTTTCAGGCTTGTTTTTTGAAAAATGAGCTAGAATTTGTAGTTTTTCTAGGTGGCTCCCATTTTGGCTGTAGTATTGTGGCGCGAGGGCACACACTTCGGTATTTATCGGCAGTAATGAACATACTATTCTCCGTCTTAAATTTTATCGTTTATTTACATATTAGGGTACTTGAGGATTGATTAGAAACGTTGTTTGACTGGTTTGGAGAAAGTTTATTTGTAACTTTGGGATTCATTTGAATGCATTTTGAATGAGGGAAACCAGTGGATTACTGAATCAAGCGCGCCAACTAAACTGACTTTTTTGGGATATAAAGAAGGACTTTATCGAACAAAACGACCATTTGTGATGTAGCTGGGACACTTTGGCTTGCACCAGAGGAAGATCTTCAAAGGTAATTGATTTATTTTATCGTTATTTCTGACTTTCATGACGCCTCTGCTTGTTTGGAAAATGTTTGTAATGCTTTTGTATGCAGGGCGGCTGTTCTCAGATAATTGCATGGTATGCTTTCTCCGTAAAGCTTTTTTGAAATCTGACAAAGCGGCTGGATTAAAAGCAGCTTTCCCCAAGAGAGAGGATGGCCTTCACTTCAGCAGTAATGAATTCTTGAACTTTTCAATGAAAAGATCATGATCATTTGAAAGTAAATTACGGACTCCTCTTTGAATCTGTGTATTTCTCCGAAACTCAGTTGTCCTGAGTCTGCACAGACTGTCAGGACCTAATAAACTACTGAAAGAGCTTTTTCCTGTGCTTGGTATGTTGAACATAATAAATGGCTCTCTATCCTCCGGATCTGTACCAAACTCACTTAAAGTGGCAGAAATAATGCCTCTCATGAAAAAGCCAAACCTTGAGCCGGAATATTTTCAAAACTAACGGCCTATATCGAATCTCCCATTCCTCTCAAAATCATTTTAAAAAGCTGTTGCGCAGCAACTCAATGCCTTCCTGAAGACAAATAGTGTATGTGAAATGCTCCAGTCTGGTTTTAGACCACATCATAGTATTGAGACTGCACTCGTGAAGGTGATAAATTACCTTTTAATGGTGTCAGACCAAGGCTCTGCATCTGTCCTTGGGCTCCTAGACCTTAGTGCCACCTTTGACACCATCGATCACCATATTCTTTTTGAGAGATTGGAAACCCTAATTGGTCTTGCATGGTTTAGAACCTATCTGTTGGAAAGATATCAGTTCACCTCTGTGGATGGTTTGTCCTCTGGCAAGTCAATTGTACGTTCCGGTGTTCCTCAAGGTTCCGTTTTAGGACCACTATTATCTTCACTATATATTCTACCTCTTAGTGACGTAATTCGGAAACCCAATGTTGACTTTCACTGCTATGCGGACGACACACAGCTGTACATTTCGATGAAACATGGTGAAGGCCCATAATTGCCCTCCCTGGAAGCCTGTGTTTCAGACATAAGGAAGTGGATGGCGGAAAATGTTTTACTTTTAAACTCGGACAAAACAGAGATGCTATTCTAGGTCTCAAGAAACAAAGAGATCTGCTGTTTGATCTGACAATTAATAACGGTGGTTGTAGAGTGGCCTCAAAAAAATGTGAAGGACCTCTGCGTTTCTCCGGACACTGATCTCTCATTTGACGAACATGTCAAGAATATTTCAAGTGCAGCGTTTTACCGTCTTCGTAACATTACAAAAATCTGAAAATCTTTGTCCAAAATATGCAGAAAAACGAATCCATAATTTTGTCACTTTTAGATTAAACTACTACAATGCTCTACTCTCTGGCTACCCGATAAAGCACTAAATAAACTTCAGTTAGTGCTAAAATCTTAACTAGAAACAAAACATTTGATCATATTACTCCAGTGCTAGCCTCTCTACACTGGCTTCCTGTGAAGGCTAGGGCTGATTTAAATGTTTTACTGCTAACCTACAAAGCATTACATAGACTTGTTACTACTTATCTCTCTGATTTGGTTCTGCCATACATAGCTACACGTACTCTACAGTCACAAGATGCAGGCCTCCTTCTTGACCCTAGAATTTCTAAGCAAACAGCTGGAGGCAGGGATTTCTCCTATAGAGCTCAATTTCTATGGAATGGTCTGCCTATCCATGTGAGAGACGCAGACTCGGTCTCAACCTTTAAGTCTTTACTGAAGACTCATCTCTTCATCGCTATGATTGAGTGTAGTCAGTCCCAAGGGTGTGAAGGTGAACAGCAAGGCCCTGGAGTGACGAACCACCCTTGCTGTATCTCCCTGACCAGCTCCCCTCTCCATTGGGATTCTCTGCCTCTGACCCTATTACGGGTCTGAGTCACTGGCATACTAATGTTCTTCAATGCTGTCCCTAAGAGTGGTGCGTCACGTCGTGCCAGGCTTTTTTAAGCTATACTCGACTTGAGTGGGATGAGTCGCTGACGTGACCTTCTTGTATGGTTTTGCGCCCACTCGTGCGGTGGAGGAGAACTTTGTGGGCTATAACCTGCCTTGTTTCAGGGTGGTAAGTTAGTGATCTTTTGATATCCCTCTAGTAGTGTAGGAGCTGTGCTTTGACAAAGTGGGTGGTGTTATATCCTGCCTGGTTGGCTCTGTCCGGGGATATAGTCGGACAGGGACAAAGTGTCCTCCGACCGCTTCCTGTCTCAGCCTCCAGTATCTATTCTGCAATAGTCTTTCTGCCGGGGGGCTAGGCTCAGTCTGTCCTATCTGGCCAAATTCTCCTGTTCTATCTGGTGTCCTGTGTGAACTTAAGTATGCTGCCTCTAATTCTCCCCCTCTCTCTCGGAGGACCTGAGCCCTGGGACCATGCCTCAGGACTACCTGACTTGATAACTCATTGCTGACCCCAGTCCACCTGGTTGTGCTGATGATCCAGTTTCTGCTGTTTTGCCTAAACAGGTTTAAAAAAAACTAGAGGGATATCAAACGATCACTAACTTACTACCCTGAAACAAGGCAGGTTATAGCCCACGAAGTTCTCCTCCTCCACCGCATGAGTGGGCACAAAACCATACAAGAAGGCCATATATATATATATATAAATAAAGGAAATTAATTTTGACTTCACTGCCCATTTAAGTGAATTCCATAGACTTATTGGTTCAATTATATGCATATCCTAGCTTCTGGGCCTGAGTAACAGGCAGTTTACTTTGGGCACCTCAGTCATCCAAACTTCCGAATACTTCCCCCTACCCTGAAGAAGTTACACATGTAATTACACTAATAAGGACTTCTTAAAATGAAGTTTTACCCTCCTTTCTAATGACACCCCCAAAACACTTTCCCCTCCTCCCTCCCTCTTTCCATTCTCATATTCCTTTATCCCCTGGTTTCACTTTGTAATGAGGATGTGGAGATGACTACAGGTTGCTGACACTTTGCATTGGTTGGCTGGTTGGTGGACAGCATTATTCAGGCATGAGCTATTCTGACTGTCAGTGAGTGCCAAGCGACAGAGTAACGTATGTTTAAACATGACTTCATATATGCATTCAAGAATGGAGGAGTTGGTATGGGACTGAATCTATGGATTGTCAAACCCCCTTCACACACCATCGTGAAGATGTTGATTTTGTCTATCCTCACCAGATGTGTGACATGACATGCAGGTTAATAAGGATTAACCCCTTTTCTTAAATTTTCACCTAAAATGACATACCCAAATCTAACTGCCTGTAACTCAGGCCCTGAAGCAAGGACATGCATATTCTTTGTACCATTTGAAAGGAAACACTTTGAAATTTGTGGAAATGTGAAAGGAATGTAGCAGAAAATAACACAATAGATCTGGTAAAAGATAATACAGAAAAAAAACATTATTCTGTATTTTTTGTACCATCATCTTTGAAATGCAAGAGAAAGGCCATAATGTATTATTCCAGCCAAGGTGCAATTTCGATTTTGACCAATAGACGGCAGCAGTGTCTGTGCAAAGTTTTAGACTGATCGAATGAACCATTGAATTTCTGTTGAAAATGTTGTATCAAGACTGCTCAAATGATCCTATATTGTTTGTTAATAACTTTTCATGTTCAAATTTAAGCTTTCTGCCAATATCAGATACAGTTAAAGTCGGAAGTATACATACACCTTAGCGAAATACATTTAAACTCAGTTTTTCACAATTCCTGACATTTAATCCTAGCTTACCAAATGGCACCTACAGCTAAAATTGAAGTTGGAAGTTTACATACAGCTTAGCCAAATACATTTTAACTTAGTTTTTCACAATTCATGACATTTAATCCAAGTAAAAATTCCCTGTCTTGGGTCAGTTAGGATCACAACTTTATTTAAAGAATGTGAAATTTCAGAATAATAGTAGAGAGAATGATTTATTTCAGCTTTTATTTCTTTCATCACATTTCCAGTGGGTCAGAAGTTTACATACACTCAATTAGTATTTGGTAGCATTGCCTTAAAATTGTTTAACTTGTGTCAAACGTTTTTGGTATTCTTCCACAAGATTCCCACAATAAGTTGGTTGAATTTTGACCCATTCCTCCTGACAGAGCTGGTGTAACTGAGTCAGGTTTGTAGGCCTCCTTTCTTGCACACGCTGTTTCAGTTCTGCCCACACATTTTCTATAGGATTGAGGTCAGGGCTTTGTGATGGCCTCTCAATACCTTGACTTTGTTGTCCTAAAGCCATTTTGACACAACTTTGGAAGTATGCTTGGGGTCATTGTTCATTTTGAAGACCCATTTGCAACCAAGCTTTAACTTCCTGACTGATGTCTTGAGATGTTGCTTCAATATATCCATATATCCAATTTTCCTCCCTCATGATTCCATCTATTTTGTGAAGTGCACCAGTCCCTACTGCAGCAAAGCACCCCCACAACATGATGCTGCCACCCCCGTGCTTCTACGGTTGGGATGGTGTTCTTCGGCTTGCAAGCCTCCCCCTTTTTCCTCCAAACATAACGATGGTCATTTTGGCCAAACAGTTCGATTTTGTATAAGACCAGAGGATATTTCTCCAAAAAGTACAATCTTTGTCCCCAAGTGCAGTTACAAACCGTAGTCTGGCTTTTTATGTTGGTATTGGAGCACTGGCATCTGTTATGTTGATATAGGACTTTTTGCACCAATGTACGTTCATCTCTAGGAGACAGAACGCGTCTCCTTCCTGAGCGGTATGATGGCTGCGTGGTCCCATGGTGTTTATACTTGTATACTATTGTTTGTACAGATGAACGTGGTACCTTCAGGCTGAACCAGACTTGTGGAGGGCTACAATTATTTTCTGAAGTCTTGACTGATTTCTTTTGATTTTCCCATGATGTCAAGCAAAGAGGCACTGAGTTTGAAGGTAGGCCTTGAAATAAATCCACGGGTACACCTCCAATTGATTGAAATGATGTCAATTAGCCTATCAGAAGCTTTTAAAGCCATGACATCATTTTCTGGAATTTTCCAAGCTGTTTAAGGCAGAGTCAACTTAGTGTATGTAAACTTCTGACCCACTGGAATTGTGATACAGTGAATTATAAGTGAAAAAAATCTATCTGTAAACAATTGTTGGAAAATGTACTTGTGTCATGCACAAAGCAGATGCCCTAACCAACTTGCCAAAACTATAGTTTGTTAACAAGATATTTGTGGAGTGGTTGAAAAACAAGTTTTAATGACTCCAACCTAAGTGTATGTAAATTTCCGACTTCAACTGTATGTCTATGTCCTGGGAAATGTTCCAGTTACTTACAACCTCATGCTAATCGCATTAGCCTATGTTAGCTCAACCGTCCTGTGGAAGGGACACTGATTCCGAAGAAGTTGTCGTCTGAGACATTATATCTGATGATAGGATGACATAAATTGTATCTTTGAAAGTCTACACATTCTATTTATCAAATTCGTTGTGCAATTTAAATGTTTAAATATGAAACTATTTGTGAAAAGATTAAATGTAATTTTAACTTCTAAATGAGAGAATTGTTTTCATAAGTAAACTATGCTCATTCAGTGGCCACCCCCAAGTGAACAGACAGACATTGGTTGAGAACTATGAGGCACGCCCTTCTCTCCCCCAATACAAAAGCCCGTTGACGAGAGTCATCCTGAGTTCCCGACAATGTGAGGACTGCTGTCCAGACGTTTAAAAGGGCTAATTTCAACATGGAGGTGACAATCACCATGCTGGAAAGATGAATTTCGACTGGACCAGACAGAATTCAGTGCAAGCTGATTATGGCAAAATGGTATGAACTTTGAACTCTTATTCACTAATGAAGAAGTGGTACATCCTATAAGTCGAGTTATCAGCTGCAGATGTAAACGTACTTGGCCTAGGAAAGGACAGACAATCTCCTGAGAACAACAGGTGACTTCAATGTATCCGCTCTTCAACACTACGACCAGAAAGATTCTGCAAAGGACAAGGGCGATCTCTGCTGGGCAAATCAGTCTTCCATCTTCAACCCACCTATCGAAGTGCAGCTCAGTGTAAATATATATCTTGCATTTTACTTTTACGAATTGGCAGTTATTAGAATGCATAAGATTCTGTATTTACGGTAGCATAGCTTCTCATGGTCCAATAGAGACCCAACTTCCTTTGTCCCTCAGTCTTCCCACACTTTCATTCAAACCTAACCCCCTTTCTTTGTGTAAACCAGCCGTCATATCGGTTTCGTCTGCTAGGAACCTTTTCTTTAATGACATGATTAGTAATCGATGTATGATCCATTCTGTGTATATGTAATTCTGTGTGATTATTTAGGTATTTAGTACATAAATAATTAAGCCATTTTTTGTATTGCTGATTGAACTTGTTAGCTAGGGTTTGTGAAGATAACCAAGAATTTTACGACGTTCAGATAAGACAGAATAAAGTGACGATTAATAATTGACTGCTATTGATATAAAAGATCTTCAGATCTTTAAGAGTTTATTCGGAAGACAGCAGCTCTATAAACACTCTTCCGTGGTGCCCCAGGTTATTAGCGAGTTACTTGTTGCATGGTTTAATTCAATCACGTAATAAAATGTTCGGTAATAGATTTCATAAAATAGCCTGTCATATAATTTAATCAGTCAGAGACACGACACTATTCAGACGCCTGTTGAGGTGCGCAAGCAGTCTGGATGAAATGATTGAATAACATGTACAGTAAATGTTTACATGAGTAGGTGTGTCCACACTTTTGACTGGTACTGTATGTGTACATTTATTATACAATGCTCATTCAGAGAAAGATAGGATCTCATGATCAAAATACCAGTGTCTGATTAGAGCAAAACATTAAGTGAAACATTCATTTACATTCAAGTCATTCATCTTGAAATGTTTTATCGTTTTAGATTGGATGAGAAAATATTTGGGTCATATGCCAAGCTTGAAAGATCAATCAACATTGTTTGAATAAAACATACATTTTAAATTAAATCTTGACATTTTTTATCGTCTTCATTTGAATAAGTAATCTCAAAAATGTTTATCGTCTTTGTTTGACTGAGGAGATGTGTGCGTCATGTTCTGTAGCTCAAAAGATCAAGCAGCAGAGAAGCAATTTCAGGCAATGATTCACAGAGCCACATTCACTTTGGACTGGAACAAAAGATATATTTCACTTTGGTATTATTCTGACTACCTGTCATCACTTTACTGTTGCAGACATGTACAGCGAGAAATGAATTTAGAATTGATCACCAACGCTCTTTGTTTCTAGATTGATGTAACTGTAGGCCTAGGTGTTCTTCAGTGTTTGCTTGTATAGGGGCTCTATTCAATCCATGTCGCGGAAGTTCAGCGTTACAGCGTAATTGCTTTTAAATGTCAATGTTCCCGCGTATGCGGAGAATACATTCACAGTAAAAGCTGTATATATCGGCTCAATGGTAAATTACCTTAACATCTTTATTGCACAATCTGTAACAATTCAGCTATACAGATTGAATAAATGTTTGTCTTTATTTTGATCATCTCAGAGCCCAATCTATCATGAGAGACACCTTTATGTTGATGGTGGCACTTTTAGGAGACACATGGCAGTGGTTGGTGTTTGGCACATATAAGTGTTCCTTTGGTTCATATTGTTCCTGTGCCAATGGCTTACCCCCTTCAACCAATTCATAACAGTTGCTTTCTTCTTTGCTCATTTGCTAACAGGGGATGTGCCAATCGCTTTCCCCGTTTGCCCAGTTGGTAGAAAGTGACTATGCCAGTGGCTTCCCCCCTTCGACCAGTTGGTAACAGGCGACTGGCAAGTGACTCATTTGAAGTCTATTAAATCTCCCTCTGAAGCAGCCAAATGGGACGGTTTGAACCATACAGCTTCTTCAACAGGGCAAGAGCAGATGGAGCACATTATCTAGACCCCTGAGTCCTCACACTCTCCTGGATACAGCTACTAGAGGAGAACTGGATAGGTTTAGACAAAATAGGAAAGTATTCTTCTAACCATATGGTTGCCCTTGGCTTGGTTTGGTATCTTCCCTGCTTCAAAACAACAGGAGAAATGCTGCTTTTGACAACATAATAAAGTTTATCTCTTTCTTTCTTTTGTTGTCTTTGAATCTTTCTTTCTTCCTCCGTTTCCTCTTGGTTAGATGCTAGAAATAAACATGTTAATTCTTGAGGTCATTATTTCTACATTTCACAGCATGGTCCAGTGAAAATGCAGAACATGTTCAGTTTTACATCAGAAGATGTTATATAACACCAGGCTCAGGCTGACTGGCAGAAAACAGCAGCATCTACAGAAAGCTGTTATTCCACCTTTCCCCCGCTTGTAGGATCACAGTTGTTCCACTCCAGTGATGCTCAATAGAATCAGTCATACCTCAATTTCTGCCTTTCTTTCTTTTCTACCTTGCCATTGTAACATAACATTGTACCTTTTCTCCCTCCCTCACGTAACCTCCTCATTCTTCTGCCCGTTGTAGTGTAACATTGTATCTTTTCTGTTGAATCAGTGATACACCTCTCACCTCTCTTTCTCTTCTCTACTTGGCCGTCATTCTACTATGACTGTGGCTGACAAGCATGACATCCATTCTTTGATGTAAGGGACTCAACAGGATTTAATGACTGTTAGAGTTATGGTGGATGTGATATGAACAGCAGTGAAGACTGTAACAATCGTGTGTGTCTATATGTGTGACCACAGTAGTGATTGCTTTGCATGCTCATTAAGGAACATCCAACAAATGGTAGTAACTGTGGCAACCTCAGGATAATGGCAAGCTCTGTCAAACACACACACACACACACACACACACACACACACACACACACACACACACACACACACACACACACACACACACACACACACACACACTTCAGTGTGAAAGAATAACACATTTGTTGTGGCTTGATTCAGAGGGGTTTGGTTAAATGCGGAAGACACATTTCAGTTGAATGCATTCAGTTGCACAACTGACTAGGTATCCCCCTTTCCCTTTCCTTCATAACAGCTTTGCACTATACTGTATATCACCCTACAGATGCTCACAAATAACGGCTGGCTGTTGATAAGAGAAAGAGGTCAAGTAGGGAGGAATGGTTTTGACCTTAGATAATTGCAGTAAACAAGGGATGGCTTTTAGAATTACATAAAAAGGGAGTAGTTCTGCCAAACCAGGTTGAACAATTTTTGGGGGGAAGGGGGTGAAAGAAGCACGAAGTTCAGAGGAATGTGATGTATTTGTGGTTATGGATGGAGACAGTGTTATGAGGCAGGATGGGCTACAGTGTGTGTGTGTGTGTTTGCCTTCATCCATGTGTGCCGGTGTTTGTGTGTGTCCGTATGCCTGTGTGTGCTCTCATGTGTGTTTAAGTCATGAGAACTGACAGGACGTGAACAGAAGGGAGGCGAGAACTGAAAGAAAAAACAAACATATTGTTCCACCTCATCTCATTACTAGCCAAGTGTTCTTCTCCCTCCATGCTGCTCTCCTGATGCCTGGCAGAAGAAGGGGGAGAAGGAAGAAGGGAGAGAGAGAGAGAGAGGACGAGAGAGAGGGAAGGAGAGCTGGAGAGAGAGGGAGACAGTGAGGGAGTAAGAGAGGGACAGAGAGACACAGCGAGGGAGTAAGTGAGGGAGAGAGAGATGAAGGGAAGATGTAGGTTGTCTAACAGCAAAGAACCAAGAACAAAGCATGAATATCCAAGGTTAGCCTATAGCCTGGTCCGGAATCTGTTTGTGCTTTCTTGCCAACTCCTGTGGTCACTGGCATGACATTAAAAATCATAGGAGTTGGCAAAGCGGCACAAACTGGGACCAGGCTAACACAATGACGGGTTGCTGGACAGAATTATATAGTGTAGAAGTTCTCACATCATATGACATATCACTTTATTGGTGGAAAAAGGTCAAGATTATTCTGACTGTAATACCACTATTACTGTACACCCTTATGACTGTTTGTCCAGGCTTATGCTTCTACTCAAGCCATGGTCAGTTTCTTATCTTGCTGTTGATGACGACGAACATAGCTGCAATGATAGGGGAGTTATTTATATCCTTGGCCCATTCTGTATCACTCTGTCTGGCAGTCCAATCAGCAGCATTGACATCACCTTGTCTTTGAAGGCTATTGCCCACCTTCTATGGAAACTTGACATACCTTATATTGTCCAGAGGAATATCAAGTCAGAACTAGATAGAGGGAGATCGAATGTCAGCCGAAAAATATGAAAAACCACAAAGTGTAATGTGGAAATTGAAGAGATGACTCTCTGAGGTTCTGTCCATTTCAAAGATGGGATTGATCTTTTGAAAGGGATAGGTGTGTGCGTGTGGTGGGTGTGGGTTCATGTGTTAATCTGAAGTCTTTGAAGCTGACCCCATAACTACTCATAACCACAGACCCCATACCTATTCATAACCATCGACCCCATAACTACTCATAACCACAGACCCCATACCTATTCATAACCATCGACCCCATAACTACTCATAACCACAGACCCCATACCTATTCATAACCATCGACCCCATAACTACTCATAACCACAGACCCCATACCTATTCATAACCATCGACCCCATAACTACTCATAACCACAGACCCCATACCTATTCAGAACCATCGACCCCATAACTACTCATAACCACAGACTCCATACCTATTCATAACCATCGACCCCATAACTACTCATAACCACCAACCCCATACTTATTCATAACCACCGACCCCATAACTACTCATAACCACCGACCCCATAACTATTCATAACCACCAACCCCATAACTACTCATTCTATATAACCACAATAGATAGAAAAAAAAATTATAACAAAACTCAAATGGAAGGAGTTTGCATCTTGGCGCAGTCCAGGCAGTGCTGAAGGAGAACCTGGTTAACCCCTCATGTAACAAATATAAGAAATTCCCTTTTGTGTCCTAAATAGTATCCTATTCTATATTTAGAGCACTGCTTTTGACCAAAGCGCTAGTAGTATACTAAATATGTCACGGGTGTCGTAGGGTAGAGACCAAGACGCAGCAGGAAAATGTATACTCATCTTCTTTTATTAACGGACAAAGAAGGAAAACCAAAACAAACACGTATACAAAAACCACAACGACAAAGAACAGGCCGGTAAGGCACAAAGCTATACACAGCAACAATCTCCCACAAAATCCCATGAAAAACAAACTCCAACTTATAGGACCCTCAATCAGAGGCAACAATGACCAGCTGCCTCCAATTGAAGGTCCAACCCCAATTAACTAAACATAGAAATACAATAGACTAGATAGAACATAGAAAAATACTAACATAGAACATAGAATAACAAACCCCAAACCACATAAACCAAACACCCCTCTACCTAAATACATAGCCCAAACCACATGAAACAAACACCCCCTGCCACATCCTGACCAAACTATAATAACAAATAACCCCTATTACTGGTCAGGACGTGACAAAATAAGGAATAGTCTGCCATTTGGGACTAAGACAATGCTTTGGCTTTCATTTCTCAACAGGTCCAATCTGTCAGCAGCTCCACTGGGCAGTTTGAGGTACTCAACGTGTAATTGTGAGTAATGGAGGTGGCCTCAGGCAGAGTTAGAATGTGTGTGTGTATGTGTATGTATGTGTGACATTTCTGTCTGTCTCTCTGTCTTTCTTTTAAAAAATGTCCCGCCTGTCTGTCTGTCTGTCTGGCTGTCTGTCTGCCTGTCTGTTTGACGCACCTCAAGGCAACAGTGAGCTAATGTTTGTTTCTGTCACGCCTACTCCTGCTCCTGCTCCCCCTCCCTGGCACTCGAAGGCACCAGGCTCCCCAGCATTACGCATGCCTGCCACCATCAGTACACACACCTGCCTGTCCCCGTCACGCGCATCAGCGTATTATTGGACTCACCTGGACTCAATCACCGGTTTATTGCCTCCCCTATATCTGTCAGTTCCCCAGCTCCGTTCCCCGCTGCTACATTAATGTTAGTATGTCGTTGTTACCCGTGTGTTGACGCTGTTCCTGTCTTATTACCTGTCTGTTCCGCATTAAATGTTCAACTCCCTGTACCTCCCTGTTCAGCGTCGGTCCTTTCCGTTTCTTTCTTGAGGGAGGTTTTTCACCAACACTGTAGATGTCCATATACCACAATAGGTTGAGAGTAAGTATTGCATGCATTACAGATATAAAGTACAGAAATATAAACGTTTGGTATCATTTGACAGAAATCACAATTTCGACTGGACAGGGATGGATAGTCATATCACTACTAACCTGTTTGCGTTGATAGAAATCTACAGGGAACCATGTCTCATTCTCAAACACTTACTGATATTTTGTTATAGTAAATGTACAAACTTTCTAAACTTTACACTTCAACCCTCTGACAGAGCTGTTATTGGTGCTACAGTAATTTATTATTTCTTCGTCAATGTGTCTTTGGTTCTGGTAACGAAAGTCTCACCAGTTGTCTGTAAAAACAAAACAAAATGCCCATTCAAACCCCGATCGAGTCATCACCAAAGACTCGGCAGGCCTGGCAGCAGTCCGTTGGTCTCTATCTCTCTCTCTCTCTGTATCGCTGTATGGAGACCCTCCTTGAATTCAAACCCTGCAGGTGGCATGGATATAACCAAAGGGGAATCTCCTGGCTTGTCAAGCTGCTTTCTGGGCAGGACACTGTTTGTTACTACTGGCCACCTGTCTGTCTGCTTCAGTTCTGGCCCTGGAGGGTTTAACAGAAGGGTTAACACATAGAGGGGTTAACCAGGTTCAGTTAAAGATTAAAGGGGTGCCAAAACATAATGTAGCCATAGGCTGGTTTAGTTAAACAGAATAACGAAGGTATGCATTATAGCTATGTAATATGCATATGACAAACTACACCTAAGAGCCTTGTAGAAAAGTATACTTTTTGAGAAGCTTGTCCTGTTGTTGTGATGACATGAATCAATGTTTTGTCTGTGGAACAAGTTGCCGAGGCAGAGTCATCAATCAATAGTTCTTGTTTATTTCTGAAACTTTGCAAAGTGACGCAAGGCCATCATTATCAACCACATCATCATCTGATAGCCAACTCTTAGGCTTATATGACAACTTATGACAGCGAGAGAGAGAGAGAGAAGTCGCTACCACATTTCACTTCCCGCCTGGTTTCTGACTCACCCAGTCTAGACTGGTTCCTGATCAAATGTATGTATTATTTATTTATTAAACACACATATATTGATCTTCTAATTACCACATAGATGTCTTCACTATGTCTCAACAACACACACACACTCACACTAAATACGCAAATAAAACTGTTCCACCCGCATCATTACCTGGTTTAATTGGATGGGTTGACTCTATAAATATGTTATCTTTCAAATTAGAGAACAAAGAACTGGCATAATGATGAAATTAAATGTCACAAAGAAATGTAACAACAGCTCCTTGCAGACAGACTACACCATTTTTGACCTCCAGGGGGCCCCCCAGATAGCATGTGAACATGATTTAAGCAATGAAAAAAACAGAAATGTATTGAGTTAATAATGCCTCATACTAACATTGTCTCTTTTTTGCTTTCTTGAGTAAGGTAGCTCCAAAATGCAAAAAAAAAGATAAATGAAAAATGCAGGTGTTTCTGTCACACATTGATCTGTTTCACCTATCTTTGTACTTTGCCTTCTAGGCAGAGTTGCAAAGAAAAAGCCATATCTCAGACTGGCCAATAAAAAGAAAAGAACACAGACACTGGACAGAGGAACTCTGATTAGAAGGCCAGCATCCCGGAGTCGCCTCTTCACTGTTGACGTTGAGGCTGGTGTTTTGCGGGTACTATTTAATGAAGCTGCCAGTTGAGGACTTGTGAGGCGTCTGTTTCTCAAACTAGACACACTAATGTACTTGTCCTCTTGCTCAGCTGTGCACCGCTGCCTCCCACTTCTCTTTCTATTCTGGTTAGAGACAGTTTGCTCTGTTCTGTGAAGGAGTAGTACACAGCGTGTTCCATAAGGTGTATTTGTCTGTTTTTTAAACCTGATTCATCCGATAACGTTTTTGGTCTGATCATTCCGATTTCTGCTGCCTGCCACTATGAAACATCACATGGTGAGGACATTCGCTATCAAGCTATCAATGTGCATAATATCTAACAAGTAGGGCAAGGGTAGGGAAAAAATATGAAATGCTAACTTGGCTACCCGCTACAAGTTGACAGCAAACTTGGCTACCCGCTACAAGTTGAGGACACAGACACAAACACAGACAAACCCCTCAGCACGCTGCTCCTAATCTGTAGCTTTTTTTGCAATGATAAGATGCAGGGAGGTATTTTGACAAAATCTATTTAGGCATTGTAAAACACTTAAATTTTTTCCAATCACGACTATCATCCAATCTGACCATCAACTGTCAATTTACGGATACGAATACGAATATGAGTACGGCCATGTCGGCATACCCCTACCAGACAAACTTGTCTAAATTGATGGGTCATGTAATAATCTGGAGAAGAGGAGTCTTTTGTTTAGCTAGCTAAACAGTTAACCATAATCCTAACCTATACTACTAGCAATACAAATGGATTGCCATAGCTAGCCACTATGCATGAAATGCTGTAGTATGAATCTGCAGGTACCTAAAGCTAACAAACTAGGTTCAATGTTAGCTAGCTAGCTAATATTAGGCTATAACTAGATTTCTGAGATACACATAATAGTACAACACAGATCATACACATAACATAAGCTTGCGAGCAAGCAAGCTAACACTTGCTAGATAGCTAACAGTAAGCAAGCTAACGTTGGCTTGCTAGCTAACAGTAGGGCAGTGGCAGTCATGAAATTTTGTCAGACGGTTATTGTCATGCAAAAGACTGCCGGTCTCACTGTAATTGACCGTTAATTAACATTTAGCATCTCCAGTCCTCCAGACATACAGTGCATTCGGAAAGTATTCAGACCCCTTGACTTTTTCCACATTTTGTTACGAAATCAAAACATATATGGGCTGCATGGTGCAACTATAGGCTATTTATGATTTGAGAAAGGCCCCAGGCTGTACAGCGGTTCTCTCGTCAAGTGATCATATTTCCTTCACCCATCAGACTATTCTCAATTGTATTTGTCATTCAATTTGGAATGGCCCATTATCAAATGGGCAGGTGAAAAAAAGACATGTCATCTGTATGCACTCAAATAGAGAATGGAGGCCGCACGCTTTCCCGCCGGTCCATTTTGTAGGCTACTTCGGTTTTATAGCAGAGAATGTGCTTATTATGAGTAGCTGAAAAATGAATACAAGAACACTTAGTTCACTCCATGCATCAACCACTGTTTGAGGAGCTGCCTCAGTCTGTATGTCATGGGCTCTCCAACCTTGTTCGTGCAGCTACCCAGTCCTTAATTTGGGAAATCAAGTGAAATCTGTTCGAGAACATCGATAGTGTTCTCGCAACAAAGCATTTCACTAAACTGTTGACAGCCATTTGCGTGCCCAAGAAAGAGCTAGGGGAGGAGATGGAAACACATGGTGGTGAGATATTCTGTATAGCTAAATGTAATGTGTCAATTAATTATGAAAATGTAAAAAATTCCTTATTACTTTGCTATTCAAAATCAAATACAAATTCACTAATTGTAGGCGAACTGTAAGACAATCAATGAACCAACAACATCGCCTAGGGCTGTTCACACTCAAAGGCTAGACTAATTATGTACCGAAAACATCTTAAATCTGTTTTGTTTTATGTTTTTCGGCCATTACATATGCTGGTAGGGTATGTATTGTATAACTGCACAATCATCATTTCTATTCAGAATGTTTTCTTTTCGGTCTTGGGCTCATAAGCCGATGCAAGTCTAATATTGGTTTACGTATTTTTAATGAATCATCATCTTAGAAAGAACTGTCCATTTCGTCGTGTTAGGCTTTGAAACAACATCCACAACAACCAGGTTTTACACTGCTTCAACCTGCTGTCTAACTTTTTCCTTACAATTGATCATCACTGTGAGGTAGTACAATAGTTCTGCTGTTTTGATGATAAGTGATGTGATGTTTGATTGTATTTGCATTTATGTCAGAGTGGTTAGAGGGACAACAGATCCCTGACACCAGGCCATTAGGACCTGATTGGCTACTACCAAAGCAAGTTCCAGAGTGCTCAAAAAAGGAGATTATAGTGACTCCATGGTCATGTGGAATTTTACTGCAGTCACGACTCATGACTGACCTTGTGGTGGTAATACAATCACTGCAACAGCCCTAGCTAACAGTAAGCTTTAACTTGCAATGAAAATGACTTTCTGACAAAATTTGAAATGTACAATATCTGAAAATGTAACAAGACTTTTACCTGTGTACATGGTTGAACTGGACCCCCCTTGCTTTAACTCAGTTTGTAAAGCTTGTTTGGCACACGTTGTGTTAAGTCACTCCAGTTCACACTGACCGTGCGTAGAAAGTAGTCCATCACAACCTTTTCCCACTGATCGTTGTCTATGGCACCTGCTAAATTCAGGGCAGCAATGTTGTTGAGAGCTGTAGCAACACTTTTGTAGTTCTCCATGGCTAACATTATATTTTTCAAAAAAGCTGCAGTAGCAAGAATTATCTACGCATACTGAGCAGCTCATGTTATAGACAGAAGCATGCTACATGGCAGACCAATCCAAACTTATCTCTTGGCATGTCCAGCCCATCCATTATTTACATTTTAGTCATGTAGCAGATGCTCTTATCCAGAGCAACTTACAGTAGTGAATGCATACATTTCATACATTTCTCCGTACTGGTCCCCCGTGGGAATCAAACCCACAACCCTGGCATTGCAAACACCATGCTCTACCAACTGAGCCACACGGGACCACATTATCTGAGCCAATCATTACTAGTGGGAAGGTTCCTGCCTTTTTCCATGTCTAATCCAACTAGGCTCATAATTTAACAATTTTATTTGTATTTACAGATGGCATACACGTTTGTTATTAATGCACATGAAAGTTCACATGTTCCAGAAGGCATTTCTGCCCCCCAAAAATGTATTACATTCAAATGTCTCTCCTGTGAAGTAGTGACGTGCGACATACGCCTTGCTTCCTGAAACGGCTCACATATGACCTATGATTAATTACAATATGAGTGAAATAGTTTTCCTTCACAAAAATGTTCATTAAGTATGCTAAAAAACTGCTTTTCTGTATTAGAATGGTATGGTTGTACCCCAACAACAGAACGATGTGGGCATATACCGGTCATAAAAAATGTTAATATGAGTAGACTGCTGATTGGCCAGCTCATCCTCCTCAGGATGATGACATCATCCTCTATGAGGAAACAGCAATAGTTTTTTAAACGGTCTGTTTAAGATACAAGTTTGAGGTTTATTTTTTGTGTAGTTTGACCTCTTTTTCTCCCCAATTTTGTGATATCCAATTGGTAGTTACAAGCTTGTCCCATCACTGAAACACGACTTCTTGACACACTGCTCGCTTAACAAGGAAGCCAGCAGTACCAATGTGTCGGAGGAAACTCTAGAAACCAACACTCATCTGACTCCGAAAACTCTAGACCTGTATCCCTTCTTTCTTTTATTTACAAAACTCTTGAGCTTGCTGTCTCTGATCAACTTTCTTGTTATCTCTCTCAGACCGATCTTCTTGACTCTAACCAGTCAAGCTTCAAGACGGATCACTCAACCAAAGGCTCTCCGCACTGGCAAAGCTGACTCTCTCTCCTCTGTACTCATCCTTCTAGATCTATCTGCTGCCTTCAACACAGTAAACCATCACATCCTCCTCGCCACCCTCTCAGGGCTGGGCATCTTAGGCTCTGCATGCTCTTGAATTGGATCCTACCTGCCAGGCCGCTCCAACCATTTGACGTGGAGTGGATATGTGTCTGAACCCCGTACTCTCACTGCTGATGTCCCCCAGGGCTCGGTTCTAGGCCCTCTCCTCTTCTCTCTATACACCAAGTCACTTGGCTCCATCATATCATCACATGGTCCCTCCTATTATTGCTATAACTCCTTCCCCCTTTCTGAAACCCAGGTGGCGATACGTATACCTGCGTGCCTGGCAGGTATCTCAACTTGGATGTCGGCTCACCACCTCAAGCTCAACCTCGATAAGACGGAACTTCTCTTCCTCCCGGGAAAGGCCTGCCCCCTCAAACACCTCTCAATCACGGTTGATAACTCCACAGTGTCGTCCTCCCAGAGTGCCTTGAACCTTGGACAACACCCTGATGTTCTCTGCAAACATCAAAGCAGTGACCCACTCCTGCAGGGTTCATGCTCTACAACATCCATAGTATATGACCTTACCTCACACAGGAAGCTGGGCAGGTCCTAATCCTGGCACTTCTCCCGTCTGGACTACTGCAACTCACTGTGGCTGGACTCCCCACTTGTGCCATAAAACCCCTGCAACTTATACCAAATGCTGCAGCCTGCCTGTTTTTCAAACTTCCCAAGTTCTCTCATGTCACATCGCTCCTACTCCTACGCCTGATCACCGACAACGACAAAACAGCCTATAGGGAGGAAGTCAGAGACCTGGCCAGGTGGTGCCAGAATAATAACCTATCCCTCAACGTAACCAAGACTAAGGAGATTATTGTGGACTACTGGAAAAGAAGGACCGAGCACGCCCCCATTTTCATCGATGGGGCTGTAGTGGAGCAGGTTGAGAGCTTCAAGTTCCTTGGTGTCCACATCAACAACAAACTAGAATGGTCCAAACACACCAAGACAGTTGTGAAGAGGGCACGTCAAAGCCTATTCCCCCTCAGGAAACGAAAAAGATTTGGCATGGGTCTAACCAATATTTTGCACCTGTTGTATTCAGCGCATGTGACAAATAAACTTTGATTTGATTTGATCCACTGGCTTCCGGTTGAAGCTCGCATCCACTACAAGACCATGGTACTTACTTTCTATGCCTGTGATACGGGGTTGTCCCTCCAGGCTATCTTAAGATGAATGCACTAACTGTTAGTTGCTCTGGATAATAGTGTCTGCTAAATTACAAAAATGTTCATGTAAAATGTTTTTAAAAATACGGGGGAGGACCCATCCACTGTTCGTTCCCCCCCAATATCTACATCGCAATTTCTCCCTTGTGCTGTTGTAATCGATGGTGCTTCAGTGTCTATTCCCACTGTTTTTTACAACACAGCAGTGCCAGTGACAGTTTTGTGCAATATAGTGTCACCTCACTGTCTGGACACTTTGTCTCATAAACTGATCTCTACTGTAATTTGTCTTCTCCCTTTGGACATGTCATGTCATGTACCAGGAGATAATATTTCCCTTCATAAGACCATCCATGACATGTCGGTGACATACAGTGCCTAGTGAAAGTCAAAACATTTATTACATTTAAAAAAATTCCTGCCGATGTACACAACTTACTCCACATTTTACATGTGAAAGAAAAATTATAGTACACTTTTCAAATTTGATTGGAAAATAAATACAAATTATTCCTTTTTTAAATAATATTTGAAGGCAGCTTATAGTGAAGACAGTTTGAAGGGGTGTGTAGACTTTCATTAGCGACTGTACATGGGGGGATGAAGGGGAAAACCTAGCAGTAGACGGGAAAGAACAACAGTATGTCAGTGGAGGCTGGGGAGCTATAGGAGGACGGACTCATTGTAATGTCTGGAATGGAGTAGATGGAACGGCATCAAACATGTGGTTGCCATGTGTTTGGTACCATTCCATTCATTCCATTCCAGCCATTAAAATGAGCCTGACCTATAGCTCCTCCCAGCAGCCTCCTCTGGACTAAACTGCTTCGAGTCTTCAACCCAGTCTAGACTGTTACAGTTTTTTTACGATTGATTACACACTAAAATTTAACTTTTCCCACAATTAGCAAAACCTTACACTCAAGGAGCAAAACACATGGCTAGATTTGCACAACTGTAAGCACATTGTCAGCTTCACACTATTTACAAAACATTACACACAGTGATTTGCAAAACACTAAACACACTTGTATACATCAGACACAGAAGTATATCATGATGTCACTTCCTTGCAATTCCAAAGCACTGACTGTCAAATTACCACACCTATGAGCCAATCTGTTAAACACAGCCATCAGGTGCACAAACACATGATTGCTAAATTGTAGACACATCAATCAGGTTTAAGCACTATAAAAATGCAGCAGGTAGGTTCACCTGCCTTCAACCAAAATGGAAGGAGTCAGAAGAAGAGTGAGGGTGAGAGGAGGAGTTCACAGAGGAGGAGGAGGAGGAGGAGAAGGAGGTAGAGGTAGAGGTAGAGGCAGAGGTAGAGGTAGAGGCAGAGGCAGAGGCAGAGGTAGAGGTAGAGGCAGAGGCAGAGGCAGAGGCAGAGGTAGAGGCAGAGGCAGAGGTAGAGGCAGAGGTAGAGGTAGAGGCAGAGGCAGAGGCAGAGGTAGAGGCAGAGGCAGAGGTAGAGGCAGAGGTAGAGGTAGAGGCAGAGGCAGAGGTAGAGGCAGAGGCCGAGCCAGAGGTCGAGGAAGACCTGAAGCAGGAGGAGAACGTACACAAAGAAGAAGAGGACCAAACTTATCAAATTACATTTGTGCAACACTAGTGGACCATGTTGTGAACCACGGATGGACGCTGAGGGAGGCTGGCCAAATATTAGCAGATATACAGTGGCATCTGTCATAAGGACTTTTCGACAGGAAAACAGGTAAAAGAAGATCTGTCTACAGTTACAGTAATCAGCCGCTTATTGTATGCACCATATCAGCACTTGTGATACCCCTTCCTGTGACATTGTATAGTAAGTTACATGTATTATTTTCTACATAGGATTGAGGGTCGGGAACGACAAGGAGGAAGGGGGCCCATATTCACGCAAGAACAAAAGAGAGAGAGAGATAATAAACATTGTTTTGGCCAATAATGCTATCAGGCTCAGAGAACTACAAGCCAACATTATCGGTGACCATGCCATTTTCAATAATGTCCATCAGGTCTCTCAGTCAACACTGGCACGCATCCTGAAAAGAAATCAGGTTCAAATGAAACAACTTTATTGAGTGCCTTTTGAGCGGAATTCAGAGAGGGTCAAATGGCTGCGGCATGAGTATGTGGAGGTTTGTATTGTTCACTTTAGCACTGGGATGTTGCATACTGCACACATGACTTTTTTACATTGACTGTATACTAGACCTATCCTGAACTACACAATCTTGTCTTTCACTGTATTTCAGGGAGTTTTGCAGATGGATGCTGAGGAAATCCTGCATGAATTCATATATATTGATGAGGCAGGGTTCAACCTCACAAAAGCAAGGAGAGGCAGAAATATCATTGGCAACAGGGCTATAATCAATGTCCCAGGGCAACGTGGGGGTAACATCACCCTTTGCGCTGCCATTTCACAGCATGGGGTTCTCCTCCGTCATGCCAAAATGGGCCCTTACAACACACCTCACATTCTCGCATTTTTAGACCGATTGCACCACATCGTCACAGCAGGTAATGAAATGCACCAGATGCAAATACACTGTCATCTGGGACAATGTGTCATTCCACCGCTCTGCTTTGGTCCAGAACTGGTTTCAACACCATCCACAGTTGTCAGTACTATACCTTCCACCATACTCTCTGTTTCTAAAATTGTGCTTAAACAATTGAAAAAAACGGTAATAGCCACCCATTTTTTTTTATAAAATCAGTAAGCAGGAGCCACTTCCTACTCTTCCTTATATCATTTTTTAATTGCAATCATTAGTGCACCTGCATTTGGGAAGACTCAGGGCTGAAAGCCCCATTAGAACATCCAGCACCCTGAGACCAGAGGAAACATCACTACCGGACTGCTTCTCCTTTGTGTGTGTGTGTGTGTGTGTGTGTGTGTCTCTCTCTCTAAACACTGGACCCACCCACCATTGCCTTAATTACAGGGACCCCTTGTCCTTATCAAAGTAATGGCCTGTTCATTTGAACCCCTTCATCTTCTGTATTAGTGTGCATGTGTGTTTGTGTAATGGCCTGTTCATTTGAACCCCATAACCCCCTCATTTTCTCTCCCCACCATTCATCACTAATGGCTGTAGGCTTTAGGCTGCTGAATGATAGCTGTGGATTGTAATGATTTTTTAGAACAAAAAAACCCCAATGTTTTTAATTAAGTGAAACCTGGCTAATTATTGATAGTGGCACACAGAGCTGGGTTGCCGGGGCCAACTGTGTTAGGGAGGGGGTGGGGGGTGATAAAGGTCGAGCTGACATCACCTTTTGATCAAAAGCACCATTACCTTGCTTCCTTACTTTAGTTTAATGGTTTAATAGCCTTGAATGTCAAACTAAGACAAATTAAAGGGATACTTCAGGATTTTTGGAATTCCTACCCAGAGTCGAATTCATGGATACCATTTTTATGTCTCTGCGTGCAGTTTGAAGGAAGTGGAAAGTATTATATTGTTAGCTTAGTGCAATTGTTGGAAGACTGGCTAGTAGTTCCTGGAGACTTCCAGCAATTGTGCTAATCTAATGCTATGATACCTTCAACTTCCTTCAAACTGTACGCAGAGATATAAAATGGTATCCATGAGTTCATTCTTAATTCCCCAAATCCCGAAGTATCCCTTTAAGTTGGTTTAAATGTTTTCATAGTTGAAGTGGCATCCAAAGTTTAGGTTATGAAAACTGCGCTGCATGTTGTTGAAAGACAGTTTTTAAGTGTTTTGAATAAGATAATGATGATTTTCTGTCATGATTGAGACTGAAAGTTGACTGGAATAAATATTGTAAGCAAGAAAGTGAATGTCACGTCCTGACCAGTATAAGGGGTTATTTGTTATTTTAGTTTGGTCAGGACGTGGCAGGGGGTGTTTGTTTCATGTGGTTTGGGCTAGGTATTTAGGTAGAGGGGTATTTGTTTTATATGGTTCGGGGTGGGTTGGGTGTGTACTTAGAGGGGTGTTGTATTTATGTGTTCCGGGTTTTTGGTTTATGTTCTTGTTTTGTATTCTAGGTTGTCTATGTTGTGTATTTCTTTGTTTGCCTGGTGCGGCTCTCAATCAGGAACAACTGTACATCGTTGTTTCTGATTGAGAGTCATACTTAAGGAGCTTGTTTTTTCACCTGTCCCTTTGTGGGTAGTTATTTTTGCATTGCTGTTAGTATAGCCTGCAAAACTGTCATTCTGTCGCTTCTTTGTTTTCTTTTTTTTCGTGTTCACGTTTAAATAAAAATATGACGAGCACGCAACCCGCTGTGCCTTGGTCTAATCTCTATGACTACCGTGACAGAACTACCCACCAACCACGGACCAAGCAGCGGGGTAAGGAGCAGGAGGAAGAAGGATGGACATGGGCGGAGATGAGGATGAGCATTTCCAGGGCTATGGAGGAGTTAAGGGAACCTGAGAGGCAGCCCCAATAATTTTTTTGGGGAGGGGCACACGGGTATTTGGCTGGGCGAGGATTGAGCCCCAAGCCAAATCCCCGTGCCTTTATTAGGCGACATATGACTGGACAGGTCCCGTGCTTAGGGGTGGTGCGTACTGTGGCGAGGCCAGGTATTTTCAGGCCGGTGTGTGCAGTGCCAGCCCCCTGCATTTCCCAGGGGGAAGTGGGCACCCAGCCAGTATGAGCGGTGCCAGTTCTGCGCTCGAGACCGCCAGTGTGCCTCTACGGTCCAGTGTTTCCCGCTCCTCACACTAGCCTTGAAGTGCGTGTCTCGAGTCTGATACCTCCAGTACCAGCACATGGCTTCCAGTGCATCAGCCCAGTCCAGTATGTCCTGTTCCCGCTCCTCGCACTAGCCTTGAAGTGCGTATCTCCAGTCTGGTACCTCCACTACCAGCCCCACGCATCAGGCTTCCAGTGCGTCAGCCCAGTCTAACTCGGCCTGTTCCGGCTCCCCGCACTAGCCCTGAGGTGCGTGTCTCCAGGCTGGTACCTCCACTACCAGCCCCACGCATCAGGCTTCCAGTGTGTCAGCCCAGTCTCGAGCTTCTGAAGACAGTGCCCCGTCCAGAGTGTCCGGCGACAGTGCCCCGTCCAGAGTGTCCGGCGACAGTGCCCCGTCCAGAGTGTCCGGCGACAGTGCCCCGTCCAGAGTGTCCGGCGACAGTGCCCCGTCCAGAGTGTCCGGCGACAGTGCCCCTTCCAGAGTGTCCGGCGACAGTGCCCCTTCCAGAGTGTCCGGCGACAGTGCCCCTTCCAGAGTGTCCGGCGACAGTGCCCCTTCCAGAGTGTCCGGCGACAGTGCCCCGTCCAGAGTGTCCGGCGACAGTACCCCGTCCAGAGTATCCGGCGACAGTGTACAGTCTGGAGCTCTCAGAGTCAGCCTACAGTCTGGAGCTCCCAGAGGACAGTCCAGGGTCTGTAGTGACTGGCCTTCGGCAAAGGTATTCAGTGGGGGTGGACTGGTCAGGGAGGGGACTTAGACCTGAGCCACCTCCACTGTAGGAGGTTTGGGGAGGGGGGGTGTATGCACGAGTGCCGTCGGTGACGGCAGCCACCCTCCCTTCCCTCCCTTTAGTTTAGGGGTTTCTTTTGGGGTTGTTGTCAGGTGCATACGGGGTCTGCACCTTTGGGGGGTGGGGGGTACTGTCACGCCCTGACCAGTATAAGGGGTGTAGGTTATGAAAACTGCGCTGCATGTTGTTGAAAGACAGTTTTTAAGTGTTTTGAATAAGATAATGATGATTTTCTGTCATGCGTGAGACTGAAAGTTGCCTGGAATAAATGTTGGAAGCAAGAAAGGAAATGTCACGTCCTGACCAGTATAAGGGGTTATTTGTTATTTTAGTTTGGTCAGTATTTAGGTAGAGGGGTATTTGTTTTATATGGTTTGGGGTGTGTGTACTTAGAGGGGTGTTGTATTTATGTGTTCCGGGGTTTTTGGTTTATGTTCTTGTTTTGTATTCTAGGTTGTCTATGTTGTGTATTTCTTTGTTTGCCTGGTGTGGCTCTCAATCAGGAACAGCTGAACATTGTTGTTTCTGATTGAGAGTCATACTTAAGGAGCTTGGTTTTCACCTGTCCCTTTGTGGGTAGTTATTTTTGCATTGCTGTTAGTATAGCCTGCGAAACTGTCATTCTGTCGCTTCTTTGTTTTCTTGTTTTTTTTGTGTTCACGGTTAAATAAAAATATGATGAGCACGCAACCCGCTGTGCCTTGGTCTAATCTCTACGACTACCGTGACAGTGAATATGTGCTATTTATGGTTTTATCACATCTTTAAAGCCTAGTAAATATAAATGTAAATTGTAAATGTCTTCATGTCTGCAATGTCAGTTTGTTGTCAGACCCCAGGAAAGGAAAACTTGCTTTCATCATGGCATCAGCTAATGAAGATCCTAATAAAATCTAAATCAAATAAAACATATTCCAGGAGTTCTACCCTATATTTACTATACTTCTGAATATTTACTGTAAAAGTCTTATGTCACATCTTTCAACACAAATGATACATGGACAACATCTAAATCCTTCTCATCAAAAGTTAATGACTTAAAGGACAATACCACTCAAAAACAACATTTTGTTATTTGTTTTATTAGTCCGCTGTTGATACAGTCCCAAAATGTTTTGCATGTCAGCAATCAAGTTTTCAAGATATAAAACTTTCAAAGTACAGAAAGTGTCACAGGATGATCCGTTTTGCATTATGCTACAAAGAAGACCACGACTTTTAGAGCTCTCAGTTTCTCCTCTCACCAAGACACAGTGTCACCAGTGTCAGATCTCGTTCAAAAGAAGGATTGGCTTAGCAGGTACTAAAGTCCTATCAAACATAATATTACAGCCCTATATACTGTATATATGTCCTAGCCTACCTCTTTCAAGTAATACATTCAATGCAGTATTAGCCTTATATCTAGCTAATTAATGATGGGTTATACATAAGCTACTAACTTATAGCCTCTGTCCCTTGTGCAATGTGCACACACCTGTGCTCCTCTGGCCTCTCTTCTTAAAAAAACGCTCCTTAACTCTTGTAGGCTATAGCAGTTATGTGTTAAGACCTTCAACCATCGAATCCTCATGAAGAGAAGTGAAAGCCTTCTGCATCTAAATCTAGTCATATAATGAAGATAAGGACAAATAAACTTATTTCATTAGAAACTTATTTCATTTAACTGTCGAGTGAGGAAGGAATGAAGCACAAAGAAAGAGGAGATAATAACAGAGGAAATATTATGAAAGATATATATGCGTCAGCCTACTAATTATACAAATAGGCCTTAGTATTTTTCCAAATTAATAACTTTGTAGGCTGCATGTGATGATCAGAATTGTATGTTCTCTCTCTGCTTTATCCTGCTTTGAACGATGTGTGTAAATCCAGTCCATATAAAACAGTATAATACAATCCAGTATAGTAATACAGTTTACACTCAAAAATATCAGCCTATTGATAGGCTTTATAATGCTTTCAAATTACTGGTTTTGGCGGGAAATACCGGGTTACCCAGGAGAACACGCTTTCGTACACATCGATTCAGAGCATCTCAAACATGCTGAATGGGTGACATGTCTGGTGGGTATGCAGGCCAGAACTGGGACATTTTCAGCTTCCAGGAATTGTGTACAGATCCTTGCAACATGAGGCCATGCACTATCATGCTGAAACATGAGGTGATGGCGGCTGATGAATGTCACGACAATGGACCTCAGGATCTCGACATGGTATCTCTGTGCATTCAAATTACCATCGATAATATGCAATTGTGTTGGTTGTCCATAGCTTATGCCTGCCCTTACCATAACCCCAACGCATCCATGGAGCACTTTGTTCACAACGTTGACATTAGCAAACCCCTCGCCCATACGATGCCATACATGCTGTCTGCCATCTGCCTGGTATATTTGAAACCAGGAGTCATTCGTAAATAGAACATTTCTCCAGCGTGCCAGTCGCCATCGAAGGTGAGCATTTGCCCACTGAAGTCAGCTACAACACCGAACTGCAATCAGGTCAAGACACTGGTGAGGATAGCAAGCATGCAGATGAGCTTCCCGGAGACAGTTTCTGACAGTTTGTGCAGAAATTCCATCGTTTCACCAGCTGTCCGGGTGGCTGGTCTCAGACGATCCAGCAGGTGGTGAACCCAAATGTAGAGGTCCTGGGCTGGCGTGGATGCATGTAGTCTGCAGTTATGAGGCCAGTTGGACGTACTGCCAAATTCTCTAAAATGGTAGAGAAATGAATATTCAAATCTCTGGCAACAGCTCTGGTGGACATTGCTACAGTCAGAATGCCAATTGCACGCTCCCTCAAAATTTGAGACATCTGTGGCATTGTTTTGTGTGGCAAAACTGCACATTTTAGAGTGGCCTTTTATTGTCCCCAGCACAAGGTGCACCTGTGTAATGATCATGCTGTTAAATCAGCTTCCTGATATGCCACAACTGTCAGGTGGATGGATTATATTGGCAAAGGAGAAATGTTCACTAACAGGGATGTAAACAAATGTGTGCAAAACATTTGAGACTAATATGTTTTTTTGTGCGTATGGAAAATGTCTGGGATCTTTTATTTCAGCTCATGAAACATGGGACCAACACTTTACATGTTGTGATTATATTTTTGCCTTCAGAAAGTATTCACACCCCTTGCCATTTTCCACATTTTGTTGTGTTACTGCCTGAATTTGAAATCTATTAAATTGAGATAGTTTGTCACTGGCCTAAACACAATACCCCATGTCAAAGGGGAATTATGTTTTTCAAAATGCTTACAAATTACAAAAACATTTTAGCTGAAATGTCTGGAGTCAATACGTTTTCGAGCCCTATGTTATGGAAAGCCTAAATAAGTTCAGTAGTAAAACATTTGCTTAACAAGTCACATAATAAGTTGCAAGGAATCACTGTGTGTGCAATAATAGTGTTTGAATGACCCCACACGTACAATTATCTGTAAGGTCGCTCAATCGAGCAGTGAATTTTAAACACAGATTCAACCACAAAGACCAGGGAGATTTTCCAATGGCTCCCAAAGAAGGACATCTGTTGGTAGATGGGTAAACAAAAACTAAAAAAACAGACATTACATATCCTTCTGAGCATGGTGAAGTTATTAATTACACTTTGGATGGTGTATCAATACACCCAGTCACGACAAAGATGCAGGCGTCCCTCCTAACTCAGTTGCCAGAGAGGAAGGAAACCGCTCAGGGATTTCACCATGAGGCCAATGGTGACTTTAAAACAGTTACAGAGTTTAAAACTGAGGATGGATCAACAACATTGTGGTTACTCCACAATACTAACCTAATTGACAGAGTGAAAAGAAGGAGGCCTGTACAAAATAAAAAATATACTAAAACATGCACCCTGATTGCAACAAGGCACTGAAGTAACTGCAAAAAATGTGGCAAAATGTTTGTGGCAAATCCAATACAACACATGACGGAGTACCACTCTTCATATTTTCAAGCATAGTGGTGGCTGCATCATTTTATGGGTATGCTTGTAATCGTTAAGGACTGGGGAGTTTTTCAGGATAAAAAAAGAAACGGAATGGAGCTAAGCACAGGCAAAATCCTAGAGTAAAAAACTGGTTCAGTCTGCTTTCCACCAGACACTGGGAAACTAATTCACCTTTCAGCAGGACAATAACCTAAAACACAAGGCCAAATCTACACTGGAGTTGCTTACCAAGAAGTCTGTGAATGTTCTTGAGTGGCCGAGTTACAGTTATGACTTACATTTGCATGAAAATCTATGGGAAGACCTGAAAATGGTTGTCTACCAATAATCAACAACCAATTTGACAGCGTTTTAATCATTTTTTAAACATTAATGAGCAAATGTTGCAATATCCAGGTGTAGACAGCTCTTAGAGACTTACCCAGAAAGACTCACAGCTGTAATCACTGAAAAAGGTGCTTCTACCAAGTTTTGACTGAAGGGTGTGAATACTTACGTAAAATAAATATTTCTGTATTTCATTTTCCGCAAATTTGCAAGAATATCTAAAAACATGTTTTTACTTTGTCACTATGGGATATTGTGTGTAGATGGGTGAGAAAAAAACATATATTTAGTCCATTTTGAATTCAGGCTGTAACATAAAAAAAATTTGAATGTATGTACAGTACCAGTCAATTTTGGAAAAACCTACTCATTCAATTTTTTACATTTATTTTTTACTATGTTCTACATTGTAGAATAGTAGTGGAGACATCAACACTAGGAAATAACACATATGGAATTATGTAGCAACCAAAAAAGTGTTAAACAAATCAAAATCTTTCTTTAGATTTGAGATTCTTCAAAGTAGCCACCCTTTGCCTTGATGAC